>NC_084475.1:34371629-34689129 GCF_027409185.1 Cynocephalus volans
CATTACTACCACAAAATACTAGATACAATTTATTGCCTACAAAATACTTTTTAATTACCATAAATAATTTTGATTTCTTAAAATATTTACATGAATCTTATAGATATTAAACTGATCAAGGATAATTTCAACTATATATACTATAGTGATATTAGATGCTAACTACAGAAGCAGTCATAGGCCAATAATAAAATATAAGATAACATTCAGTATAAAATGTGTATTAAATAATATCATTTTGTAAATAATGTCTCATAAAAATATATTTCAAAAACACAGATTCCTTTTCCTTACTTAACAATTAAAAAACCTGCTATAAAATAATTGCTTATTTCTAGTTTTAAAAAGTACACTAAAGACCTGAATAACTATATTTTAACTTACCTTTACTGTTAGGGATTTTACTGATAAATCAATCACTTGTGGATTTGTACCTATCTGAGTAGCCTGATAAAACAAGTCACAGGGCTGCAAAACCTATGAGAGAAAAATCAATGCCATTAAATTGATGCTTAAATACAAAAATATTTCTATTTAAAGGCTTTCCTAGTACTAGCTAACTATGTTAAATAAACAAGTTAGTAAAAGTAACCAGATAAAAAACAAGTGACTCAATAACATACTTCTTAATTATCCTCTTTATTTATTATTTATAATAAATAGAATTAACAATACTATTAGCAATAATATTAATATAACAAAGGAAAAACATTTCTTAAACATACTTAAATACAGTCATGTGTCGCATAACAGTGTTTCAGTCAATGACAGACCACATATATTATAGTGGCCCCATAAGATTTCAATGGAGCTAAAAAATTCCTATTGCTTAGTGACTCTGTAACCTTTGTAATGTCACAGCACAACACATTACTCACATAGGAACAACAGGCTACACCATTCTACCTCAGTAGGTAGCAGGCTATATACCATCTAGGTTCATGGAAGTACACTCTATGATGTTTACACAACCACAAAATCACCTAACGACACATTTCTCAGAACATATCCCCATCAATAAGCAGCACATGACTGTAATATGAAAAACCTATAAAGCCTGCATTATGTATTTCATTTTACTTACTAAAACAAAATTTTATCACGGTATTTTTCCCATTGTAAAATTGATATGAAATAAGTTAATCAACACAGAAAAGCTACAAATGCCAAAAAGAAAAAGTTACAAATACTTTAGACTTATTAAATAATGCCCTAATATAATTATAAATTAACTGAATTTTCCCTGTCATAAGCAGCATTCTTGCCCTCTACTCCCTCAAGGACTCATGCCCTCCAAATGCAAAATATATTCACCCCCTCTTAAGGTTCCCAAGTCTCATCCCATGATAGCCCAAAGTCCAAAATCTCATCATCTAACTCTATATCTAATTATATATCTCATCTATATCTCTCACCGATTCAAAAGTTCAGAATCTTATCTATCTCTTATCAGCTCAAAATCCTAAATCTAAATCAGGTCCAGGTGTTGATGAGGCTCCTGGGTATAATCCATTAAGTACAGCTGTTGGGCACAATTTCTCTCCATTTGTGAAACTGTGAAACTAAGATGAGTTACCTGCCCCACCACTACCAACACTCAGTGGTAGAACAGGAGTAGGACAACAGTTACAGATATTTCAGCTCAACTGCAGAAAACAGAAGGAAAAAGGAGTCACTGGGCCAAAGCAATTCCGAAATCCAGCTAGGCAAATGATTTTCCTAATCAAGTGTCAAAGCCTGGGAATAATTCTCTGTGGCTTTCAGCTCTACCATGTGAGACATCCTTTCTTTTTTATAAATGGTAACTTAAGACTGCAGCTGAGTAGTTTTATCATCTTGCTTCCTGCCAGTAGAATTTTGGGGGTTCAAGAGTCTTTCTTCATTTTGTACTCAGTCCCTGTCAGTCCAAGCTGACATGACAGTGTTTCTGCTAAAGTAACTTTCTCACGAACTCTGAAGGCCTTCTGTGGACTTCATGTGGATTTACTCCATTAAGGAAGAGTCCCATCCACAGATCTTTTTGAGAGAATCTTGTGCTCCTGCTAAGATGGCTAAGAGGTGACACACTTATCCTTCCTAGAGATCCTTTGGATTGATTAAGAAAATCTGTGAAACACACCCCAATCTCTTGAAAGAGCCTTTCAAGTGACTGAACATGATGATCTTTGAATTTTTCTGAGGTTTTAGTAAAAGGTTATACAGTCACACAGTCTCTCCTCTATGCTACACTTTTGGCAGCCATTTCTGACTTTCAGCATCTTTTGTAATTTGGAAAGGCTGAGAATTAACAAAATCTTTAATTCCTGGTTCTTTTTGTTTAACTGTTCTTCCAAAAATCTCTCTCTCCACTAGCATTTTATTATCAACAGCAAGAAACCAGGCAGCAGCTTTAAACCAGGCAGCTTAGAAATCTCAATATCTCCATAACCAAGTTTGTCCCTTACAGGTTCTGCTTTCTACATAAGTGCAACACACAATTTTGCAGTTTTCTGCCACTAACTATCAAGCCCCCTCCTCCAGGTTTCCAACAGCATGTTCTTTACTCTCTTTTTGAGCTCTCACTGGCAGCGTCCTCAATGACTATATTTCTACTAAGAGTCTGTTCAACGCAATTTAGGCTTTCTCTATCACTCTCCTCAAAATTCCTCCAGCCTCTGCCCACCCCTGCGTACAGCCCAGTTCCAAAGCTGCTCCCAAACTTTAAATAACTGTTACAACAGCATCTTATTTCTGGTACAAAAATCTCTATTAGTTTCCTATTGCTGCATAACAAATTATTGCAAACTTAGTAGCTTAAAACAACACAAATTTATTATTTTTCAGTTTTCATGGGTCAGGAATCTTCCTGAAATCAGGTGCAGACCAGTTGTGTCCTCAAATGGAAGCTTGAGTAGGAAAATAACTGCTTTCAAGATCCTTCAAGTTGTTGGTAGAATTCATTTCCTTGTGTCTCTAAGACTGAGATCACCATTTGTTTGCTAGCGATCAGCCAGGGGCCACTTTCTGCACCCACTGTTTGTTTATGTGGCCCTCTCCGTAACATGGTGTTGCTCCTTGAAGGCCAGCCGAAGAACGTCTCTGATGCTTCATCACCTTTTAACTATCTCTCTAACGCTTCTTCCAAAATAATCTCCCTTTGATTAACTCAGTCAACTGATGAGTTGACAATCATATCCACTAGTCCAGCTCACTCTCATGGGCAGGAAACTACCTAGGGCATGTACACCTGGTAGTAGAAATTGTGGGGCTATCTTAGAATTCTGCTTACCACACTAACAAAAAATAAATAAATCAGAAGAAATAGACATCTAAACCTGAGGCACCCATGCCTGCCCAGCTGTGCCCTGCCCTGCTATCATGCATACACAGCTGCGTCCTGCTCTGCGGCAACAGCTAACTCATCTGGGACTTTCCACCCGAGAGAAAAACATCACCATATAAGGTTGCCTTTTAACCCACTGTAAAAACTGGGAGTAAAAACTATATAAAAGAAACAGCCCCCCTGTACTTGGGGATCAGCCTTTGTGACACGAGTCCGCTGAGCCAGTTGTGCCTCGGTGTCCTGCCTCTTCTTACGAGTTCGCTGTAACATGCTGCAACAAACCCACTCCTCAAAGAACTCACAAAAAACCTACCATTATTCTAATAAAAGACCAAGATCAACTGCACATGACTTAAAAATTCAGTACACTATTTCTTTAAACATCAGGATAGGAAATTATAACTATATTACAATACATAATATGAGTCTGCAGAGCCAGTGCTTAGACTCTCAACATAAAATTTGTATTATGTCTTCATGTTTGGGAAGGCAAAAACAAAACAAAACCCAGAACATATAAATGCATCTAAAAGTTTCCCTATAACTTGAAAAGTTGAGTTGGCTTTTAATACAATCGAAACCTAGAGTTTCATTTAAGCCCCTCCCCAAAATATGAATGTATGCTTTGGTCCTTACCAAATTCCTATATTTTCAAGTATTAACTAAGTTACCTAGAATTGAAAACAGCTGGTTCTTAACAGTAAACATGTTAATGTAAAAGGAAAATTACTGTCAAGTCATCCATAATACTGTCCACATATTTCAACTCAATGTTATAGAAACCTTTCTTAAAATGGAATTATTTTCCTACTAGTGTTATTTTTGTCTCCAACAACATCCATTGTGATTTTAGTGCTACTTCTGTTAAACTCCCCCAACCATATTACTCCCTTTCTTATTATGATTTTTTACTACTGATGCTGCTACTGCTTCCCCTTCAAAGAAGCAATCTTAGGAGCTTCTACAGAACATCTACAGAACCTTACAAAAGCTCACTATAAACGTTCTACTTTATAAACACTAACTTGGTAGGGGGTAGGACTGCCCCAAGTTGAGGACCACTGAGCAACAAGAGAAAAGGCAGAATATATGAGTACAGATGGTGGCATCTGGGTAGTAATGGTGGTGGGAACTTGTGCTCTCTGGAACCCAGGTTATCTGAATATGCTGTTTTGTCTTCTTGAAACACACTCCTGTGACTCCCCCACCCCAGTTTAATCAACACTTACTCATTCTTCAGGTATCAGCATAAATGTAATTTCCACTGAGAAGCCTCCCCCACCAGACCAGTTATGTTCCTCTATTATAAAATCCTAAAGTATCCATAGCAAACAGAATCTGAACAAATTGAAATACCCTCAAATTTAGGATTAATCCATAAATACAGGGCTGGTATGCTATAGGAAAAACTATAAATGTAATTTATCATAAGAATGGAAAAAAAAACACTGTAGATCTTTCAACAAATGCCAATAAGCATGTGATAAAATCCTATACTAATTCACGATCAAGATTCTTTCAAAATTAGATGTGGAAAATTTTATTTCTCAACCTAAAGTTCTTATATATAAAATCACAAGCAAATATTAAAATTAATAGTTATATCACTTCACTTAATAATGAGAATACAATGATGAATTCTTATTACCATTTAAGGAACAAACAAGAATGTGACTTTCGCAGGTGATTTTTAGAAAATCCAACATCAACCACAATATTAGGACAGGTAAGTTTAGGAAATTTATACAATGAGATAAATTTAGAAAAAAAGCTGACACCATACATAATAGATATGCAATAAATATCTAGATCATTATTTTGCTTTTTAAGGATTTAGGAATTTATTCAAAATTATTATAAAACCCTAATGGATTAAATAAAGTTATAAATAAATAAATTTACATTCTGCAGATAGCAAAAATGAGAATATCCCATGAGTCGATACTTCTAAAAATTTGGGATCACATGTCCTTTGAGAATTAAATAAATTCTCACAGAAAAAAATGCATCTACATAACATTTTGCATACATTTTCAGAAAGTTCATGAACCTCTACAAACATCTAAGGACTCCATAGATGAACGGTGGATTAAGAGACTTTGTTCTAATATAAAATGAATAGAATACCAATTAAAGTTCCACTAACTACAACTTATAAAAATGTATATAGCCAAAACACTAGTTGGCTGTAAATATCCTTTTCAAAATTTCCTATAATCACAAAAGTTTCCTTTGGCATACAGTTGCCCAGCTAAAGACCTCCTTTCCTAGACCTGTATTTCCCTGTGAAAGGAACAACTTTGGCAGAGCTATCTATAATCCATCTACCAGTTGAAAAGCCATGTTAAAAAAAAAATCTGCTTGAAAGTATAAGCTACCAAGGCAACTCTGAATGACCAAAGTTCCCAAGAATAAAAAAGGGGCCGACAAGTTATCTCAACACTTGGTGGTGGTTTTCCTTTTAGTTATTTGCCAAATTCTTTCTCTATATCCAAAGCAGAAGGCTGGTAATAACTAGAGCAGAGTGATCAGTAGTCTCACTGGGCTAAAAAGAAAAAAAGAGAAATAACACATGTTCTCATATATGGGAGCTAAAAAAGAGAATAAAACAAAACAAACAAAAATATTAAATTGAAATGTCAGAAGGAGAGAGAAGAACTATGGCTACTATAGATGGGAAAGGGGAGGGAGGAAAAAGGGATAGTGAGAGGCTGACAACAAAAGTACAGCAAGAAAAATAAGGAAAAATAAGCTCTATTGGTGTACAGTTAACCCCAGAAATCTATAATCAATGATTTACTGCATGTGACCAAACAACTATAAGAGAGGAGATCAAATGTGCACATCACAAAGGAATGATTAAGTTTTACAATGATGAATAGGCTAATTACCCTGAGTAGAATGTATACATGTATTGAAATATAACTCTGTACCCCATAAATTTGTACAATCAATATGTTTCAACCAAAAAATTAAACAAAACAAAACAAAAACAAACAAACGAAAAACTGGAACTCAGCCTCCAGTCAGTTCAATTCCTATTGGATTAAGATCAACTGTTCCCATTCTACCTGCCCAATAAATAACATGTGAAACTCTCTTTGGAAGAAGAAAACATCATCAAAGCTTCTACAATATTCATTATACTGTCTGGCATTCAATAAAAAAGTAGCTGAAGAAATAAAACCAAAAGAGAAAATAGACTCACAGATAACTCAATTACCACTATTATATTAAAAGTCTTTTTAATTTATTTTTTTGGCAACTGGCCCGTATGGGATCCAAACCCTTGACCTTGGTGTTTTTATAAAAAAAAAAACTTTAAAATAACTGTGATTAATTTGTTTAAGAAAATGAATTATAGAAAAATGGAATCTATAAAAATGGAAATTACGGAACTTACAAATGCACTAATAGAAATTAGAAATTCAACGATAATGTTTAATACAGTACATCAGACGAAGCAAAAGACAGAATCAGTGAACTACAAGATAAGGAGAAAATATCCAGGATGAAGCATGGAACAATATGGAGAAAAAATAAAGAAATGTGCTTAAGAGACATATGAAATATGGCTAAAAAGGTCTAACTTGCAAATGAGAATGAAAAAAGGAGAAAAGAGTGAGAATGTGGCAAAAGCAATATTTAATGAGATGACCAAGAAATTTCTAAAATTATGAAATACATTAAGCTACAGATTCAAGAAGTACCAAAGACTTCCAAAGAACAGAGAGAAAGCAAAATAAAGACATTTCCACGTAAACAAAATTGAGAATATCTGTTACCATGAAACCACATTAAAATAAATACTAAAAGGAGTTCTTCCAGCAAAAAATGATCCTAAATGGAAATATGGAAACGCAGGAAGAAATAAAAAACAATAGACAGATATTATATGTGGGCAAATATACATGAATATTGACTGCAACAACAATATCCTGGTAAATTCTAAATATATGTCTAATTAAAATATATGACAATGGTATCTCAAAAGTCAAAGAGGATTTAAAGAATTCTAAAAGGTTTAAAAGTGGTAAAATTATTAATATATATTAGACTCAAATAAGTCTAGGATTCAGTTGTATAAAGTGAAAAACAGAATTAAAAACTCCTTATTAATACCCCAGAAAGCAAGAACAGAAAAAAAAAAAAACAAACAGAACACAAAACATATGGAACAAATAGCATGAAGAGCAAGCAGTGGATTTAAATTCAAGTATATTAGTAATTACAGTAATGTAAATGCACTGAATATCTCAATTAAAAGACAGTCAAAAATGTCAGCTACATAACACAAACAAACAATACTATGTGCTGCTTACAAAAGACAGGACCACAGCTTAAAGATAAGGAAACTGAAAGGTTGAAATTATAAGGATGGGAAAAGATATACCTTGCAAATACCCCCAAAAGTTGGAATAGTTATACTAATATCAGCCAAGTAGATTTTAAGAGAAGATTCATTTCCAGAGATAAAGAGGTCATGTCATAATAATAAAAGGGTTAAATCTACTAAGAATATTTAATAATTCTAAATGTATAAACAACTTAAATGACATAGCTTCAAAATATGAAAAGCAAATACTAAGAAAAGTAAAAGTAAAAAGAACCACATTAATAAAACGGCTGTTAATAGACCTCTTTCAGTAACTGATAAAACAAAGAGACCAAAAAAACAAAAAAAAGTCTGTAAGAATATAGATGATCTGATCAACATTATGGACAAAACTGATCTAAATAGAATGCTACTCTAAACAACACAATATATTATTTTTCCAATGGACATTAAACACTCATAAAAATAAAATTAATCACGTCCTAGGCCATAAACAAGTCTCGACAAGTTTCAAAGGATTAAAATCAGAGTATGTTCACAGACCACAGTGAAATTAAGGTAGAAATCAATAATAAAAAGATCCTAGAAATCCCCCAATTATTCGGAAAATTAAGCAAAACTCTTCTAAACTATGGGCAAAGAGTGAAAACTGAGAAAATTTGTTTTGTTTTGGCACCTGGCTGGTAAGGGGATCTGAACCTTTGACCTTGGTGTTATCAGCACCATGCTCTAACCCAGGTAGCATTAATCGACCAGCCTGAGAAAATATTTTTAATGGAATAATAAAAATACAACATATCAAAACTAGTAGATTTAGCTAATGTACTTATAGAAAAAATTATAGCTTTAAATGCATATACTAGAAAAGAAAGCTGAAAATCAATTACCTAAGTTTCCATCAATAAATTAGAAAGTAACAGCAGTTTAACCCAAAGAAAATAGAAAGAACAATAATAAAGAAATAGAAAACAATATACAATAAAGAGAATCAGGCAAACAACATCTTAATTTGGAAAGATTCTGCCAGGCGTCGCCTGCGGCCACTTGGGACCCCAACAGGATTTCTCTCCCCCCCACAGGGCTAAGACCAAAAGAGGTTAGCCACCCTCCCTCCCCCGGAGGACGGGGCTAGGAGGGACTCCGAGAGATGGGTGAGCGTGCCGCTGCCCACCCAGATAGGGAATGAACACACACAGTGGGGGTTCTGTCAGGCAGTTCCTTTATTATTGTACAAACAGCTACATTTATATGTTTAGCAAGTGGGGATTTCCACATTAGAACCAATCAGTGAAAAGGGCAAACGTGCACGCGTTTCATTTCTCTATGCTTAACCTGATTACCGTGCACTGTCCATGAGGGCGCGGAAGAGCATAACTACCAATGAAAATATTAGCAGAACAAAGAAATCCCTCCCCTTTAACTTGCCCTGGGCACCATCTTTTATCCGTTAGGCCAGGTGCTGTTTTAATCCGGGAGGAGTATGACCCCACAAGATTCCAACTGTTGGCCTCCATTAAAACTTCATGCTGACATATTACTAAATACTGGCCAAAGGGATGTGAGCAAAGTGGTATGTACAACTGCTGGGCAGAGCTCTTAGAGAGGAGAGGTATCCATAATCCCTTCAGGTTCTCTCCTTACCACTGCCACTCCCTCCCAACAACCTGTAAGGTGGACAAGCTGTAAACTAACTTTAACAAGAGGAGGTTCAGTTATGTCCTAGGAGTAGCAGAAATAGATGGAAAGAGCCTAGTTTCTGTACATTACACCATGTTTGTAGAAAGAAAAATATACAGAATTTTCAAAAAGATCAGAGAAAGATTCATACTATCTTTTAATTCCACTTTTCCAAGAACTTCGTGAAATACCCTTGTATTTCTACCATGCTTTAGCCACTTTGGGGGTGGGGGAGGGGGGTACTTCTTGTTACAGCAGCCTCGTTTATGCCTAACTACGATAAAGTTTTACACCTAGAAGTTGACACTGCTACAATTAGATGGACAAGAGACTAGAGATTGGTTTCAAGATGGCTGAGGCTGCGGCGGTTGGTGCGGAGTAGCTGAGGTGGAAAAGGCGGCCACTGGGCCTCAGGCAGCTGGGAAACTTGTGGACCTTCCTCTTGCCATCTCTTAAGGTAGGACCGCTGCTGGTGGCCGGTCGTGGGAGGTGACCGCCACTTTGCCCTCGGCATCAGAGGCTGCCTCATTTACAGGCAACAGCTTTGAAGTGTGGAGCAGGAAAAGAACTGTTTCTTAGCTGCAAAAGCGAGTCTCGAAACAGGGAACACGGCGCCAGGGCTGCTGTGGATGCAGACAGGATCCCGGAGGCCGGGGCCGCACTGAAGGCGGCCAGCTGCCCTATTCAGGATTCGAGGTTTCAGGCCGACATAAAAGAAGATTCCTGGGAGCGCCCGAGCCGCGCCGCGGGACCGAGCAAGCAGCCCGAGGCGGCGGAAGCCGAGAACGGGGAAGGCAACAAACCAGAGGCAGAGAGTGAGCGCCTGACTTGGCACAGCCCTGCTCGGGGGGCTGATGCCCACCCGGCTTCCGCCTGCATCACCAGGCCACTCACCGCCCTGGGGCTGCCTCCATTTTCCCAGGTGCTGGCAGCTCCGGCCTGGTTCGGCTCCTCACTGAGCCTTCTTCCCACATGCTTGCCCCGGCGCAGGGCTTCCCAGGACCTGAGGGCCAGCCTCCCCTCCCACTCCCTCTGTGGTTTTCTGGCGGGGCTGGTGGCGTGGGGCGTCCCGGCCAGTGATGGGAGGGCAAGGAAGTACGGGCGGGGCTGACTGTCACTCCACCACACCCTGGACTCCGGCCCCCAGTAAACTTCCTGTTACTGGGAGGCAGATACCATCTCTGCGGCTACCAGTTCGGAAAAACGCCTAACCAATTTCTGGTTGGGAATAGTGTGGTAGGAGAGTTCCCAAGTCCGCTTGAACCTGCCGGAGAGCTGACTGCAGGCGGGCGCTAGACTCGGTCCATGCCGTGGGGATACAAAGGTAAACAAGTCCCGAGAAAGATCTACACAGTGCTACAAAGGCACCCAGAGCGACCGGTTGTCTGTGCCTACCAGAAACCTGGTAGACTTCCAGGGCGAGGCAGTGCCGAGCAGGGTCTTGAAGGCCTAGCTGATAGACGAGGGTTGCAGAAGACACATCACAGCCCAGTCCAGTGCGCAGAGTGGGGAGACGTGTGGCCAGGGAGGCGGAGGCTCGACAGAAACCACACACCCGGTGGGGTTGCCACTGCACGATCCAACAGCCTGGGCCAGAGCACACAGAACAGGGAGAAGTCCTGCACGGGAAGTGAAAGCTCAACAGAGATCACACACCCTGTGGTACGTGATCCACCAGCCCAGCAGAGTCCATGCTGACCAGAAAGGTGGCTCCCCGGAGAGGCCCACGACCAGAGGGAACCATACACACAAGGCACTAGAGGCCAACTGAGCAGTCACGGAGGTAGCCATACCAAATTGGCAACAACAGCAACATCTTAGTTAGTCAATAGTCTCAAACCGGTGGACTGTGAAACCCCCTGCCACAATGAATAAACATCAAAAAAAAGATGCCAGAAATACAAAAAATCAAGAAAGTACACCACCAAAAGTTAATAAATCTCAAACTCTAGATCCTATAGAAGAAGAAGCCCTTGAAATGACTGACAAGGAATTTCGAGTGATAATTCTAAGGAAACTGAATGAGATACAAGAAAACTCAGCTAGACATCATGATGAAACGAGGAAAAGTATACAGGATCTGAAAGAGGAAATGTACAAGGAAATCAATGTCCTGAAAAAAAATGTAGCAGAACTTGCTGAACTGAAGAAGTTATTCAGCGAAATAAAAAACACAACGGAGAGTTTAACCAGCAGGCTTGTCAAAGTTGAAGAGAGAACCTCTGAACTTGAAGATGGGCTGTTTGAAATAACACAAGCAGACAAAAAGAAAGAAAAAAGAATCAAGGACATTGAAGATAATCTGAGAGAGATATCAGACAACCTTAAGCGCTCAAATATCCGAGTCATGGGTATTCCAGAAGGGGAGGAAAATGGAGATTCCATTGAAAACATATTCAAGAAAATAGTGGCAGAAAACTTCCCAAGTATAGGAAAAATCACAGATCTTCAGATCCAGGAAGCTCAATGATCTCCAAATGTATTCAACCCAAAAAGGCCTTCTCCAAGACATGTCATAGTCAAATTGGCAAAACTCAGAGACAAAGAGAGAACCTTAAAAGCTGCAAGAGAGAAGTGTCAAATCACCTATAAGGGAGCCCCAATCAGGCTAACATCAGGCTTTTCATCACAAACCCTAAAAGCTAGAAAGGAATGGGATGATATATTCAAAATACTAAAAGACAAAGATTGCCAGCCAAGAATACTCTACCCTGCAAGGCTATCCTTCCGAAATGAAGGGCAAATAGTATATTTCTCAGACAAACAAAAACTGCGGGAGTTCACTACCAAACGACCACCCTTACAAGAAATCCTCAAGGGAGTACTGGGTTTGGTTCCTGAAAAATAACTACCACTACCATAAAAACCCAAGAAAAATCAAAACCCACTAGTATAATAAAAATGGCATTCATGAAGAGAAAACAATAAAACAAAAATGCTATCTACAACCTAAGGAACCAACAAACACAGAAAACAAACAGTAAATCAGAAAGCAAGGAACAAAAGACACCTAAGACAACCAAACAACCAATAAAATGCTAGGAATAAATCAACACCTTTCAATAACAACTCTTAATGTAAAAGGCTTAAGTTCCCCAATCAAAAGACACAGACTGGCTGAATGGATCAAAAAGGAGGACCCAACTATATGCTGCCTACAAGAGACCCACCTCACCCATAAAGATTCACATACACTAAGAGTGAAAGGATGGAAAAAGATTTACCATGCAAACAGAAAAGAAAAACGAGCTGGAGTAGCTATTCTTATATCTGACAAAATAGACTTTAAACTAAAAACCATAAAAAGAGACAATGAGGGACACAACTTAATGATAAAAGGACTGATGCATCAAGAAGACATCTCAATCAACGGACGCAAATCTCCCAAACTCATTCTATGAAGCAAACATCATCCTGATACCAAAACCTGGTAAAGATATAACCAAAAAAGAAAACTACAGACAGAGATCCTTGATGAATATAGATGCAAAAATCCTCACTAAAATACTAGCAAACAGAATACAGCAACACATACGTAAAATTATTCACCACGATCAAGTGGGATTCATCCCAGGGATGCAACGTTGTTTCAACATACGCAAATCAATAAATGTGATACACCATATTAATAAAGTCAAACACAAGGACCATACGATCATCTCTATAGATGCTGAAAAAGCATTTGATAAAGTTCAGCACTCATTCATGACAAAGACCCTCTATAAGTTAGGTATAGAGGGAAAGTATCTCAACATAATTAAAGCCATATAGGACAAACCCACTGCCAATATCATCCTGAATGGGGAAAAGCTGAAAGCTTTTCCTTTAAGAACAGGAACTAGACAAGGATGCCCACTCTCACCACTCCTATTCAACATAGTGTTGGAAGTACTAGCCAGAGCAATCAGAGAAGACAAGGAAATAAAGGGCATCCAGATTGGAAAAGATGAAGTCAAACTGTCCCTGTTTGCAGATGACATGATCCTATATATCGAACAGCCTAAAACCTCTACAAAAAAACTGCTGGAATTGATAAATGATTTCAGCACAGTAGCAGGATACAAAATCAACACACAAAAATCAGTAGCATTTCTTTTCTCCAATAGTGAACATGCAGAACGAGAAATCAAGAAAGCCTGCCCATTTACAATAGCCACCAAAAAAATAAAATACTTAGGAATTGAGTTAACCAAGGAGGTGAAAAATCTCTATAATGAGAACTACAAACCACTGCTGAGAGAAATTAGAGAGGATACAAGAAGATGGAAAGATATCCCATGCTCTTGGATTGGAAGAATCAACATAGTGAAAATGTCCATACTACCCTAAGTGATATACAAATTCAATGCAATCCCCATCAAAATTCCAAAGACATTTTTCTCAGAAATGGAAAAAACTATCCAGACATTTATATGGAATAATAAAAGACCACGCATAGCCAAAGCAATTCTGAGCAAAAAAAATAAAGCTGGAGGCATAACACTACCTGACTTTAAACTATACTACAAAGCTATAATAACCAAAACAGTATGGTACTGGCATAAAAACAGACACACTGACCAATGGAATAGAATAGAGAATCCAGAAATCAACCCACACACTTACTGCCATCTGATCTTTGACAAAGGCACCAAGCCTATTCACTGGGGAAGGGACTGCCTCTTCAGCAAATGGTGCTGGGATAACTGGATATCCATATGCAGGAGAATGAAACTAGATCCATACCTCTCACCATATACTAAAATCAACTCAAAATAGATTAAGGATTTAAATATACACCCTGAAACAATAAAACTTCTTAAAGAAAACATAGGAGAAACACTTCAGGAAATAGGACTGGACACAGACTTCATGAATACGACCCCAAAAGCACAGGCAAGCAAAGGAAAAATAAACAAATGGGATTATATCAAACTAAAAAGCTTCTGCACAGCAAAAGAAACAATTAACAGAGTTAAAAGACAACCAACAGAGTGGGAGAAAATATTTGCAAAATATACATCTGACAAAGGATTAATATCCAGAATATATAAGGAACTCAAACAACTTTACAAGAAGAAAACAAGCAACCCAATTAAAAAATGGGCAAAAGAGCTAAGTAGGCATTTCTCTAAGGAAGATATAAAAATGGCCAACAGACATATGAAAAAATGCTCAACATCACTCAGCATCCAGGAAATGCAAATCAAAACCACACTGAGATACCATCTAACCCCAGTTAGGATGGCTAAAATCCAAAAGACTCCGAACGATAAATGCTGGCGAGGTTGCGGAGAAAAAGGAACCCTCATACATTGTTGGTGGGACTGCAAAATGGTGCAGCCTCTATGGAAAATGGTATGGAGGTTCCTCAAACAATTGCAGATAGATCTGTCATATGACCCAGCTATCCCACTGCTGGGAATATACCCAGAGGAATGGAAATCATCAAGTCGAAGGTATACCTGTTCCCCAATGTTCATCGCAGCACTCTTTACAATAGCCAAGAGTTGGAACCAGCCCAAATGTCCATCATCAGATGAGTGGATACGGAAAATGTGGTACATCTACACAATGGAATACTACTCAGCTATAAAAACGAATGAAATACTGCCATTTGCAACAACATGGATGGACCTTGAGAGAATTATATTAAGTGAAACAAGTCAGGCACAGAAAGAGAAATACCACATGTTCTCACTTATTGGTGGGAGATAAAAATTAATATATAAATTCACACACACACACACACACACACACACACACACACACACACACACACACACACACACACAAACCGGAGGGGGGGGGGAGAAGATATAACAACCACAATTACTTGAAGTTGATACGACAAGCAAACAGAAAAGACATTGTTGGGGGCGTGGGGAGGGAGGAGGGAGGGAGGTTTTGGTGATGGGGAACAATAATCAGCCACAATGTATATCGACAAAATAAAATTAAAAAAAAAAATAGATGGACAAGAGATATTTCAAAATATAAAGATAGTTACCTTAACTATGCTATAGCAAAATATTTGGTAAAACCGTTACTGGTGATACCTAGGAAAGGCAGATCATGTGTTAAAACAAAAGCCCAAAATTTTAGCCAGACAGGTTTGGAATAATTTGAATGTTGCTGTGTATTAGCTCCTTCTTTTCTTTTGCAATATGTAAAGTCCTATAAGAGAAAGAAAAGCATGCTAACACCAAGGAGACTCTAGAGCTTGAGCCACAGCAAGAGATTAGATTGTGGCTCCTTTTCTTTCTCTGACAATTCTTGTTAAAGTCAGACATTCTTGTTAAAGCCAGTACGTGGCAAAATAATTAGATTACAGATGTTGCCTATCTTTCTCCCCACAAAACTATTATTAAAGTAGCCTCCACGAAGTTGGGTGAAGGGAGAATAGGCAGAATACAGAGATTAGAAATAAGAGACATCAGTTTACCAGCAAAAATACTATGAATAAATAATAGATTTGGTTGTAGCTACTCACACTTGGAACTACCTACAAGCAAAGTAAACGTTTAAAGGATTCAGAATTGCCAAAGAAACCAATATCTGGCATGTAAAAGCCTGTTATTTCTCAACTGCTATAGCAATCTCTGAGCAACCAACTCAATAGGAAGTTAAACTGCGAAACAGCACTGTTCCCAAAAAAAAGATAATGGCCACTTTGGATGTGTCTAAAGATAATGGTAAAGAACAATCTCTTAGAAGAAAGACAGGGCCATGTGAGAAAGTGTCAATTATGTTCCTACAAGAAGGTAAAAAAGGAAGACTGCAACATGGACTAGCTATCCAAAGAACTTAATCTGCTGCCACAACTTAAAGTTCTCACATTCCAGTCAGCAGGACATGACGATTGTTAAGTTATCAGTGACTACCAAGTGTTTCCCATTCTTTCTTTTACTGAATGGGTTTTTTAATTGCAATTATCTTGTCCTTACACCACCATGATATAGTGGTTGTGTGTGTATGTTGAAGAGTAGAAGCTTATTGTCTATTAATTAATAGATTGCTAGACTAAGAGAAGCCACATGCAGACCCCAAAGAACAAAAGATCCTGAACTCTGAGCTAAGGTTATATCCTTTGAGGAGGAAGTGAGTATGTTCTACAGGTGAGAAGAAAGACAAGCAAGGATTATTTTTGTGGACAAAGGGAGAAACCTTTGAGTGGACGGTGGGAATGATGTCTAGCTGTCACCTGATATCTGTTCTACTCTTCTTCTACAATAACAGAAGTTGTATCCAAACATAAGGTAGCCAAGGAAAAAAGACCACATTCTCCAACCTCTATTACCAAATAAGTGTGGTCATACAGTTACGTTCAAGCCAAAAGGATGTGAACAGAACTTTATGTAAAATTTCTAAGTCATAACCTAAAAGGGAATTAGTATGTGCTCTATTTTCTATTTCCTCTCTTTTCTTAGAAGTGAGCCATTAGCCTTGCTAACTAGGGCAACAGTCTATATTATATCCTAACCACTGTACGGTCATCTCTCTCTACACACTGGGGTTTGGTTCCAGTACATCCGAGGAAACCAAAACCCATGGATGTTCAAGTCCTTTATATAAATGGCACAGTATTTGCATATAACTTACACACATCCTCCAGCATATTGTATATCACCTCCAGGTTACTTACATAAATGCTATGTAAGTAGTTGTTATATTTTTTTTGAAAGAACAACTTTTTTATTGGTATCACTGAAAAGTTCACACAAGACATGTATTTCAATTATGATACCTCAAAGCCAGAGAAGAATAAAATACACCTAACTTTACAAATTACATACAATAATAAAATCAAGGACTTTAAGAAAAAAATCTTGAAGAGAGAAAAGAACTGTGGTTACTAGAGGAAGAAACAGGGAGGGGAAGGGGGGACAGCAAGAAACTGGCTGATGGACAGAAAACAACTAGTTAGGAAAAATAAGTTACATTGATGTACAGTTGAGCAACGTATCTGTAATTAACATTAATTTACTGAAAGTTATCAAATGAACAGAAAAGATAAAATGGCCTCAACACAAAGAAATGATTATTTTTTTATGATGAATATGCTAAGTATCCTGATTTGATCATCACACACTGTACACAGGTATTGATACTCAACTCTGTATGCCACAGATATGTAGACTCGATTACATCTCAAATAAAAAAAAAGAAAAATTTTTTGGAAAAATGTCAAACAAACAAACAAACAAACAAATAAACAGTGACCTGATTAACACTTATTTAATTTTAGAAACACAGTATGAAGAATAAGATTATTTCTTTACAATTTCAAAAATGTCTAGCTTGGAACACCTTTGACGTTTGTCTTGTTTTGCTTACAAATTTCAGGTTGCCACATCTTTGGCAGGTTGGTTGGCAGTAATGGTCTTTTCTGTTTTCAAAACTTTCTCTTTGGGCTTGGAATAGTCCCAGGGTCATCTATTCTCTGTGAATCCATAAAGTTTTCTAAGTGCCACTCAAGCAGCTTCTTTCTCTGCAACCCATACTGTTTCCCTAGCTCCCTCTGCAGTCAACTTTTTATCACTGTATAAGCCAACAAAATACAAAGGTAAAGGTGTAGTGCTTCCAGACTTCCCGATAAGTACAGATTCAGGAGTTGAAACATTCCTTTTCTTCAGTTCTTTTACCAGTAGCCTCATGGTATTTATTACCTTTCATATCTCAAAGAGCTCTTTTCCAGTCGTATGAGTAATTAAGAAGTTCCTGATGAAAAGTACAGTCATCTCAGGTCTGCAGCAAGGCTCCAATTACTGCAAAGAAAGTCTGCTTTGACACAGTTGGTGGGACTGGAAATTCTGCACTAAGTGTCAACTGCTCCACAGCCAAGTTTCTAGCCACGTGACACATGACTTCCTCCCCAATGAAAAGTCAAGATTTTTGATGCCTTCAGCGGGAAAGTCTGGGTACTCATCTTCAAGAAATTGTGTGAAACAAGTTTGTGAAAAACATGTCCCTTCTTCAGACAGTTCTTGATTATCTTTAAGATTCAGAACAACAGCTTCTTTCTATATTCCAAATTTTTGGTGTATGGCCGCCTCACTTTTAATATAGCAGCTATTAACGAATGCAGTTTTGAGAGGATCTAAGAAAAAGGTTTCCTATAACTGATGTCCAAAAGCTTGTATTTCAGCATGGTAATGCCAGCTGGGCTTCTCTGAACGGCACATGGGTGGCAGCAGACACCAGATCAGGCACGTCCGTTCTCACTCCTGGAAGCCAAGACAGTGCAGAACTCCTCCTTCACTTCCTGAACTGGTGGGATGAGAGTGGGGGTGGCCAGAGCAGGGGGCGGGCAGCAAAGCCCCTGCAGGAGTAGCCTCACCAGCCCAGATGCCATTGCAGGGGAGAAAGCAATGGAGGACAAAAGGAAAAAAACTGGACCAGTATTGTGGGAACACAGTTTTTGTATTGTTTTTTATATTTGTATTATTTTTATTTTATTTTTCCCAAATATTTTCAATCTGTGGTTGCTTGAATCCATATATCTGAATCCATGGATACAAAGGACGGACTGTATATGTATTTATTTATAACAAAATTATAGCTTATATTTCTATGTTGATAATATTTATAACACTTATGTTTCTATAACTCCTTTAGAAGCCTAAACATTTTTATGAGTATTTTCAAGATCACTAGGAACAGACAGTTAACTTCAAAGATGTCTTTGAAGAAATGAATTTTAACTAGTTATGAAGACGAATGCCAAGAGGTTATTAGAGAGCAAAATACAAATGTGAAGTATGTTGAAGCAAATGGCTGAAGGTTCAAATAAGTTACATGAAGACAAGCAAAAACATCCAAATAGGAGAAAAAATTAAAATAATAAAACTGAAGGAACGAAGCAAATAACCAGTAGAAAATTTTAAAAGCCAAAGAGCAGTCTGAAATCGACATGATTAGAAACTCAGAGTACAATCTTAATTGAAACGCACCAAGATGAAACCAAATTCTTATTGTGAATATTCTCACAAATAAAAATCGCAATGAAAAGCATGTAGAAGAATAAAAATGTTTCACAGCTGTTGTAATAATATTTTAAATTAAGCTCTCCAAGTAGAAAGAAAGGGATTTTACAGGGTTTGGTTGGAAAGCATACAGGTAGTTTTCATTTCCTAAAATGGTGTATTCTAAATCCAAAATAGTTTAACAATCAAACAGATAATTAAATAGCAAACTCACAGTACTGATTTTGCCTTTTCTCTTGACTGGAAGAAATGGGCATGCTTTCACTTGAAGATCTTTAATGGCAGCAGTCATTGTACTGTTTTCAAGGTCACCTTTACAGCAAATTTCACATTGCGTTGTAATGACTAAAGCAGGAGCATCATTTCTTGTCATGTCAGCCACAAACACAATTTCAGGATTTCTAATAACAGTATTAATTTCCCACTTCTCTGACTGCTGTATAGGTACTAAAACAGAAATAAAAAATAAATTAATACTTTAAAATGTTTATACATATTTACTATATATTATTTATAAATAATTTATCTCTTATGAGAAAATGTTATTTCATTCTAAGTAAATAGTAAATTAGAAGAATCTTAGATTCTAAAGGAATCTACTGCAACTCCCTTAATAAATATTTGAAGAAGCTATAGACATAAGAACATTAACAAATATAGGAAAAAATCTCTACTACTTAATGTCAAAGCTAGAAATTAATCTAGTTTCCAAATCTCAACTTGACATCCTTTCTACTATAACACAATGAATGAAATATGTTAAAAGATAATAGAGAAATAAACATAACAAATAAATGAGTGCTTTAAATTAAAATACTATCTTTAATTATTTTAAAGGAGTGGATGGTTCACTCTTCTCCCTCCTTATTTCCTTCTAGACAAATTCTTCTGAATTACTGCAGAGAAATACAATTACTTATTCCAACGTAGGTCTCATACTTTTTGAACCCAGTATATACTCATGCCTTTAAAATAAATGCAAACTGCAAATCCTCCCAGAAAATTCATTAAGGTTTTCCACCTACCTCTGAAAAATAAATATTTTAATTTATAAATGCATTTACCCTGATCATCTAAAAGGCTAATCAAGGTAAATGTTGTCATAGCACTTCGATAATATAAATATTAAATATTTTACCAAGTAACTAACCTTCTTCCTTAGAAGTCCATGTCTGAACATTTGTTTCTACAGCACTGCCTATGGTGTAGGCCTCAAAAAAGACATTTGCAACGGTCAGCAGAAATTCCACACTTGCACAAATATACATTTCTTGAAAGACTGCATCAGTCACACAACCATCTCTGACTCTCTTATACTTTACATCCATCATGTTCTTTTTGTCAAACCCCACTGTCAGTCCTATCATTCTGAAAAACACAATAATAACCACTCCTATGTTTGCATAACTTACAAATAACCAAACACATCAATAAAACTGGAAAGATCTCGTCTCTTTCACTAAAAGC
The DNA here is from genome assembly GCF_027409185.1 of Cynocephalus volans. Taxonomy (NCBI): domain Eukaryota; kingdom Metazoa; phylum Chordata; class Mammalia; order Dermoptera; family Cynocephalidae; genus Cynocephalus; species Cynocephalus volans. The sequence continues at coordinate 34,392,397 of NC_084475.1, forward strand.
AAACAAGTATTCTGAAGTCATGTCTCTAGGGAAGATCCACAAGGTGCTCCAAATAATGAATTTACAAATTTCTGGAGTACAACTGTTTCATAAATTAGGAACTGACTGTTTAAGAAATTATCAGAGTTTTGAATCTCGGCATATTTTTTCTTCTTGATTTTTCATGCATTTTCCACTGCAATCAGTATGGGTTAATAATAATTTACATTAGAGAATATAGATAATTAAAAAAAAATTTAACTGTACTGATTATTTCTATTTATTCAACCCATCTATCAACTATCAAATAAGAATAGCAAATAACTGTACCAGGTCATTTTAGATGTTAATTGAAATCCATGACCTGATTGAAAAGAAGCTTTGAAGATTCTAGGATGTAAACAGAAAATGAACATGTAGCTTTTTGGGGACAAGTTCTGTAAAACATATCAGCCATTTCTCAGGTAAAAACTCAGAACACTATTACAATACATACCTAGGAGATGCTTTCTTGACATGAGGCCTTTTATCATCTAAAATACAGTTTTTTAATGAGAAGGAAGAAAATACTGAGTCATCTGTATACATTTTTAAAGTACTTATAATATTCTCCAATTTAAATTCAGCAAGTTTCAGAGAAGGATCACGAACATCTGTAAAGGAAGCCTGTGGAAGAGGAAATCAATAAAAAAATTACATAAAAATGTAAGCCTAAAGTGCATTTTTAAATATGAACTAGTATAAACTGTGTCTACTTATATGAAACATTAAAATTCTCTCTCTCCAAAGGGCTTTCTAATGAAAGGCCAAAAAATATATATTTACTTTAATTTTAAAATTTATTTTTCAAATCATTAGCTATATGAAAAATAATTCATTTAAAAAGGGAAATAGTTAAAATTATCACTAAAATGAAAAGATCAACCATTTTTTGCCAAGGAACACACACAACAAAATACATGTGAAATATTAACAATTGTTATCTAATAAACATTCACCTATATAATTTTTGTAAATAAAAATGTACTTCCTTTTTTCTTCCTCAACTTACTTGTTCAGGACCTGGACTATATAGTACCATGGTGAGGTAATCAGTTCTGAAACTCGTATTTACTGTTGTCTTAACTTGAGATGCATGCGAATGTACTTCTACCACAGCAGCTGTCACCACAGTTGCTCCTTGGAAAAATTAAAGTTATTGAATAAAAAAAATGAAAAGTAGCTCATTAAGACAACCTTGAAATATATTTAACAGAATTATTAATTAAATGGGTATAGTAAAATGATGTTCAAGAAAATAAAAGATTAGAAAATTCAGATGCAGAACTCAGTAACTCCTAGCTTAAGACTCTTTTCATACTAATTTGAAAATGTTAATTTAACACCTGATGCTTCCATTTCCACTTTTATAATGGGAAAAACTGAACTAGCCGCTGGGTTTGTTTAGGGGATTAAGTAAAACAGCATGTGTAAAGGCATACTAAAGTACCTGATACACAGTTTAGTATTTCAAATTTTACATTAAAAATCTAAAACCAAACAAGATATTTTCAATGTCATTTAAAAACTGTTCCACTAATAAGAAAAATCCACAATTTGTTTTCTACATTTAAATTTTGAATCAAAGTATTATATACACATGGTATATATTAAATGTGCTTATAACGAAAACACAGCAATTCCTAATTCTCATTCTACCCAACTCCAGACATAAGCACCACCACACCAAGTAAGTTATCTTTTTTTTGTAAGTTATTTTTAATTTAGATAAAATTTACATACAGATTTTATCTGAACAAGTTGATGAGATTTAATAAACGTATACATCCACGTAACCAAAACATGTTTTTTGGTTAACATATTTTAACCAAAATATGTTGTTTAACTATGACTGCGTAATATTTTTCAATAGAGACTTAATGTTTGTTATAATATTGGCTCTGCTGCTACAATGATCGCACCTAGTGTACTTCTCAGAAATGAAGAAATTCTCTCTTCTCTTCTAATAATGGCTCAAAATCATGCAAAATTTAGTTCACCTCTGCAGCATGGTATATAGTAGAGTTTAAGAACAGAACACGTCTGTCTTTCCATATCACTTATATAATGTGGTTAATTCCTCATTCTACATATTATGTGGAATTTATGCTATTTTTCTTCTTTAAGACATTTTTCCACTTGGCTTTCTTTTTCCTTAAAGCATTCTGAATTCCTTTTTACTGAAAACCAATTACTTGGTAACCTAAACAAATAGATAATTTTGGGATTCCTCTTGAATGCACTCCTGGGTGGGCCCACCGTTTTTTGGTCTCATATTTTCCTCTTGCCTAGATTCTTTGTTTGACTTGCTGGAACATATTTTCAAACTATATTCTTTAGGAATGATGGGTATGAGGGAGTTTAAGTAAACTCTGAGGCACTGAAAATCTGAGAATTATTTTGTTTTCACATTTTGAATGATGGTTTGGCTGTGTACAGAATCCTAGCTTCAAAATCACTTTCCTTAGAATTGTAAATATATTGCTTCGTTGCCTTTATCATCCAGCAATCCCATTCAGTTTTACTGATGACAAACCAACCACCAAAATCAATTATCCAGTCATTTTCCCCAAGCTCCTAACAAGCAGGCTGTTTCTTTTTTCTGAAACTTTTAAGATCTTTCCTTTGTCATTCTGACATTTCATGAAAATGTGTTTGCATGGAGAGTTGCAGTTTACTCAATCTGCTTGAAAAATCAGTAGACTATATCTAAGAGTTTGCTTCAATATTTACTTAGATCTGGAGAGTTTAATTCTATTACAGTAGTCCCCCCTTATCTGTGGTTTCACTTTCCACAGTTTCAGTGTTTCAGTAACCTGTGGTCAACTGCAGTCCAAAATATTAAGAAATTTTGAGAAAGACACACCAAGAGCACATTCACACAATTTTTATTACAGTATATTGTTATAATTGTTCTATTTTATTTGTTGTTGTTAATCTCTTACTATGACTAATTTATGAATTAAACTTTATCATAGGTATGTATGTATAGGAGAAAACATAACACATATGAAGGGTTTGGTACTATCGATGGTTTCAGGCATCCACTGGGGTTTTGGAAGATATCCCCTGAGGATAAAGGGGAAGTGGAAGACTGCTATACTCTGAAAGATTTTTCTCTTCCATTGTATCAGTTATTTCTCCTACAATACTTATTCTGGAATTGGACCTTCTTAACTGAAGCCATCTGTCTTATGTTTTATCCCATTTTCCATTCCTGTGCTTTTCTTCCCACTATGTCATGGGCGATTACCTCAACCACATATTCCAACACAACATTTACATTCTAACCCCATACTTAGTGTTATTTCAAAATTCCAGCAATCATATTTCTGGTTTCTATGAACTCTTTCCTATCTTTGGGGGGCTGGTGGTCCTGGTAAGATCCAGTTATTATATTATCTTCTCAAAATCCTTTTAGAATATCACAGTTTTTTGGTTTTGTTTTGTTTTTTCCTGTTCCCTCAATTCTTTGCTTCTTTCAGAAAATACTATGCTGGGCCAACCCCGTGGCGCACTCGGGAGGGTGCAGTGCTGGGAGCGCAGCGACGCTCCCACCGCGGGTTCGGATCCTATATGGGAGTGGCTGGTGCGCTCACTGGCTGAGTGCGGTATGGACGACACCAAGCCAAGGGTTGCGATCCCCTTACCGGTCACGAAAAAGACAAAAGAAAAAAAGTACTATGCTGCTTATCTTGGTTTCTTTCATGCTTGGGTTTTTGTGATTTTCTTCATAGTTGACTATTCATATTTAACAAAAAAAAATCACAGGGTTGATGATTCTAGCTAATAAAGATGTGGTTTCCTGTAATGCTGTAAATGTAGCGTTGTTTTTGTGTTTAGGATTCTCCCTGAGTGGAAAAGTGATGTGATATCTCAAGGCTTTGCAAAGGAAGGTCTTATAGACTACTGGGCTTCACTCTGAAGTAGGTGGGTTTGGGGATCCCCTATAATACTAGAATGAGAAGAATTTTATTCTTTCGCAGCAAAATCAACTTGGCAGCCCCAACTCTCTGTATGTGCTGGTGCTGCACTCAGAACCCAGCAGTGTTCCAACATCACACACTGGATCCAACGCTGGATGAACCCTCTTTCTGAATTATGGTTTCTTCTACTGTGTTCTATCCATCATCTACTAATGATTATCCTCTTTTTATACCTCTAATGTTCTGACATTGCTAATAATAATATAAAATTTTCCATCTAGGACATATATTGTACTATGGATAAGGATGAAGAGAGGGGAAGGAGGGAAAAATTGAAAATAAAGTCCTGTAGGGAAACTGGGAAAACAGGAATAAATATTAAGGAGTTTTGTTACAACAAGACTAGGAACTTTGACCCAAAGAAAAAATCACCAGAATGACAAATAACATAGACAATTTGGAGATGCCTGAATGGGATTAGCTGGTTAGAAAGAAATTTATAAATCTTATTTTACTCAAAACTAGAGAAAGAAAGGAAAGACGGACAGAAGAAAGGAAGAGAAGGGAAAACAGAAAAAGAGAGAGGAGAGAAAGAAAAGAGAGAGGGGAAAGACAAAGAAAAGAAAGAGAAAAAGGCAGCAACTAATTTAAGGTTAGGAACATACCTCCTGAATTGTGTGAAGCATTAGTAACTCCACTAGTGACACTAGATTGGTCTTTTATTACAGCAGTTGAGGCACTATCACCTTCTTCATAACATATATTGCCATACAATGTTTTAAAAATAGTTGTTATGTCTTCTTGACTAAGAATAAACTGTTAAAAAATAAGATTTGCTTTTTTTTAACATTGCTACTTCATGTAATTAAAATTTTCATACAAGAAAAATAAGACTGTTTCCTTTCAGTTCTCTACAAAACCAATTTTTAATGCAATAAGGATTTTTACTAACTGAAAATTCAGTTTTCTAAATGACCATGTGATGCCAACACCAATAAATGTACCAAATAATCTAGTAATTTTAAACCTTTAAAATAAACTTTCATCTTTAAATAGTCATCCAGCCACTTTGGATTTTTTTCTGGTTAGTAAGCACTTATTTCACTAAAACGGAATATTTGAAAATAAGATTTATATTATTCATTTGTATAATAAAAAATAGTTCACAATATATCTTACATGATTAACTTTATTTGAACTTCACAAAAGTGCTAGGTGTATAGAATATAATCTTGATTTTATAAGAAGCTGAGGCTAAAAGATTAAGTAACATGCTTAAGTTCACACATATTTAAACAAAGAACTTAAAAAAAAAAAAAAAGAGCTAACTTCAAACCCAATGTGTTGCAAATTTAGCCTAAAATCAACAGCATTAAGACCAGTCTTAACAGCTGTGATGGTTAATTTTATTCATCACCTTGGCTCAGTCACAATATCTGGATATTTGCTTAAACATTATTGTAGATGTTTCTGTGAAGGTATTTTTTTGATGAGATTAACATTTAAATCAGTAGACTTTGAGTAAATCAGATTACTCTCCATAATGTGGGTGGACCTCAGCCAATCAGGTGAAGGCTTTCAACAGAAAGAAAACTGACCTCCTCCAAGCAAGAAGAATTCTGCCAGCAGACTGCCTTCAGACTCAAGCTGCAACACCTACTTTTCCCTGGGTATCCATCCTGCTGGCCTACCCTGTAGATTTTGAACTTGCTAGACTCCACAATCATGTGTACCAATTCCTTAAAATAAATCTCCCTCTCTCTCTTTCCCTCTCTCTCCACACACACCCTCCTTCCCTATTGGTTCTGTTTCTCTGGAGAACCCTGACTAATACAACAGCAATAACGTAAAAAAGATCTATAAGTTTTTTGTTTAGTTTTGTTATGCTTTTGGCAGCTGGCCAATGCAGGGATCTGAACCCTTGACTGATCTGAGTTTTAAATTGATATGTTTAATCAAGACAATTTTCTTAAGTTACTTGTGGCTCACTCATAAATTTGTCAAACCTTTCCTGGACTATATTTCAAAGACTATATGCTAATCTAGTATTTTAAGATTAAATTTATGTGTACCTTATTCATGCTACTTATGCTTTAGGGTTTTTTTTTTTTTTTTAACTTCCATTCCTTCATTCATTTATTCATAACACTTACTTTGTTATTATTATGCAGCAGGAATTGCAAAAATAGTATGTTCATATAAATTAAAAATCTGAAATTAAGTATTACAACTTCTAAACCACACCTTTCAATTAGTACATGTATATTGAATGCCCCCCAACACTGATATTAGTTATCATTCTTCCTTCACTCTTGCCAGAAGCTTAGGGGAGGAAGTTGGAAGGACAATAAGGATCCTGGGGCTACTGATCTATGGCTCTTATATGTGTACAACACCCAAACATCTAATAAGTCAAAAATCACAAGCTCTTGCACTAACTTCTCCAAGACCCAACTCTAGTCTCTCCCTGACACATGATGGTCTATGATGGAACAAATATAGGAGCTCTTGGGTGCAGCTTGGTTAGCAGCTGCAATAGCTGCTAACTACTTAGGAGGATTAGGACATGGAGAGACCCAGCTTCATCCTAGTGGGTCTGCGCCAGAAGGCAGCCAGGCATTTGCAGATGGTCTACAGCATCATCTGAACATTCAGCATGGATTCTCCCTGAGGAAGAGTGAGGAAAAGCAGTGTCCCTGTTGCCCTACACAAATATGCCTGATTATTGGTCCTAGTGGGCTGGGGATTTCCCCAGCATTCTGGATGGAACATACTACTCATGTTTTCGGTTTCTACCTATTGTCTTACCAATATAAAGAGACTTCAACTATTTATCTTAAGAAGATACTTTCCATTTCTAAACCTGTATGTTAAAGTTTCCATATTATCTTACACACCAAGAACTCAAAGATTAAGTTGAACACCATCATGTTTTAAACTCTGAATATACTTTTGACTTAAAAGTGTGAAATCTATAAAATGATGGTTTTCTCTTTTTGAATATAACTTTTATAGAGAGAAATAGAAAGGGGAACTGGAGGTGGGGAGAGGGAAGAGGATTTATTAAGTAGGTTTCTTAAAGAAACCTCCTAGACAGAGTACATGTTGCTGTCACTTCGGCAAAGCATGTGATATAGTTTTGACTTCCATCCAGTCAAGAGGGAAAAATATGAACTTGTGTATAGTTCCATCAGAATCTGTGAGGCAATGTCAACCTGCAGGGAGGTAAAGAGACCTAAGGGGCTGACCCGTTTGCCATTTTCATCTTCAACCTCTGCATTCTTCTAGGACTTTCTCTACCTTTATAAACTCTTTTTCTAGATTATCTCATATATTCCCATGGATTTAAATACCATCTACACGGTGATGACTTTCAAATTAATACTTCTAGCCTAGACCTCTCCACTAAATTCTATATTAATAAACCTAAGTGACTACTTACAGCACCATGTCTAGCACTTGTTTCCTTCATGGAATTTACCACAATTTATAATTACTTTAATTGTATATCTGTTTACTTTTTTATCATGTAACTACTGCACCCTCTAGACCACCATCACCAACAACCCCTGCATTAGACTGGTAAGTTCCATAAAGCCAGAGACAATGTCACAGCTTCTCTGCCTCAGTATCTCCAATATCTAGAACAGGGCTTAGCACATAGTAGTCACAGATCACTAAATGGACTCTAGGTTAACACAGCCACTGTTTCTGACTAAGGTGATTATACCTGTGTAAATTATACCCAATGACTGGCAGTTTAGCTCACCTGGTAGAGCATGATGCTGATAAAACCAAGGTCAAGGGTTCAGATCCCGGTACCAGCCAGCCATGAAAAAAAAAAAAATCTACCCCCAAAATAAAATGCTTTATGTCCCCAAGCAATAATTTTCAACAAACAATACAGAAATCAATAAGCATCCAAAAAGTTACCTCCATGGGTTTTAGCTGAGCATTTACATTAAAACAAGGAACTTCCTGGTACCATTCCCAGGATAAATTTCGCTCAACAACCACTTCTAGATTTAGTGGCAATAGTAGATCCAGTACTTCCTGGTATGCATCATTAATAAATTGAGACCTATAAGCAGAAATAAAATTGTTTTTAATTGTTTCATATACATTCAGATAGTAATAAAAGATTAACTTAAATTTATCATTTTATATACAAATAGCAGACATCAATAATTTGTATATGAAGAGAAAAATAAAATCTATCAGATTTTAAATGAGATATGTCAAAATGAGAGATATTCCATCCCACTAGAAACCTAGGTGACTTCCTCTGGTCTAAGTGTTCCAAATCATAGAGAAGCAAGTTCTTAAAATAGGATTTTGCAACATGGCAAAAAGTGCCAAAAATTTACCAATTGTGTAGTAGACCCTGAAAATAAGAATTATCTATATATAATGTGTAATGAAAATTATACAAGACCTCATTATAAAAACATTTTAATTCACTGATTGTAGCAGAACACAATGTATCCCCTTACTTTATAAGAAACACAGTTGTACCATACGAACTTTCTATTTCTATGAGTCAAAATAGCTGAATATGTATAATTTCATATTAGGTTGAACCATATTTGTCTTTCTAAGCACTTATAAAGGTAGGACTGATGTTCAGAAGAAAACAGTAGTAGGTCATTGACCCCTTCAAGTAACAATGTGACCATAGAAGCCTCCCATTGTGCCTTCAAGTGATAATCTCCAAGTATTACTCCTTTATAAGTGTATTTATATTTCAATTGGCAACAAATCTTTAAACTAGGGTATAAAGCTATGACTGCTGAATTTTAGCTATCACTTAACCAACGGGAGAGAAACACAGGAGCCATCATGGATCTTTTAGAATGACTGGTATCAACCATTTTATGAACGGACCATAGAGTAACACTACAGTTATACATGCATGCATGCATGTTTGCAATCTCCAATTAATAGTAATAAGCTAAGGAATCTAAAAGTCCTATGGGGAATACTGCACATACAATTTTAGTGGCTATCAATTACAATACATGGCTATACTATGAGTCGTTTAATCAACCTTCTGTTATTAAAAATTCATGTTTCCAGTTCTCCACTGTAATAAATACTTGATGATTATCTGTGTACATATCTTTGAGTAAATTTCTTTCTTCTGTTAAACTGCAAGAATCATAATTGATGTTTCAAAAGATTACTTCCTCTGGAAAAACATTACTTACCAGTATTACCCAATATCTGGGTTAGATACCTTTCCTATGTGCTCCCACAAGTACCATGAACTTTTTCTATCACTGCAATTAATATGCTGCATTTTAATAGTTTATTGTATTCTCTGTAGTTTCAATTCAAATGAAAGCTTTATGAGTACAGGAACTATGTATATCTTATCCTTTGCTGTATTGTCAGTACCTAGCTCAGGTGATTGGCACATGTCATATAGTAAATAAATATTTGCTAAATTGCATTCAAGAAATTGGGTTAATGTATAAACAATACAGGTAGTCACATAAAGAATACTTATTTGTCTTTCTTTAGGTGCTTTCTAAAAAGTTGTAACTGAACAGAATTTTATTTTTCTCTTTTTCTTTTGTTTTTTCTTCTTTTTCTTTTTCTTTTTTTAAATAGAATTTTCAAATATCAGTTATTCAGAATTATTTCAGGAAAAATTGGTTATACTCTATAACTGAGTAATTCTAGTTCTAGGAATTTGTCCTAAGGAAATATATTATCCTAAAGAAATGAGTAGACAATCACGTAAGTAATGATAAACAAAGACATCAATCATTATTACAGTTTTTTTAAGAGCAAAAAAAATCAGAATCAATTTAAATTTCCAACAAAATGCAAATGGATTTTCAAAAAACTAAGAAATACTTTTAAAAATTATGCACTCAAAATAACATGAAAAAATACTTATAGTACACTGTTAAAAAGCAATTTATAACACAAAACAATGTAATTCTAATTTTACTCAAATTAAATATATATGCAGATATAATTAACTGGAACAAATATACCAAATAATTAATAGTAATTATCTTTGGTAGTCATAAGATTTGCCAATCTTATATGTTTATTGTCAATAAAAAAATTAATCTTTTTCTGGACATAAAAATAATAAATATTATGATTTGATGCTCTATACATATTTGTGAACTCTTTTAAAAGCAAATAATCTATTTTTAATGCAGACCTACACCTACTTTACCTCTCTCATTTCTTGAAATCAATCAAGATGTATTAAATACAGACACATAAATATTCAATGTTTTGTAAATTCAGACTTTTCACAAAGTTCAAACTCCAGGTTAATGAACCACCCTGAAGCTTAAAATGATTATATCTATAGCCTATTATTAAGACAGAAGTCTCTCACCTTGGTATTTCCCTGTAATTTCTGAAATCCCTGGGACTTGGTTGAACAAATCATTCTGCATGTTCCAATGTCTTCACTAAACTTATCATTCATTTCTCATCTTAAGTGAAACCTGGCTTTCTCTGAAATTCTATAAAATATAGGCCAATTTTTGTCCAAAACCCTATCTCAGGTTAAGTAACAGAAATAATTTTCCTTAATTTGTAATGATGTTTCCCAACTTTATTATTCCTTAAGAATAATAACATCCAGGTTTACCACCTTCCACTTGTGCTATAATCCATCAACAACTAATTGGTGCTTATTTTTGAAGACTAAGGTTGTTGAACCTCCAGTTTATAACCCCTCTGTACATTCTTTTAATCTATCAGTATTCACTTGTCTTTAATTTCTTTCCTATCCATTATCCATCAACATGACTTGCAGTAGTTAAAATCCTGTCCCTCTGCCTTCAGTCACACCTGCTTGTCAAAAATTCAGTCTTGCCTGAATCCAGTTGACTGTTAGAGTCCCAGTACAAAATACCAAGTACAGCATTAAAAAAAAATCATATACAGTTTGGCCAGTTGCTCAGTTGGTTAGAGCACAGCCTTATAACACCTGTACCCGCCAGCCACTAAAACAAACAAATAACATATACTATTAATTTATGGATAACAACATCAACAGGACCCTCAAACACTGCCTCAATATGTTCTCCTAGTTTCCCTTTCTCTCTCTACCTGCTCCATCTTAGTCTCTTCTGAGGGTTCCTCTTCTGCCAGTTCCTTAAAGATTGATGTTCCTCAGCATACTTTCCCACATGTCTCAATCCACAAGCTCTCTGTGTGATCTTACTCATTCCAATAGCTTCAATAACTAGCTAAATATTACTAAGAACTCCCAAATCTAGAAATCTAAAAGAGGTCACTCTCCTAATATCCAAATATATATATCCAACTACTTTCTACATTTCTCCATATAGAAGTCATGCAACTGCTTCAAAGTTACTTTGCCCATTAGAGATTAAGATCTCCACTCTATTGGTTTTTCCGCATTGCTCTGTCTTACCTCAATGAACTGCATTATCACCAAATACTGAGTTTTCCAACCTGCAATCTAGAGTGAATTTTTAATTTCTCCTCTGCTTTAACTCCCATATCCATGCAATAATCAATTACTATTAATTCTACTTTTAAAAATTCTCAGAACTGGTTAGCTCTCTACTATCTCACTTCCCTACCTTAGACTAAGTCACTTATAATTCTTATGTGAATTACTGCCAACAGTTACCAAACTGTTCTTTCAATCTCCAGTTTTGTCTCCTTTTGACCTACTTTCTACAACCATAAGGAGTAATTTTCAAATACTTTCTAGGTTTTTAAAAACTAGAAGGTTATAATTGATCTTGCCAAAAAAAAAAAAAAAAAAAACTTGGGTGAGCCAGAGTAACGAAACAGAGTTATAATAAAATAAAATATCGCTGTAAACAGAAAACTCAAGATACCAAATCCTTTAATGTAAAAATTAGGAAAAGACTGCATTCTACCCAAATATACTTGTGGAAAGCTTACCTGTATAATCGCATTTCACTCAGCTTTACTGTTATCAAATCAATAACAGGTGGGGGGCTGCTCTGGCTCTCTGTTATCATATGGAATGTATTTGTCATTGTAATTAGTCCAAAATCAGCAACAAAAACATTTTCGGAAACTGGAGACTGTGGGATGACCACAACTGGGGCTTTGATGTTAACATCCAATGCCATTCTGGAACTCCTTTGTGCCAATTCTTTCACACTAGTAGCAGCCATTCCTGCTGCCTGAACTGTCGCCTCAGCCAAGGCTTGTTTAGCTGCTTGAAAATTATCTATAAAAGCCTTTAAAGAATTATATTCTTAAGGTTACCACTAATGAATAAGACATTAAATACATATTGATGTCTATAATTTTACCTCCATAAGAAAAACTTGTATTTGGTACAATCAAGCCTTATTTATTCCAAGTCTGATCGTCTAAATTAAATCTTAATTTTCTGCTGCAAAAATTGAGAAACACAAAAATACAGATAAAGTAAAAACGTAGTCCCTGGAACAAAGCAGAGTGGGAATACTGAAATGTTTCACTGATATCTATTTGTGTTATGTCACTTTCCCTAACGGCTAAAGGATATTTCCCTATACAATCTCAATGGAAAAAGAGCTTTTTATGTCTACAGAATAAAAAAATTTTTAAAAAATCAATAAAAAGTTAAACTCTCAAATAAGTTTTCAAATTTCCGAATTCCAGAAAAAAATACCTCAATGACATAAAATATAATTACCTGGACCATATTATATTCGTGTATTGAAATATAACTCTGTACCCCACAAATATGTATAATCAATATGTTTCAATTAAAAGAAAAAATTACCTGGACTTTACTTAATTTTAATGTTCAGAGAAAAAACATTTGATTTTCAGTATTTCTAAGTAAAAGGCTATATAACACAAGGGCTCAGTAATATAATATTTTTGGGTTATAAAAAAACTTAGACAAGGAATACTTACTTGTTCATCTTTACTTTTTGGTGTACAAAAAGATTTTATGGCTATAGAAAAACTGCATGGTAACCTCAATTTAAAAGATCACAAAAACAGCAATATTATTTAGAATGAACTTGAAATTCTGAAATAACAAAAGGCTCCATCCACATCCCCAAATATATCGAAGTAATTACACGAATACCCTCCTTGCTTCTAAGAATTGCCATATTTGGCCTATTTATTCTATTATTTTATTAGACTTTTTAATCTAGTTTATACACCAAAACTCATAGAGACAGCATTTTAAAAGAATGGATAGTGATGTCATAGAGATAAGTATGACACTCACAGGAAAAAAATATCAGCTGACAGCAAGGAGAAACACAAGAAAAAAAACTATGAAAAGCAGAAATAAGAACTCAGACACCTAGGGCAGAGTCAATAGGGATTAAATCTAACTCCTTAAATTCCACAATAGTCACAGAATTATAATGCAATCGAAAATATAATTTTCTTAATGATGACCTGAGACCAAAACAAACTTCAACTGTATACTCAATATTTTTTAATTAGAGTTGCGAGTCAGGTAAAATGAAGGCTTAAGCCAATGATGCATAAAATAAAAATTTCAATTCATATATAACATACATTATATGATATAGAATTCACATATATTTAATATGTTAATATATAAAATATAGAATTCCATTACCTAGAATATTCCCATGTGAAAATGGTGTTAAATAAAGTACTATACTTTTCAACCATTATTATACAAAATCAGAAAAAAAAAAAATCAAAGAATTCTTGTTATTCTTCATCTATTTTTGACACACAGCAAACAATTTACAACTAGTACAAAAAATAAAAAATAATTCACTCAATACTTACCAATATAGAATATAGAAATTTTTTGACAAAAACTACTTCAATACAACCAACAGTTAAATTAATTTGAATGTCAACCACATTCATATCTGTGTATGCAGAACCAGCCGTTGCATCCATGTAAGAAACCATTTTGAAGCTGAAAACTTCTTTCCCAGTGATATAAACCGCCTTAATGAGAAAAAATTCAATTATCACAATCAATTTTGAAATGATGTGCCTTCAGTACAAAAATAAAACAAAGCAAAAAATATCAAAACATACACACATATTTGGAAAATCTTTCAGGTATTCAAGCCAAGTACAAATGAGGCAACAATGTTAATCACTTTTTTAGAACTAACACAGCAAAGATTTTCAAATTGGTAGCAGCAGGTCCCTTTTGTGGGTCATGAAATCAATTTAGTAGGTCATGCCCTGTTTTTTTTTTTTTTTTTAATTGAGGCAAACAGAAAAGAAAATAGAAAACGCATTTTCATTTAGCATATATACTTTTGTACTGAGAGTCATCATATAAATGTTATTTCTTGTTTCACTGACAAAAGTTTGAAAACCACCATACATCTACAACTTACTGAAATCTACTTCTCTTGATTTGAGGTATGTGAATAGGTGTTTCCAGATTCTTCAAAGGAGTCTTCTTCTATCTCTTATAATTCTGTTCCTTATTAGTTTGTGAAGAATCATCTCATTGCCAACTAGGAATTGCCTACAGTGGTTTAAAAATCTCAAGCTCTGCAATACCAGTTAAAAATGATGGAGCCAACAGATGTAAAATGCTAAAAATAAATTGGAAGATGTACAGAGCACTAACTAATTTAGTATGCACTTTCTCAACTTTCCTCAATGCTATAAGCAAGGGCAGAGAGCTGAAGAGCCATTAACAAGCAAATTAATTCTAACCACAGAACAAAGAATACTCAGGAACCAAACATATGAGAGACCTCTAAAGGTTGAGGAACAAGATGGGGCTGAAAAAAAGTCTATAATTCTGCTTCTGCCTAAGATGTACAAAGCTGGAGAGAGAGCAATCCCAAACCCTAACAACAAGAACAAAACAGATAAACTAGAAAATCATAACTTTTCTTAAAAGCTAGAGAAATCTGAGGTCACAGGACAACAAAGCACCCTAAAACCTAAAGAAAAACAGGTACCACCTTCAAGGAGAGACAGAAAATAAGGACCAGCTCACTTGTGGTAGAGAGCAGAAGAAAGAAATGCTAGGTACCATGAAAGATAGATAAGAATAACTCAGCTAAAATGATAAAGGTTGACTTGTGGACTAATGTGAGATACAGAATCCCTAGGAGGCACAGACATAAGAGAGTTCACACTCAGCTGTCAGCACCACGCTCAGCCAGTGAGCGAACCGGCCATCCGTATATGGGATCCGAACCCGGGGCCTTGGTGTTATCAGCACCGCACTCTCCCGAGTGAGCCATGGGCCGGCCCCTGAGTTCACACTCAGCTGAAAGCACTTCATGGGCCTCTGCTGGAAGCTCATGAGAAAGACAGGCAAAGTGGAAAACCAGTGAAAGATTACCTTGGTATAACTCTGGAAAAGAGGAGAAGCCTCCACCGTAGAAAAGGCCCAAAGCACCACTACAATTATCCTCTCTCAAAATAAAAGCCTTAAGACACTAGGGTAAGGGCAATAAACCTTGTCGCCCACAGGGCACAAGTGAAGATACACTATCCTAGAAACAGGTTAGGATAAAAGCAAACTGTCTCTACAGCTGGGGGAAGAACAGGAAACTCTCCTGGAACCAGACTATAAAGGTCTCCTTCTGCTGGGGCAGGGAAGGATATTCAGTCCCACATAGGAGCCACCAAAGATAACAGTCAGACACTATGGGGAGGATCACAAAAAATGCCCCATTTCTGAGACCTTAAGAAACAGGCCTAGGTAGGACTGAAAACAGACCAGGACAACTGACAAGCCTACCCTAAACTTCTTCCCTTCCCTTCCTCCCAAATACTCACCATGAAGCTCACAAGCACTGAGAAACAAGCAGCAGTAGTTTCCAACATCAAGGTAAGAGCCAAGAATGTGGAAAGAGAACTTTCTGAGGTGCAAGAGTAGAGGGAAGGTCAATGGCTGAGCATGAAGCAGAATCCCAGCAACACAGCCCCACCCTAAGCACAATATAAAACTCAAAGAATATGAAACAATAATATAGTAAAGGGAATCACATTAAACAAGAAAATTCAAACCCAGCTCAGCTCTGCACTAGACTGACTAAACCCCCCAAGCTAATAATAGCCTAGCAGAAAATTCCAGACATAAAAACTATTTACCTAAGTCTCTATTATCCTATATATGATGTCTGACATTCCATCAATAATTACAAGATGCTCAATAAAAGCAAGAAAAGAATAACATATAAATGACAAAGCAATCAACAGAACCAGGCTTGCCTATAAAACAGATTTTGGAACTATCAGCCAGGGAACTGTAAAATACAATGACTAATATGGTAAAGGCTTCTAGTGGAAAGGTTGAAGACATGCATGAACACATGATTAATATCAGCAGAAAAATGAAAAAAAAGAATAAAGAGTCAAAGGGAAATATATTAATAAAAAATCACAGTAACAGAGATGAAGAATACTTTCAGTGGGTTCAACAGTAGATTCAACAGAACCAAGGACAAAAGTCAGTGAACTTGAAAATAGGTAAATGCAAATTACTGAAATACACTGAGAAAAGAATGGGAAAACAAAGTGAACAGAGTATCCAAAGTTTGAAGAATATCTAAACAGGAATCTAATAGTAATTTTTGTGGAATCCAAGAGAAAGAGGAACAGGGAAGATGCTGAGGAAGAGGAAAGGGGGGAGGGAAAGAGGGTGATAAAGAAGAAAGGGAAGACGGGAAGGAGAGAGAGAGAGAAGACGACAGTAGCAGAAAAACTCTCTGAAGAGATAAAGAAAAATAATGAAAGACAGATCCACCCAAGTACCTCAGAAAAACCCCAAACAGGACAAATATGAAAACACAATTACACACACCTAAACACACCATATACAAATCCTGAAGGCAGTCAGAAAAAGATGACAAGTTATGCACTGAGGAACAAAGACAAGATATATAGCAGTCTTCCCATCAAAATTATGTATAACAAAGAACAATGCAGTTATGTCTTAAAACAGTTTGAAAGAGTGAAACAAATTGTCAATCCAGAATTTTATACCCAGCAAAAATATAACTCCAAAAATTAGGGTAAAATAAAGGTTTTTTCCCCCCAGCTCCCTTCTCACCTCTGCCCAAAAAGCTAAGAGAATTCATTACCAACAGACCTGCATTATAAGAAATGAGAAAGTTCTAAAGATAGAAATAAAAAAGACAGAAATTAGAAACTACATGAAGAAATAAGTTCCAGAAATGGTTACAACGAAGGTAAATATAAAATAAAAATCTTTTCAAAAAAATTAATTGCTCTAAGGAAAACCATCTAAACCAAAATCAGCAGGTATACATTGTGGCTTTTCAACATGTGTAAAAGTAAACCATTTGACAATAACAAGAAAGATGAGAAATAGAAATTGGAAGTATAACAAAGTAAGACTCTTACACTACACATAAAGCAGTAAAATATTATTGAAAGGTAGACTGTGATCAAAATTATTTATTGCAAACCCTAGGGAAACCATAAAATGAATGATAATTCAAAATCAGGCAAAAAAAATCAGGGAGGTACAAAGAATACAATAAACAAAACAACTAGAGAATAAAAAACAAAGAGAGAGCTGATTATAATCCAACCATATCAATAATTAGTTTTTTTAAATGACCTAAACACAAATTAAAAGTCAGAGATTGTCAGATAGATAAAAAAGCAAAATCTTGGGCCGGCCCCATGGCGCACTTGGGAGAGTGCGGCACTGGGAGCGCAGCAGTGCTCCTGCCATGGGTTCGGATACTACATAAGGATGGCCGGTGTGCTCATTGGCTGAGCGCGGTGCGGCTGGTCACAAAAAGACAAAAAAAAAAAAAAAAAAAAAGCAAAATCTAAATATATGCTACCTACAAGAAACCCATTTTAAAGAGGAAGACACTGATTAAAAGTTAAAGGATACAAAAAGATATACCATGCAAACACTAATCAAAGAAACCTGGAGTGGCTATATTACTACCAAAGTAGACTTGAGAATGAGGAAAATTACCAAAGATAAAAGAGGCATAATCACAAAAGAGTCAATTCACCAAGAAGGCATAAAAGTCCTATATATGTATGTACCTAAAGAGAGCTCCAGAACATATGAAGCGAACATTGAGAGAAATGAAAGGAGAAATAGACAAATCCTCAGTTATAATCAGAGACTTGAACAATCCTTCCTTAGTATTCAATAGAACCAGTAAACAGAATATCAGTAGCATGAACAATTCTATCAACCAAAGTACTTACCCTAATTAACATTTATGGAACATTCAACCCAGCAACATCTGAATACACCATTAACTTCAAGCATTCACCAAAACTGACCACACATGTTCTAGGCCATAAAACAAACATCAAGTTTAAAATAACTGAAAAGGTTTTGTCTCTGACCACAATGGACTTAAACTAGAAAGTTATAACAAAAAGAAATCTGAAAAACCTCAAAATATTTGGAAGATAAACAACCTACTTCTAAATAAACTATAGGTAAAAGAGGAAGTCACAAGAGAAATTAGAAAATATTTTGAAATGAGTAAAAATAAAAATACATCAAAATTTGCAGGATGCAGCTAAAGTAGTGCTTAAAGGAATATTTATAGCAATAAATGCTCACAATAGAAAACAAGAAAGCTCTAAAATTAATAATCTAAGCTTCCATCTTAAGAAGAGCATATTAAATCCAAAATAAGCAAAAGGAAGGAAATAAAAATGGTAAGAGCAAAAATAAAATAAAATAAAATTGAAAACAGAGAACACTCAATTGAACCAAAAGCTGGTTCTTTCAAAAGATCAATAAAATCAATAAATCACGAGCCCGACTGATCAAGAAAAAAAGAAAAAAGACAAAAATTACAATCTCATATGTAAAGAACCAGACTCAGATGGCCACATACTGTATGATTACATCTATATAATACTCTGGAAATGGAAAAAGTATATGGAGAAAATGCAGAGCAGTGATTTTCAGGTGCTGGGATGGGGAGAAGAGCTAACTACAAAGGGCAGGAGTGAATTTTTAGGAGTGACAGGCCTATACCCTGAAGGTATTGGAAGTTATACAACTGCATATGTTTGTCAAAAGTAACAGAACTAAAAAAGTTAAATTTTACTGTAGGTAAATTATATCTCAAGAAACCTAACTTTAAAAAGTAAAAAACAAAACAAAAACGAATAAAACAGAACAAAAATTAATAAAGAATTCTATACAGGGGTTACTGAGGCCCCTATAACCTCCCAAATATTCCAAGCACCTTCCTGCTACAAGGTCTTTGTAGTTGCTATTTCCTCTACCTGCAATCCATTTAGATTTTTGTCAAATGTTTCTTCTACAAAGAGTCATTTGATAATCCTAAACTACGACTCAAATCATTATCTGTTACATTATCCTACATTATTCATTTTCAAAGCATTTATTCTTTAATATTATTTTATATTGCTGATTATTTATTATTTACCCCATGAGGAGAGGGCCTTCCTATCTTTTGTTGGACTGTAATATCCCAAATACTATTAAATTAATTAAGAAAAAACCAGAATATTCTCTGTAAGTAATATGAATGGTTATATGACTGTCCCTCCCTGAGCCTAACAGAAAAAATTTGCTTAAGGGATTGCTTTAGAGCAGAGAGGCTGTGGCCTAGGAGACACCAGGTACAGATAAAGTGTAAATAAAATACCATACTGAAAAGTGGGTATTTTAAGTAAAAATTTGTATACTGAATGGTGAGGCCTCCATCCTTCAACCATTGGCTCCTAGAATCTAGTGTCAGGTTTATACTTATAAGACTTTCCTGAAAGAAAAGTGACTACCTTAAGAGGAAAAAAGCTTCAGATACTCTCTATTTGTGAGGCCATAGAACTGCTGGATCAATGCCTAATCATCTATCATGATGTCTACCAAAGTCTCACCCACACAAAGCTTCCAGTCAGCTCTGAATATCTAGGCAAAAGGACAAAATCCTTTAGAGGGGAGAGGAAGTCAAATTGTCATTAGCAACATTAGGCCATAAGACATGAAGTAACATGTTTAAGATCACCCAGGAAAGAAAATTCAAGCCAAGAATCTACAATCCAGTCAAACTGCCTGCAAATATTGTTCCTATGACCCCTGCCTGAGAAATCTACTGGAGAATGAAATTTTGAGAAGTCAAAATGATTGGTAATATCAGCATAAAGACAGGTGAAATCTCACTTGGTTAGAGTGTGATGCTGGTAACAAAAAGATCAAGGGTTCAGCTCCCCTTACAGACCAGCAGTCAAAAAAAAAAAAAGACCAGTGAAATTTTCCATTTAACAAATGAAGAAGAAATGTTCCAATTGGTATATTATTATCTTACAACCCCTACTGAAATACAGGTGTCATAAATTTGTTTAATATAGTTGCTGCCTTAGCATCCATTTTTAGGCCTCACATAACTTGTCTGAAACCCAGTCACACCCCACCACCTTTGGCCTAGTTAAAACTTCCCCTCACTATGTGGTTGTCTGCAAAATAGCCCTTGTTCCACACACCAACAAACCCCACAGCTGCTGACCACTATAAATCTATTGGTCAGCATCAGAGAAATGTAAGTTCCCTCTTCACACATTTTCTTAAGCCAGCCAATCCACAACCCCCTTGGGAAAGCCTAAAGGATAATGCCCATGGATTTTTAATAAAGCCACAGGCCCAAAGGTCCTCTCTCTTCCTCTTTCTTCCTATCTCTCTCCCCTCAAACCCTCAGTGGTTAAGTTCCCTACTGCCTCCAGACTTCCCATCGGCCTCCCGTCATGGGCACCCCTCTTCTCTCATGGATCTGCAGTAATAAAATGCCTCTGTCATTTCACGTGTTTTGTTGTGCTGCTTCCTCTGTGTGTCACTTGACCAACACACTGGCACCTAGACCATGGCTACCTTGGGTTATGGCGACTCTCCAGGCAAAGACCACAACAAACGGCTTCTAATATTAAAAAAAGAAAGACAGGTACAAACTATGTGCCTCCTTTGAACAACCAAAAATAAAGTATCTTGCCATCCAAAAAAGTTCTGAATCTCATCATGCCTTGAGCTTTAACTATTAATTTACAAAAAGTACAGAGGAAAGAGGAACTTGTTGAATATCATAAAAACACAATCAGCAAAATCCAGGCTGTGGAAAATTCTACAGAATAAATAAGATAGCAACAAATGGTCCCCGTAAGAAAAGGGGGGGGGGATTACTAATTCATTAATTAATTGAAAGAAATTTACAAATTAAAATAGACTTAGGAGGCATATCAATCGAATACACTGCATGCACCTCCTTTGGATCCGAATCCAAACAAACTAAAGGAAAAGAATTATGAGACAGTCAAAAAACACAAGCACTTACTGGATGTTTGAAGACATTAAGAAATGGCTGCTTAGTTTTTAAAGACAAAATACCAATGAAATTTTTGTTTTAGTAAACCTTGAATGAAGATTCTAACATTTATATGGAAGCACAAAGGCCCAAGAACAATTAAGACATTACTGAAGAAAAGAAACAAGGTGGAAGACTAATTACAAGCTTAGGAATTAAGCTTAATAATTAAGTCAGTACGGAATTGAGAGGCAGTATAACATGGTTAAGAATACAGTATAAGCTAAAGAGCCAGAATGTCTGGTTCTTACATTCAGTCTATCAGATGAAGCTCTACTTTTTTATTGTGTGACTTTAAGAAGTTAATCTTTATGTGCTTCAGTTACTTTACCCATCCAATTGAGAAATGAAGTTCCAATCTCAATGGGATTGTGATGACTAAATAAGTTAAAATAATAGCTATTTCAATAAATGATGCTAGAAAATTAAGTACTCTGTGGAAAAAAATTAAATTGAACCCCAGCTTCAACTATATAAAAAAAAATCTTTACCGGTGAATTCCATCAAACATTTAAGGAAGAAATTACACAAATTCTACACAAATTTTTCAGAAAATAGGAGGAGAAAACATTTCCCAACTCAGTTTCTGAAGCTAGTATTCTTAGCCTGATAACAAAGTCAAAAAACTAGAGAATAATTAGAAATACTTATGGACTTAATACCAAGAATTAACAAGCATTAAAAACTGGTATTTCTTAAACCTTCACTTCCAAAACACTTTTCTGTAAATAAGATATGAGAAAATAACTCAATTTCTGAGACCATCATGTCAGCTAGAATCCTTTCCACCTTATGGTACACATTAATAACAACAGTATTTATACCATGGTACTACAGTAAATAGAGGTTGCTACTTAGGACACAGTCAAATCAACTGAAGGCCCCAAACATTAAAGCTGTGGGGCTCAATATATCCATATACCTAAAACCCATTCAGGGCACAACAGTGTATCATAGCACAACAATTATGAAGCTCTGACATAGGGCAAAAAGTTTATGTCTCTATGGTTCTTTGACATGTGGAGAGTTACTGAACAAGGTGGTTCAGTACATCGGACTCAAAGTCAAGAAACTGGGGAAGGGAAATGGGAGTAGGGCAAGAAGACAAGTGAAAAAAAGATTTTTTATTTTGTAGCTTTTTGTAAATTAAATTTTTACCTTGTAGATACAATAAAAATAAAATTACAGAGAAAAAAAATCAATGGTTAGTGTTATATCAGTTGTCACTACTTGTATGACTTTTAGTAGACCCCTTTATTTCTGGGAACTTTATTTTCTAGATAGAAAAACTAAAATGGATAATCTACCTCTTAAATGCTGCAAAACTATAATTCTTAAAGTAATAAAAGCAAATCAAATTGTGGCTTGTGGAAAATTTCTTGTTCCTTATTCCTACTGAACTATGCTCGATGTTTTGGGACTCTTTTTACCTCATTCTAAATAAGCCATAATAAAAATATATAAACAAGAATTTTTTTTAAACATAAAAATCAGATCATTACTATATCATCAGTATTATTGTTTATGTCTACTTCTCTATTTCCTTTCTTCCTGACATACTCCAAACGCTGACATTCTGACTCAACAAGTACTCCAGCTTTTCCTGATCCTATTTGATATTCTCTCATTCCCTTAAATATACCATTCTACCTATGCCTCATTATTCAAGAATTACCTGTCTAACTCCACAACAGTATCTAGTCCAGGAAACTTACTGTTTTACAACCAGTAACAAAATACCTACCCTTTGACCACTAAACATCCAGTTCAAAGGACTCTTTTAACATTATAACAGCTATACTAGTAAGCATACATGAAAATAAACTTTTAAAAAATCTTTTTTATTCGATTAGACTTCAGGCTCTCTGATCTCTATCTGAAATGCATGATGAGGTCAGAATATTTGAAGAAGAGAATAAAAAGAAAAACTGTGGTATTTACTACACCCCCTCCTAATACTTTGTTCCAGGAGACTTACTTATACTTACTCATTTATGAGATACTGTAATCCTCATTTTACAAATAAAGACACAAAATCCGAGAAGCACAGGTAAGATAAAAACAATTAGGCCTTACTCCAAACCCATGCACGTAATAAGCCACATTGCTAAAATCTGACAAATGTCTAACTAATTGATACCTATGACCACTCTTAAAGGACAATCACATATAATGATGTACTATTATTTAATAAAAACAAATTCTTACCTTTTTGTATACAGCTGTTGCATCAGAATCCAAAACAACTATATTCCTTAACTTTGCATTTATTTCAGTTACTGAAGGCCTCATAATCATCTCAGAATCAAGTCCTGAGGGAATAAAAGGATGACTAATTGCCCTTTCTTTAATTTAACAGTATCTATTTTTTTTGTAAAATTTTATTACCTTCAATCTTAATTTCAGAAATGTTACGTTTCTGATCTTGAATAAAGATCCTTAAACATGATAATTCTGCTAGGATCTGCAAGGTAATAATATCCTCATTTGTGGATAGTTTTAAAGCTGCAAAAAAAAAATTCATATTATAAAACACAAGAAAAAACTTTTAGTAGTTACCTCCCTATACTTATAAAGTAACTGAAATATCACCACATATAATAATAAAACTAGAAAACACCTGATTTGCAATTCAATTGAACGCAAGGGAAGATATTTTCTACTCCAATTGGGGTTCTAAAAAATAATCACATCTAATGAAAACAAAAGCAAGTAAACAGACAAAACAAAACACTGTTCCTAGAGGAGACTAAACATTTGAAACTAAGAAACTGTAGCAGTTCCTAAATCTTTTGAGGCTCAATGATTACTAGGAGATACTTATTATTAAATTGCAACTTTTTACCCCTAAGTACTGTGATCAAAAAATATACCTGACATTACTCAAGTTTTGCTAGTCACATTTTCCTAACCTAAAACAATTGTTATTTAATGCACAAATTTTAATCTAAATCAAATACTTCTACTGTACAGGCATACCTTGGAGATAGTGCAGGTTTGGTTCCAGACCACCGCAATAAAGCAAATACCGCATTAAAGTGTTAAACATTTTCTGGTTTCCCAGTGCATATAAAAGTTATGTTTACACTATAATACTGTAGTCTATTAAGTGAGCAATAATAGCATTATATCTAAAAACAAAACAAAACAAAACAATGTGCATACCTTAATTTAAAATACTTTATTGCCAAAAAATTCTAATGATCATCTGAGTCTTCAGCAAGTTGTAATCTTTTTGCTGGTGGAGAGCCTTGCCTCGATGTTGATGGCTGCTGACTGATCAGGGTGGTGATTCCTGAAGGACGGGATGGCTGTGGCAATTTCTTAAAATAAGACAACAATGAAGTTTGCCACATCGACTGACTCCTCCTTTCAAAGATGTATTCTGTGGCATGTGATGCTGTCTGACAGCTTTTTACGCACAGTAGAACTTCTTTAAAAATTGGAGTCAGTCTTCTCAAACCCTGCCGTTACTTTATCAACTAAGTTTATATAATATTCTAAATCCCTTGTGTCATTTCAATAATGTTCACAGCAACTTTCATTAGGAGTAGATTCCATCTCAAGAAACCACTCTCTTTGCTCATCCATAAGAAACGCATCTGTTAGTTGTACCATGAGATTGCAGAAATTCAGTCATATCTTCAGGCTCCACTTCTAATGCCAGTTCTCCTGCTATTTCTACCACATCTGCAGTTACTTCCTCCACTGAAATCTTGAACCCCTCAAAGTCATCCAGAGAGCTGAAATCAACTTCTTCCAAATTCCTGTTAATGTTGACATTTCGACCTCCCATTAACCAAGGATGTTCTTAATGGCCTCCAAAATGGTGAATCTTTTCCAGGTTTTAAACTTGCTTTGCCCAGATCCATCAGAGGAATCACTATCTATGACAGCGATAGCCTTATGATGCATATTTCTTAAAAAATAAGACTTGAAAGTCAAAATTACTCCTTGATCCATGGGCTACAGAATGGATGTGGTGTTAGCAAGCACAGAAACAACATCCATCCCCTTGTACATCTCCATCAGAGCTCCCAGGTGAATAAGTGCATTGTCAATGAGCAAGAATATTTTGAAAGGAATCTCTTTTTCTGAGAAGTACCTCTTGACAGTGGGCTTAAAACATTCAGTAAACCATGCTATAAACAGATGTTCTGTTGTCGTCTTTGTTGTTCCATTTATAGAAAACAGGCAGAGCAGATTTAGCATAATTCTTAAAGGCCCTGGGATTTGGGGAATGGAAAATGAGCATGAACTTCACCTTGAAATTACCAGCTGTACATATTAGCCCCTAACAAGAGACTCAGCCTGTCCTTTGAAGCTTTGAAGCCAGGCATTGACTTCTCTCTAGCTAGAAAGTCCTAGATGGCATCTCCTTAAAATAAGCCTGTTTCACCTACACTGAAAATCTGTTGTTTAGTGTAGCCACATTCATCAATTATGTTAGCTCAACTTTCTGGGTAACTTTTCTACATAGGCACTTGCTGTTTCACCTTGCACTTTTATGTTATGAAGATGTTCTCTTTCCTTAAAACTCATAAACCAACCTCTGCTAGCTTCAAACTTTTCTTCTGTAGCTTCCTCACATCTCTCACCCTTCACAGAATTAAAGAGTTAAGGTCTTACTCTCAATTAGGCTTTGGCTTAAGGGAATATTGTAGCTGATCCGATCTTATATTCAGACCTCTAAAACTTTCTCCATGTCTGTAATAAGGCTGTTTGGCTTTCTTATCACTCCTGTGCTCACTAAAGTAGTACTTTTAATTTCCTTTAAGAACGTTTCCTTTGTATTCACAACTTGGTTAACTGTTTGGCACAAGGGGCCTAGCTTTCGGCCTATCACAGCTTTTGACGTGCCTTTCTCGCAAAGCTTAATCATTTCTAGCCTCTGATTGAAAGTGAGATATGTGTGACTCTTCCTTTCACTTTGAACACTTAGTGGCCATTGTTGGGTTATTCACTGGCCTAATTTCAATATTGTTTTGTCTCAGGGAATAGGGAAAAGGTGGAGATGGGGGAACGGCCAGTGGGTGTAGCAGTCAGAACACATACAATACTTATTTATTGAGCTCGTTGTTTTATACAGGCACAGTTTGTGGCTCCCCAAAACAATTACAATAGTAACATTAAACATCAATGATCACCATAATAAATAAAATAATAATGCAAAAGTTTGAAATATTGCAAGAATTACCAAAATGTGACACAGAGACATGAACATGCTGTTGGAAAAATGGTGCCAACACTGGGTTAACATAAACCGTCAATTTGTAAAAAAAACACAGTATCTGTGAAGTGCAATAAAACAAGGTATGCCTGTATAATATTTATCTAAAATCATTAAATATGCAATAAACAAAAGCCACATTTTATTCAGCAATAATCAGCTTCCTTTACTATTATTTTTAAAATTAACCGATATATCATGAATCCTTCTATATATTAATTGAGGCAATAGAATTCTGAAGCCAATACTGGAAGTACAAAATAAAGCCAGAGTCTAAATTTATTAATCTACTTGGTAGAAAAATTTGAAGTTGAATTTTAAGGAAACATACCTAATTTTTTAACAACATCCCCTTTGTCTTCAGTCTCTGCAATATGCACTGAGGCTGATTTTTCCTCTGACTGCGGAAGGATATTATTAAAATAATTTATTGTATTCAGAAGTGCTTCAGTATGTAGATGAATATCCAAAGAGGAAAAATTCACCTAGAGAAGAAAGCTGATTTTAGTAATGGGTCAATTATTATTTGCTTGTCTGCTCTGTATAAGGCAATATTCTTCATGGGTTAAAGGATACAATTTACAATATTCCATTTCATCCTTAGGGATCTTATAATTTAAGTTAGAAAATAGTTTTCTTAATATATTTACATAGAAATAGAAATGCAGTTTTTAACTAAAAAATAAATTATTATCCACTCATACCTTAATCAGTTGTACAACATTGTTATAGGTACTTTTCAAGTTGGGTACATTCTTTTCAGCCTATCCAAAGAGAAAACAAATCTGTTAGACTATCTTAGGAAGACATGTGCATATAGAATTACATGAGAGTCCTAATATACATTCATATAATTTTTCCAGCTGCTTATATACACATAATTACCTAAACAAGCAACTGCTTCACCAGAGCAAAGCAACTGCTTCACCAGAAAAAAAGAAATTTGGTAAGTATGGGACTTTCTGGAACATAGCAAGTATTCAATAAATGTTAAGTACTATCATTCTTATTATCAACAGGAAATACTGAATATTATCAAGTGTGGAGAATGCATTTAGTCATCAACAATTCTGTACAGTTCTTCCTAATTCTTCCTGTACTTTAAAAAAAATTTCATGAAAGAAGTGTCTACAATGTATCCAAATGCTATTTTCTTTTAAAAATTTATTATATCATTTATACAGCCTAAAGCCTCTAAAAAAAACTCTTAAGAGCTGATAAATGATTTCAGCAAAGTTGCAGGATGCAAAATCAACACACAAAAATCAGTAGCATTTCTATACTCCAGCAATGAACATGCAGAAAAAGAAACCAAGAAAGCTAGCTCATTTACAATAGCCACCAAAAAAATAAAATAATTAGGAATAAAATTAACCAAAGATGTGAAAAAAATCTCTACAATGAGAAATATAAACCACTGTTGAGAGAAATTAAAGAGGACACAAGAAGATGGAAAGATAGCCCATATTCTTGGATTGGAAGAATTAACATTGTGAAAATGTCCGTACTACCCTAGGTGATCTACAAATTCAATGCAATCCTCATCAAAATTCCAATGACATTTTTCTCTGAAATGGAAAAAACCATCCTAACATTTATATGGAATAACAAAAGACCACAAATAGCCAAAGCAATGCTGAGCAAAAAAAATAAAGCTGGGGGCACAGTAAAACCTGACTTTAAACTATACTACAAAGCTATAATAACCAAAACAACATGGTATTGGCATAAAAACAGACACATGGGTCAATGGAATGGAGAATCCAGAAATCAACCCATACACCTACAGCCATCTGATCTTTGACAAAGGCACCAAGCATATACACTGGGGAACAGACTGCCTCTTCAGCAAATGGTGCTGGGAAAACTGGATATCCATATGCAGGAGAATGAAACCAGACCCATACCTCTCACCATATGCCAAAATCAACTCAAAATGGATTAAAGAATTAAATATACACCCTGAAACAATAAAACTCCTTAATGAAAACATAGGGGAAATACTCTAGGAAGTAAGAATGGGTACAGACTTCATGAGTAGTACCAAAAAGCACAGGCAACTATAGGAAAAATAAACAAATGGGATTATATCAAACTAAAAAGCTTCTGCACAGCAAAAGAAACAATCAACAGAGTAAAAAAGACAACCAACAGAGTGGGAGAAAATATCTGCAAAACATACATCGGACAAAGGATTAATATCCAGAATATACAAGGAAATCAAACAACTTTACAGCAAAAAAAACAAGTAACCCAATTAAAAAATGGGCAAATGAGCTGAATAGGCATTCCTCAAAGGAAGATATACAAATGGCCAACACATGAAAAAAGGCTCAACATCACTCAGCATTCGGGAAATGCAAATCAAAACCACAATGAGATACCATCTCACTCCAGTTAGGATGGCTAATATCCAAAAGACAGAATGATAAATGCTGGCAAAGCTGTGGAGAAAAAGGAACCTTCCTACACTGTTGGTGGGACTGCAAAATGGTGCAGCTTTTATGGAAAATAGTTTGGAAGTTCCACAAACAATTACAGATAGATCTACCATATGACCCAGCTATTCCACTGCTGGGAATATACTCACAGGAATGGAAATCATCATGTCAAAGGGATACCTGTACTCCAATGTTTATTGCAGTACTATTTACAAGAGTTGGAACCAGCCCAAATGTCCATCATCAGATGAGTGGATACAGAAAATGTGGTATATCTACACAATGGAATTCTACTCTGCTATAAAAAAAGAATACTACCATTCACAGCAACATGGATGGACTTAGAAAAAATTATATTAAGTGAAATAAGTCAGGCACAAAAAGAGAAACACCACATGTTCTCACGTATTTGTGGGAGCTAAAAATAAATAAATACAAATGGAGGAGGGTGGGGAACAACACACAACAATCACAATTCATTGAACTTGTTAAGACAAGTGAACAGATATGATGTTGATGGGGGGGGAGGAATTGGTAAAGGGAGACAAAAATCAACTACATTGTATACAGATAAAATAAAATAAATAAATAAAAATGCACTCTCCAAAAAAAATTACATCATTTTTTATTGACAAGTCATAATTGTATATACATTTACGAGGTACAATGTGATGTTTTGATATGTGTATACAATGTCAAATGATTATATCAGACTAATTAATATATCCATCATCTCACTTTCCTATCATTTTTTTGTGGTGAGACATTTTAAGTTACTCTCAGATATTTTGAAATATACAAAATATATCAGTCTACTGTCTACTTCTATGAGTTCAACTTTAGATACCCCATATAAATGAGATCATGTGGTATTTGTCTTTCTGTGCTTGGCTTATTTCACTTTGCACAATGTCCTCTAGAATCATTCATGTTGTTATAAATAACAGGATTTCTCCCCTTCTTAAGGCTAAACACTATTCATTGTGTATATATACATTTTCTTTATCCATTCATTTTCTTTAGATCTAGAACATGTCTCTAATATAAAAGCTATTTAATGCATATGCAACAAAAATCTTAAAATATCTATATCAATTATGGATAGCAAAAACAGTCAAAAGAAATGAAATGCTCTTTCAGCGTTATTCTAAAGTAATTATTAAAATAATATGGGACTTACATAAAAACAGGTCACTGAAAACATGGAATAAATCAGAAACAGACTTAACAGATGATAAGATAGATAATCATAAACCAAGAGAAAAGGAACGGAGTCACTGACACTAGGAAAATCAGGTAACTTCAGACAATGGTGGGAAATGAAGTAAAAGCATCACCTTGCATTATATACAACAATAAATTCCATTAAGAATAAAAAGTTTGTTTCTTTTTCAACATTGTGGGCAGCAGAAACAAACTTCAGGTCATTTCTATTTTAAACACAGGCATCTTTATCTTGCTATATGAAGTATTTAAAAATCACAACTATTTAACACAGGATGACAAGACAAAAAAAAGAACAAGTGTTAGGAGTTACATAGATTAAATAAGAATGAAGATTAAACAAACAGTATTACTAAACGTATGAAACTTGATTATTAACATTAAAGCAGTATACTTACCACATCAAGCAGATATAAATGGAACTGCTTACCTTCACATATTCCAGTGTTAAGAGATCATCCATCGTATTATCCAGTGTTGTAACCAAATAAACTGGTTTCTTATTTTCATCTAAAAATAATTTTTAAAATTACCCTTTTATAGGAAAACTAACTAAACTAAAGTGTAGGCAATATTAGTAATTATAGAATTAGAAAATAAGGCTTTCTTGTATCAGTTCTAGGCCTTGAATTCTACCTTACCCTAGTCAGGTCCCTTCTTTATTTTTAAACGTTAAAAATGTAATTTCTCCTCACAATACCCTTCCCTTCTCCTGTGGCAGGCACATCACTGGACTCTCATACCCTTCTAAACCTAGATAGGAGGTTAAGCCAAGAAACAATAGGAATCTATTAAAGAAAAAACAGAATGGTTTTTAAGAACAATGATAGAGAATGAAGAGAATTCTGTCCCTTGGTCACAGAAATAGCTAAAGAGAAAACTGTCAGAGTCCTCAAAACCCCAGTTGTTTAGAAGACAGATGAGGAGAGTGATGAGAAATTAAATTTTTCTGTATATTAGTTTAGATTAAAATAAATCCTATTACCATATAATCAGTTATTTACTCCTTCTACTCAAAACCTATGCACTGGGGAAAGGGCCATAGAACAGATTTTTGAATGAAAACTTTAAAACTATCATGACCAAACTACTTATGGCTGCTAGAAATTAATATCTAGAGACTGGAAGAATGAACTACAAACTAATCATACTATTCTTGAGAAAAAAACGCCACAAATTCCACGAAGTCCCCCAAACATAAAATTTTATTAGCATATAAACCAACTTTCTACTGTGGGTGCTAATCACATTTCAACCCTTAAAGTCCCCACATTGTTTACACATTTATACATTCATTGAACACCTATTTACCAATCATTTACTTTGTGCAAGAAACTGCTATTCACTCTGAGAAAACAGAAGCAAAAATATAGAAGTAGGTGCAGTGATAACTGTATACACTGTATTTTGTTTACCAGGGTTTTCTTATCTCTCGTTCTTAGGAAAACAAACCAAAAATTTAGAATAAACATAAAAATTAACTGCTATACTACTTCTGGATTACCAGAGGACACTATCAAGTTGATTTACTTTTCTTTCCAACTACCAGAGCAAACTGTTTCTTGATATAAAAAGCATAGTGAAAAAAAAATTTGCTACAAATGATGGCCTTCTTGGCAAGAGATAACCATAACAAAATCTATCACACTCAAATTCTCAATGGTTATGGAAAAAGTGCAGAATATGGGGAAAAGTTGTAAGTCATATCCCCTGAACAAGTTTCAGGCTACACTACTTAATTTGCTTGGTAATTTAAAAATGGACCAAAGATCTTAACAGACATCTCATCAAAGAAGATATACAGATGGCAAATGAGCATATGAAAAAATGCTTCACATCACAGGTCATCAGAGAAATGCAAATTACCACTACACACCTATTAGAATGGCCAAAATCCAGAACACTGACAACACCAAATGCTGGAGAGGATGTGCAGCAACAGGCACTCTCATTCATTGCTGGTAGAAATGCAAAAACGGTACAGCCACTTTGGAAGACAATTAAGCCATGTCTTACAAAACTAAAACATATTCTTATCATATGATCCACAAACAATGCTCCTTGGTATTTACCCAAAGAAAATGAAAACTTGAGTCTACACAAAAACCTGAAGAAGGACATTTACATCAGCTTTATTTATAATTTATCTATAATTGCTAAAACTTGGAAGCCACCAAGATGTCTTTGAGTGGAAATGGATCAACCAACCGTGGAATGGATAAATAAATCAATGGAATATTACTCATTGCTAAAAAGAAACAGGCTATCAAGCCATGAAAAGACATGCAGGTAACTTAAATACATATTAGTAAGTGAAAGAAGCCAATCTGAAAAGGATACATACTGTATGATTCCAATTACATGGCATGCTGGAAAAGGTAAAACAATGAAGACAGTAAAAAGATCAGAGGTTGCCGGTGGTTGGGGGGAACGGAGGGATAATTAGGTGGACTGCAGATGATTTTTAGGGCAGTGAAACTATTCTATACAATGGTGGACACATGCCATTATACATTTGTCCAAACATCTAGAATGTATAACTACACGAATGAACCCTAATGTAAACTATGAACTTTGGGTGATAATGATGTGTCAAATGTAGGTTCAAACAATTTTAACAAATGAACCACTCTAGTGAGGGATGTTAATAATGAGGGAGGCTATGCATGTATGGGTGCAAAGGAAATATGAGAAATCTCCATACCTTCTGCTCAGTTGTGCCATGAATCTTAAACTTCTCTAAATATTAAGACTATTAAGACTATTCAAAAAAATGTGACATCTACTCATATGTAACATTGTTACAAAGGACTTTAATGAAATTAAAACTAATGAATAATTGTCTTATGAATCATTGTCTTAATCATTCCCTCTACCATTCACAATTATCTTTCAAGGAAAAATTTCTTAAAATGTAAAAAAAGAAATATAAATAGTACCCTCCTAAATGCCTAACAAAGAAAACAGAAATATTTTCTTGGGATCACATAATATATCCATTATGTTTCTGGAACATAAAGTGTTTGTCTAGGCAGAATACTGCTCCCCTCTGCCCCCAACAAAGATGTCTACATTCTAATTCTCCCAGAACCTGAGAATATGTTACCTCATAATTGCACAAGAGACTTGGAAGATGTGATTAAGGTTAAGGTTAAGGGGAAAGCATCCTGGATTGTGTAGGTATGCCCATTCTAATCACCTGAGTTATGAAGAGTGAAAGTAAAAGGCAGAAAAGGAGGTTAGAGAGATGGCAGCACAAGGAGAACCTGACACACTATGCTGGTTCTGAAACACAGGGAACTATGTGCAAGGACCAATAGAGGCTTCTAGGAGCTAAAGGCAGCCATCAACTAACAGGAAATAAGGAAACAGATTTAAACCACCTCTAACTGAATTTTACAAACACCTGACAAAACAAGGAAATGGATCCTCCTCGAGAGCCTCCAAAAAAGAACCCTTACTGACACTTTGATTTTTGCCCAGTGAGACTAGTGTCATACTTCTGCCCTATGTAACTTTAAGATAGTAAATTTGTATTTTTTTGAAGCATTAACTTTGTGGTTAATTGTTATAGCAGCAGTAGAAAACCAATTCAGTGTTCCAGTATTTTCAACTAGATTTAAAATTAACCATGACTATTTGATTTGTCTCTTCATTTCCTCTCTGGACTACCCCCCTGGATTACCAACTATAAGATGAAGTTAAAGACTATTATGAGTAATGTAATAGTTCTCTAAGAATGTTTTAGCAAATGTACTAACTCAAAGTTGAAAACTTTCCAGCAGATAGTCAAACAATAAAATTTATTTATTTTTAAAAACAGAGATTCTTACCCAAGTATTCTGGGCATTTTAACCAGAACTCTTTCAAAAAGGCATTTCCTTTCAAGTCAAATGTTCTAATCTGAATTTCTGTGCCCAATCCTAAAACACCAATTTCTACCACAGATAGTTCACAATCTCCAACTAGGTGATAAAATTGAATCAAAACCTGGAGAAGAAAAAGAAAAGAAAAAACTACTAATACATTAAAAAAAAATGTTTACGTACATAATAGTTATATATGGATAAATGAGATATACATGATATAAATGATATATGACATATTTAAAATTTATGACATATTTTATACCCACACCCACAATACACACTTATACTAAATAATACATATTTTTTTAAAATAATTGAATACCCACAATATACCATCTAAACCCCTAATTCTTAAGACGTTAATTTTCAAAAAAAGGGACAAAGGGGAACCACATGGCAAGTCTGGATTTAGCTTAATCAGGATAAAAACAGCAGTGCCTATTAGCAATGAGACTATACAAACTATGAATTGTAGAAATGGCAAACAATTTAAATAAGCCGTATTAATTTACCATAATACATACCTCTGGTATTTCAAATCGTATTTTAAACTCAGTCACATTTTTTGAAGAATCCTGTTTTTGTAACTTTTTGTGTGGAATACTTTTAACTCCAGTTGGAAATTGAAGAGACTCTTCCAAGGGACTACATGGTGCATCAAAATATTCCTCCTCTGATTCTAAATTTCATAAACATTGTTTAAGTCAATAATAAAAGTTTGATTTAATAACATTTTTATAATTTTTCTAAAATAAATATGAACACTAAGGGTACATTTCAAAAACAATATAAACATGATGATTAAAATAAATAGAAATGAATATAGAGATTACTGTACTTTGAAACAAATAAGATTTCTGATGACAAAAAATATGGAAAATTATAAAATGTAACCTTTAGCTAAAAGAAATCATTAGTCTATTTTTAAATTGCTTAAGAAAATTTTGCAGCAAGTAACAATGCCAATGATTGTACACATCATGAATACTCAAAGTAACATGTTAATATGTTCACTCTACCTGCATGGTATAACAAAACTTACCTATTAGTAGCAGAGAGGAGGCCTTGCAGTTTGAATGAAGTAAGCTGAGATCAAGCATGATATATATATATATACACACATATACATATATATATTTATTTGTATATAATAAATACTTATATATATGTATACACACACTTCTAGAATTTGATATTAAAAAGAACCAAAAACTGGAAAAACATTCAACCACTTAGTAAAACCATTAAAAAGAGATTTAAAGGAAACTAAAATGAACTGAAGTATATCCCAAATAACTTAAGATTAAAGTTAGAGTAGACGACCTTGCAAACAACATTTCTTTGGTCACCACACACAAAGGAAAACATTTTCTGGAAAACCAAGAATCAGCATGGCAGTTTCTGTTATTAAATATTTAGCAATTTTAAAAGTCTTAAAATACAGAAATACATTTATTTTTTCTTTCCAATGTGGCCGTAAAAAAGCAGATATTTGATATCAGAATATGAATAAGTTTTTATGTGTAAATATAGGTATTAAGAATTGATTTTTTTCCTTTAATAATAAAAGACTATGTAAAAAAACGTTTTTAAATTTATTATCGCAAAATTCTCCAAACACCTAAATAACACAATAGAAATTAGACATCTACAAAGTCTTGTTAGGTTTCTTAGCTTGCAGACAAATAAAATCCTGCTGCAATAGCAACTTTAAGGTACGTCCAAATTGTATTATTTTGAAGTAATTTTAGCAAAAATTTCTTGAAAATATACAAATGCCTGATAATGACTGAAAATTTTTATATGAATATAAAAGACCTGAATATGCCACTCCAAAATGTGTCTTTTTGGCATAAGGATTATTTTGAGTTAATTACGTTGAGAAAACTCAGTTACAAAGCTCTGAAGACAGAGCATAAATTTCCTTTTTGTGAGGGAAATTAACACTCATAAAAGAAGTCTCCTTTGTAAGGGTGTCTCTCTCTATATACCAGGAAGGATGACTCTAAATCGTAAGACATTCTTAACAAAGGAGAAGATACTGACTTAAATACGCATAACAAACCTTACTTACCCTTGTTTACCATACTGTTCCCAATGCCCATAACTTGCCTCCTTCCTGTCCCCATCCTAGAATTCCCAAACCCAAATCCTTTGTTTAAGCCCAAATTGGTATAGAAACCCAAGTTTTTATCACCCCTTTGAGTTACTCATCCCTGAGTTTCTCCCACGTACATGTGAGATGTAAATGTTAATAAATTTCTATTTGTTTTCTCTTGTTAATCTATCTTTCCTTATAGAGCCCCAGCAAAAAACCTAGAGGTTAAAAGAAAAAGATACCTGCCCTCCCCATGTGGTCACTTGAGGAAAATATGCCTCAAAATGGAAATTATCTTAACAACATATGTATAACAAGAAAAATTTCCTTAAACAGTTTTATTTTACCATCTTCAGTAACAGACGGAAGTTCCAAGAGAGGAATTACTTTCTGTGAAAACTGTGATGGTCCCAAAGAAGTAGATGTTTGAGTCTGAAAAAAAATAATTCACTGTTATCACAAAGACCTCTATTCAAAATTCTAAGACAATTTTGACAAAAAGCCACTTTGAACTAACTGAGAAGATATCAGGTCTGAATCAGAAAAGTAAATTATAAACGTAGATTTAAAGAGGTGGCTTTACAATTTTAAGGACAAATTATAAACTGTAGAACTGTAACAATAATTTCCACAATGATAGGCTTAGAGTAGAAAGAGATGTCAGACATATTTTAACTCAACATCTTTACTAGATAAAGAAATCGCCTCCAGGACATCCCTGAGAAACAACTACAAGTCCCAATATTTAAAGCTTCTAGAGTGAGGAGCTTACAGTTTAATTTTTAATTTTTTAAAGATATCACAATAAATTTACTTTTTACTGTTTTGGGAAATATAACATAAAAACATATAACACAGTTTAAAAAAGTAATAATTAAGTAGACTCCTGAACCTTCCACCCAGGCCAGGAAACAAAACGTTACCGTACTCTGACCTAGAAGCATCTTATGTGTTCCTCCTTGATCCTGTTCCCTACCACTGATCATAACCTTGCTTTTATTGAGTTGTTTATATTTAAACTCCTATGAATGATTCTCTAAATAACACATTGCTTACCTCTGCCTCTTTCTAAACTGTAGAAAAAGGGAATATCACGTACATTTTCCTGTGACTTCCTTCTTTTACATAATTATATTTAAATTTTAACTATATTGATAGTTTACTGATTTTCATTGTTACACTATACCGCACAAATGAATAAACCACTACTTATCTGTCCACTGCACTGTTGGTGAATGTCTGTATTACTTATGGATTTTTGCTTTTAATCACAGAGCCACTATCAGCATCCTTGAACACGCCTCCAAGTTCTCATTTTTGAGACTTCCCAAGAGCGAAATTATGTATGTTAACATTATTAAGTACTATCAAACAAGTGGTTACAACACGTTACTCTATTAGAGGCTTCATTTCCTCACAAATGCTTAGGGTTTCCAAAGATTTTAAAGTTTGCCAACCTGACTGCAATTTCACCCTAGTTTTAGTTAGAGTTTCACAGATGCATTAATAGTTACACATCATATTATAGTTTTGATAACCAAAAAAAAAACTGGCTCTGACCAGGTCAGCTAAATTATAGTGCCTTGGGAGACCTGGGATAAGTCAGTAGTCATGTCTATCTATCCTGGAAAACATTACTGTGAGACCATTTTTACTTAGAAGCAGACAGGGTGGCACCAGAAAGCCATTAAAAAAAACCCTTGACTGCTTCTTGTGACCCGTTTCCTAGATGCCTGCATGTAGGATGTAATCTATTATGAATCCCAAAGCTATACATCATGTACAACCAACAGAAAACCTGATGAAGAACAGAAGTGAAGTTACCAGAGGGTGAGAAGGGGGTAGGAAGGATTAGTGAGAAATTGGTAAAGGGCTACAAAAAATGATTACATTGTTTAATGTTGAAAATACTAATTATCCTGATCTGAGCATCACATATTGCACACAGGTATTCAATGCTATATCCCACAGATACATACAATAAATTATGTATCAATTAAAAAAGAAAGAAAGAAAAAAGAAAACCTGATGAAACAATTAGGCAAGGCTATCCTTTGATCCTTCCCCCTTCTTGTGATTATAAATGCTAAGCTCCACTTGCCCTCTTCACTGGACATTTCTCAGTGATCTGACAGATGCGTTTCCCAGTTGCAATCATCATATTGGCTCAATCCTTGCTATTAGTACTTGACCTCAGTATATTTTTAGGTTAACAGTTTCATGGCTACTCGTATTTGCCCTTCCCTTAAAATTCTGTTCATCTTGGGGAGACGAAGTAATATTTTTATTGAAGTTAAGTATAACCTATACTACACAGGAGTACATAAATCATAAGTATTAAGTTCAATAAATTTTCATTCTTTTTAGTTTTAGCTATTCTAATCATCGTGTAATAGTATTTCAATGTGGATGTAATTTGCATTTTCCTGACTAGTAATGAAGTTAAACATCTTTTCATGTCTGTTTTCCCATGTATTATCGAGCTGTTGGTCTCCTTATATATTTTGGATACGAGTCTTTTGTAAGATGTGTTGCAAATATCTGTCCCAAGTGAATCAGTGGATGGCTTGCCAGTGTCTTCCAAAAAGCTGGAAATTTTAATTTTTATAATATCCAATCTGTCTTTATTTTTTATTCTTATATTTGTGCTTATTATCCTAATATACCTTAACCTACTGCAAGGATTCAAAGATCTTCTCTTATGTTTTTTGTTTCACAAAAGCACACCATTGGCCTTTACATTTAGGCCTATGTTCCATTTCAGTTAAATTCCAGGTATGATATGTGGTAAGGGTTGAAATTAATTTATTTTCCACATGGAAATGTATTTGTTCCAGCACCATTTGTTGAAAGGGCTATCTTTCTCCCACTTAGTTAGGTTGACATCTTTGTAATAAATCAAATATATATTAACCATATATTAAGGATTTGTTTCTGAACACTATTCTGCTTTATTGATCTATATGTCAATCTGTAATACCAGACATTCTTAAATAAAGTAGCATTATAGTAAGCCTTGATATTGATGAGGTTCTGGAAATGCTACCCTAAAATACGGTACCTTGGAATTTGAGGAAACAGCAGAAGCAGGAGGGTCTCAATGACCTCCCCGTGCTCTTTTCCTCTGAAAGAGGCCATAAAAGATTTCTCTGACCTTCCTCCAAAGTGAGTCATAAGATTTTATGAATTCATTTTTACGAATTATCTCATTTCAAATAGAGATAACCTCTCTATACCGAGCAGAAAAAAATGTCACACACAGATGCCAAAAGGAATCTGAACAAACAAGGCTTGCTAAAGTTCCCTCCAGTTTACCACTAGGTCATGCCCCATTTTAGTCCATTTGTGTTGCTATAACAGAACACCTGAAACTGGGTAATTTATTAAGAACAGAGGTTTATTTAGTTTACGATTCTGGGACAGCTGCATCTGGCATGGGCCTCATGCTGCTTCTACTCATGGCGGAAAGAAGCAGCAACCAGCAGGTACAAGCAGATCACATGGCAAGTGGAAGCAAGAGAGAGGGAGGAGGTGCCAGGGTCCTTTAAACAACCAGCTCTCACGGGAACTGACAGAGCAAGAACTCACTCATTACTCCCCACCTAGTATGAGTACTAATCCATTCATGAGGGATAAGCCCCCATGACTCAAACTGTCACAATGGGGATCAGATTTCCATGTGAGTTCTGGGAGGACAACACATCCAAACTCTATCATGCCCTTTGGCCTCCAATCATACTTCTGCACGACTGTCCATAAAAATACACAGGTTTCCCATTTCTTTGGGTCTTCACAAGGCTCTGTGTCACATAAAACATATTAAATAAATTTGTAGACTTTTCTTAATTTGTCTTTTGGCATAGAGGCCTTGGCCATGAATCTTGAGATGGATGAGAAATCTTTTCTCCCCTACAAAATCAACACTGGAAATCCTCAAACATTATTCTTATCCAAAATTATTTCATTTATTATATATCCTTTGAATTTCCATATACATTTTATAATAAGCTTCCCACCCCTCTCCTCCCCCTCAAAAAACTGTGCTGGTATTTTGACTGGGATTGTGAGAAATCTATAGAGTTTAGAGAGATTACTACTTAATAAATCAAGTCCACCAGTCCCTGAGTGTGTATATGATTGCATTTTTAAGGTCTTTTTTAATCTTTCAAAAATGTTTTGCAGTTTTGGGTCTTACAATTCTGTTAAATTTTTCCTAACTATTTAATCTTCTGTAATGCTATTGTGAATGAAACTTTTTTCTTACTTTCATTTTTAGATACAAATAATTTTTTACATTGATATTGTATGATGCAACCTTGCTAAACTCGCTTACTATTATTAGTGGTATTTTCCTACATTCCTTAGTACTTTCTCCATTAACAATCATAACATCTATAAACATAGTTTTATTTTACTTTCCTGACTTTACTTTCTTTTCCTTGACTTACTGCAGAGGATAGACCCTTCATATGAATTTGAATAGAAATAAATGGTGAGAAAAAGGCATTCTTGGACTATTCTTGATCTTACAAAGACAGCATTCAGTCTTTTCCCAAATAAGTACGATGTTAGCTGCACATTTTTCCTAGATGTCCTTTAGCAGGCTGAGAAAGTTTCCTTCTATTTCCAGTTTGTTAACAGATTTTATCATGAATGGTTTTGAATTCTGTCAATGTTTTTTCCAACTCTATTGAGATGACACTGACTGATAAATCATCCTTGCATTCCTAGGGTAAAACCATTTGTCATTGTGCACATACTTTTTAAATATCATAGTATTTGGTTATAAAATTTGTTAAGAATTTTTGCATCTATGTTAACCAACATATTCATCTGTAGTTTTCTTGTATTTCCTTTGTCTAGTTACAGTATTAGGATATAATGCATGCAAAAAAACCCCCCAGAATATCATGGCCCATTCACACAAGAAATTAGCAGCAACAGCTCATGAAGAAGCACAAGCATTGTACTTACTGCAAAAAACAAATAAGCAAAACTTTAAATAAACTGTCTTAAATACACACAGAGAGCGAAAAGGAACCACAAACATAAAGCTCAAAAACGAGGAGAATAATGTCACAACGAACAGAAAATATCAATAAAAAGACAGAAATTATAAATGGGAACCAAACAAAAGTTCTAGGCCTGAAAAGGCCTGAAATTTGATGAAAAACATGAAACTACAAATCCAAGAAGTTCAATAAACTCAAAGCAGGATACACTCAAAGAGATCTACACTGAAACATGTTATAATCAAACTGTTGAAAGAGAAAAACTTGAAAGCAGCAATACAGAAGCAACTCACCAAATACAAAAAGGGTCATCAATAACATTAACAGCCAATTTCTTTTTACAAACCATGGAACAGAGAAGGCAATAACATGACATATTTAAAGTACTGAGAGGAAAAAAACTGTCAACCAAGAATTCTATGTCTGGTGAAACTCCCCTGCAAAAACTAGGGAAAAATTAAGATTCTGCCAGATAAATAAAAGCTGAGGGAATTTGTTGCCACTACACCTGCCCAACAAGAAAGACTAAGGAGAGTCCTTCGGGTTGAAGGGGGGGAAAAAACACTACATAGTAACTCAAAGCCATATAAAGATATTAAGATTTCTCATAAAGGCAAATGTATGAGCAAAAATATGAGAAAGTATTATATTTTCAGTTAGTAACTACATTCTTTATTTCCTACACATTTAATAAGAAAAATGTATTTAAAAAATTATAACTATGTTATTGGGCACCCAATATATAAAGATGCAATTTGTGATAATGGGTGGGCAGTGGATAGAGCTGTACTGGAGAAGAGTTCTTGTATGATACTGAGGTTAAGCTGATATCAATTTAAAACAGAATATTATAAATTTAGGATATTAAATGTAACTCGCATAGTAACCAAGAAGAAAATATCTACAAGTACACACACAGGAAATTAGAAAGAAGTCAAAACAGTTTACTACAAAAAAACCAACTAAACACGTAGTAACAGAAAAAATGAGACAAAAAATATAAGATGTAAAGAAAACAAATAGAAAAATAACAGAAGTAAATTCTTCCTTATCAGTAATTACTTTAAATGTCAATGGACTGAACTATTCAATCGAAAGGCAGAGATTGTCACAATGATTAAAAAATATAATCCAACTACATGTTGTCTACTAGAGACTCACTTTAGAACCAAGGACACAAATAGACTGAAAGTGAAAAATGGAAAAAGATATTCTATGCAAACAATAACTACAAAAGAGCTGGGTTGGTTATACTACTATCAGACAAAATTTTTAAATGACAATTTGTAGCAAAAGAAAAAGTCATCTATATTAGTAAAAGGGACAGTTCATTAGAAGGATATAACTATTATAAACATAACCACCATAAGAGTCCCAAAACACTGAATAAAACACTGGCAGAAAAAAGAAAATAATAGACAATTATACAATAATAGTTGGAGACTTAAATATCCCACTTTCCATAAAGGACAGAATATCTAGACAGAAGATCAATAAGGAAATAAAGGACTTGAACAACATTTTAAACCATACAGACAATATTTTAAACCATATAGAGATATTACAGACATAACACACACCATCCAATAGGAGAATATACATTCTTTTCAAGTGCACAAAGAACATTCTCCAGAATAGACCATATATCAGTCCACAAAAAAAAGTGTCAGAAATTTTAAAAAAGACTGACTGAAATACAAAGTATCTTCTCTGACAACAATGGAATCAAGCTAGAAGTCAATAACAGAAGGAAGAATGGAAAATTCACAAATATGTAGAAGTTAAAATATTCTTAAACAATGGGTCAAAGAAGAAATGCGTAAAGAAATTACAAGTATTTTGAAATGAAGAAAAACAAAAACAAAAACAAAAACACAACATACCAAAACTTATGGAATGTAATGAAAGCAGCACTCAGAGGGAAATTGACTGCTATAAACGTATACATTAAAGAGATGAAAAGCTGGCCGTTTAGCTCGGTTGGTGCTGTGGGTTGAATGTGTCCCCCAAAGTTCATGTGTTAGAGACTTGATTTCCATTTTAACAGTGTTAAGAGGGTGCGAAATCTTATTACAGTAACTAAAAGGTAGGGGGCCTCTGCGAGATAATTAGATTGTGAGGATTGTACCCTTGTGAAAGGTTTAATGTGTGGTCATCGGCTTGGTTCTGATGGCTTTAAAAGGAGAGCAAGTGAGGAATTTAGTTCTCTTACTCAGCCCATTCTCATCCTGTGACACACTGCATCTCTGTACAGTCCAGAGAACAAGACCCTCGTCAGATTTGTTCTCTGAACTTTGGACTCCTTGGCCTCCAAACACTGTAAGAAATAAATTTTATTTCTTTATAAATCACCCAGTTTCAAGTATTCTGTTATAAGCAACAGAAGTAGACTAATATAGTTGGTCAGAGTGTGGTGCCAATAACACCAAGATCCAGGATTCGATCCCTGTACCAGCCAGCTGCCAAAAAGAAAAGACACAAGAAAGGTCTCAAATCAATACCTCTATTTAATACTCCAAGGAACTAGCTTTTAGTGCCTTAAGCTAGCAAGAGGAAGGAAATAATAAATGTTAGAGCAGAGATAAAGGAAACACTGAACAGTAAAACAGAGCAAACAAAATCAGAAGTTTTGTTTTTTTAAGAAATCAACAAAACTGACAAATCTTCAGCTATATTAAAAAACAAGAAAAGATGTAAATATATAAAATAGAAATAAAATTGACATCTATACTACCAAACATAACAGAAATGAAAAGGATTAAAAAGAGTACTATGAACAGCTGCAGGCCAACAAATTGGATAACCTAGATGAAACATATAAATTCCCAGAAAGACACATATTATGTAAACATACTCAAGAAAAAATGGAAAATCGGAAAAGACCTAGAATAAGTAAAGAAATTGAATCAGTATTCTAAATCCTGCCAAGAAAGGTCAGGTCTCAGTGGCAAATTTTACCAAAAATTTAATGAAAAATTAAGATCTTCCTCCTCAAACTTTTCCCAAAAGTAGAAGAGGAGAGAACACTCCTAACTCATTCTAGAAGGCCTGACAACAAAGCCAGACGAATACACCACAAGAAAAAAATATACCTATACCAATACACCTTATGAATACAGATGTAAAAATCCTCAACAAAATATTAGCAACTGCCTATTAAAAGGATTATTTACTCTTACCAAGAGGAATTTGCCCTAGAAAAACAGGGATGATTCAACATTTGGAAAAAAAAAAAAAAAAGGAATTACTGTAAAACAACACATTATTAGAATGATAGGAAAAAACAACATGATCATGATCATCTCAATTGAGGCAGAATTAGCATTTGACAAAAATTCACCACACATTCATGATAAAAACACACAGAAATGGCCAGTTAGCTCAGTGGGTTAGAGTGCAGCCTCATGATACCAAGGTCATGGGTTTCAATCCTCATACAGGCCCAGCTGCACCCCCACACCCCCAATCAAAATACAGAAATGTAGGAGTAGAGGGGAACTTCCTCAACATGATAAAAGGCATTTGTGAGAACCTCACAGACAACATATTACTCAATGATAAAAGACTGAATGCTTTCCCCCTGAGATCAGAAAAAAGTCAAGGATGCTCCCCCTTTCACTACTGCTATTCAATATTGTACTGAAGTTCTAGGCAGAGTGATTAGTAAAGAAAGAAATAAAGGCATCCAAATTGGAAAGGTAGAAGGAAAACTATCTCTATTTGCAGATGACATGATTCTACATAGAGAAAATCCCATAGGAACACACACACACACACACACACACACACACACACACAATTAGAGCTAAAGAATAAACAATTCAGTAAAGTTGCAGGGTACAAGATAAACACACAAAATCAATTGTAT
The DNA here is from genome assembly GCF_027409185.1 of Cynocephalus volans. Lineage (NCBI taxonomy): Eukaryota > Metazoa > Chordata > Mammalia > Dermoptera > Cynocephalidae > Cynocephalus > Cynocephalus volans. The sequence continues at coordinate 34,437,380 of NC_084475.1, forward strand.
TTTGATGCATCAGCAATGAACAATCCAAAACGGAAATTAAGAAAATAACTCCATTTACAATAGCAAAAGAATAGAATACCTAGAAAAAACATTAAGCAAGGAAGTGAAAAACTTGTACATCGAAAACTACAACGTATTGCTGAAAAAAAATCAAAGATCTGAGTAAGATGGCCTAAGTAAAATACCCTGTATTCATGGATTGAAAGTCTTAATATTTGTAACATGGCAACATTTCTCAAAGTCATCTTCAGAATCAATGCAATCTCTATCAAAACTCCAATGGCATTTTTCACAGAAATGAAAAGTCAATCCTCAAATTCATATTAATTTGCAAGGGAACCAAACAATTAAAACAATTTTGATAAAGAAGAATAAAATTGAAGGACTCGCAATTACCAATATCAAAACTTTCAGCAAAGCTACAGTAATCAGAACAGTGAGGTACTGGCATCAGGACAGACATAATGACAAATGGAATAGAACTAATAATCCAGACATAAGTCTATAGAACTATGGCCAATTGATTTTTCACAATGGTGCCAAGTGAATGGGGATAGAATAGTTTCTTCAACAAGTGTTGCTGGGCTAATTGGATTTCAACATGAAAAGAATAATGTTGGAACCCTACTTAAACCATATACAAATATTAACTCAAAAATGGATCAACAACCTCAATATAAGAGCTGAAAACAAAATTCTTAGAAGAGGAACAAACCCTCATATCTTGGATTTGGCAGTGGATTCTTATATCTGACACCAACTGTACAAACAACAAAAGAAAAAATTGTACAACTGCTGTAGGAAAAGTTTAATGTTCCATCTAAAAATTAAATAGAATTATCATATGCTCCAGCAATGTCAATCCAAGGTATACACCCAAAAGAACTCAAAAAAAGGACTCAAACAAATACTTGTAAACAAATGTTCATAGCAGCATTATTCATGATAACCAAAAGGTATAAAGAACTCAAATGTCCATCAATGGATGAACAGATAAACAAAATGTGGTATATAAATAAAATGGAACATTATTCAGCTATACAACGGAATGTACTACAAGATAAATGAACCTCAAAAAGATTAGTGTAAGTGAAAGCGGTCAGACAAAAAGTTCACATATTGTATGATTCCACTACTATGAAATATCCAGAATATGTAAATCCAGAGAAATAGAATGCAGACTGGTAGATACCAGGGGCTTGTGAGGTAGAGCATAATGACTGCTTACTGGATAGAGGATTTTATTTGGGAATAATAAAAATACTTTGGAAACAGGTTACATAATATATGAATATACTAAATGCCACTGAATTGTATACTTTAAAAGGGTCAATTTCATGTCATGTTAACTCACTCCCATTGGGAAAAAAATTGAACAATAAAAAGAAAACAGAATTCTAGAAAAGGAAAGAAAGACAGAGTGACTATATTAACATCAGACAAAATAGACTTCAAAACAAGAAACATCACTAGGGAAAATGAAGAACATTGCATACTGATAAAGCAGTATAGCAAGGCACCATAACAATGCTAAATGTGTATGACCCGAACAAAAATCCTTCAAAATACACTAAGTAAAAACTGGCAGAAATAAATGGAAAATAGACAAATCCATAATTATACCTGGAAACTTCAAGAGTCCTCTCAGTAAATGACAAATTCATGAACAGTAAATCAACAAAGATACAGAAGACCTAACTAAACATGATTATCAACCTAATGTACTAATTGACATTTACAAATTCTTCAACCAACAACAGCAGCAGACTATACATTTTTTTCAAGTGCACATGGAAGATTCACAAAGATATACACCACATTATGGTCCAGAGGTCAGGAACCTACAGCCAAAGACCAAATCTGGGCAGTCACCTGTCTTTGGGGGCCCACAACCTAAGAACAATTTTTACATTTTTTTAACACAAAAGATTAGAATCAATGAAATTGAAAGCAACAAAACAAAAAAATCAAAGGAACCAAAACTGGATCTTTGGAAAGATTACTAAAATTCACAAACTTACAATCGAACTGACAGGAAAAAAAAAAAAAGAGAGAGAGAGAAAAATCACAAATTACCAAGATAAGGAATGAAAAATGAGACATCACTACAGATGCTAAAGTCACTGAAAGGATAATAAGGAAATATCAGAAACCATACTATTCCCAACAATTTGGGTAACAAATATCTTGAAGAACAAAATCTTCTAAAACTCATACAAGAAGAAAACTGATACCAGAAAAAGTCATATATAAATTAGATTCACAGTTTAAAAATCTTGCGGGGAAAAAAATTCCTGGCACAAATGGCTTCACTAGCAAATTCTATGAACAGTGACAGTAGAAATAATACCAGCTCTATACAAATTATTCCAGAAAAGAGAGAAAGAGGAAACATTTCCCAACTCACTTTATGAGCCAGCATTATGTTGATATATAAGCAGACAAAAACACTACAAATAAAAAGTATGAACCAATATCCCCCATAAACATGAATGCAAAAAATCTTCAATAAAATATTAGCAAATAAATTCCACAGTACATAAAAAGGATACTATATCATGAAAAAAATGAGGTTTAAATTGAAGATGCAAGGCTAGTTTATCATTTAAAAATTAATCCATGTAATTCATTATATTAACAAACTAAAGAAGCAAACTATATGATCATCTCAATACATGGAGATAAAGCAATGTGCAAAATTCATCCTCTGTTCATGAAACAAATAAACTATCAGCCAACTAGAAATAGAAGGACAATTTTTCAATCTGGTAAAGAACATGTAAGGAAAACCTACATTATTATGTGCCATAGGCCCTGGGCAACAGCAGCCTAGCCCACAGATACTGAAAAGGAGATAACCTAACCCCTCCAAACCTGTGCCCTCTTGGCAGTGGCAGTCCTGTAGATCTCAGAACCACCTTCAGAGTCATTCTTCTCTTTTCTTGAGGATAGCTCATGTTTACAGCTGAATAACTACTGTCCCATCCTGCAGAATCACAGAAGTCCAACAGTCTCCCTTCATTTAGTCCCATCTCTGTCCCTTCTAGTCCAAGCTAGAAGTGTTTCAGCTGGTATGACCACCATCTCTATTCCTGGCTTCTGCTTAGATAGCTAATTGGATCCATGAGTCACACTCATAATTTTTTTACTCAAATGATTGTCCAGGAACACCTTGGTGTTCTCTACAGAACATGCTTTCTCATTTTTAGCATTATGGATAGGCTGAGCATTTTCCAAATCTTCAAGTTCTGGTTCCTTTTTGCTTCACAGTTTCTTCTTCGATGTATCCCTCTCCTTTTAAATTTTATTATAAGCAGCAAGGAGAAACTAGACAACACCTTCAACGCTTTCCTTAGAAATCTCCTCAGCTAAATATCCAAGTTCATCACGTATAAGTCCTATATTCCATAAAACACTAGAACCCAATTCATCCAAATTCTTTGTAACTTTATTAACAAGAACCACCTTTCTTCCAGTGTCAAATAACATATTCCTCACTTCCATCTGAGGACTCATCAGAAGGAGCTTTGGGCTGGCCCCGTGGCTCACTTGGGAGAGCGTGGCGCTGGGAGCGCCGAGGCCGCGGGTTCAGATCCTATATAAGGATGGCCAGTGCGCTCACTGGCTGAGCATGGTAGCGGACCACACCGTGCTGAGGGTTGCAATCCCCTTACCGGTCAAAAAAAAAAAAAAAAAAAAAAAAGAAGTAGCTTTAACACCCATATTTCTACCAACAATTTAGTCAAGACTAGAATCATGGCTTTTTTTAACATGTGCCTCAAAACTCTCCCAGTCTCTAACCATTATCCAGTTCTAAAGACACTCCCACATTTTTAGATGTTTATTAAAGCAACAACCCACTTCCTGGTGCCAAAAGCTGTATGAGAGATTGCTAGGACTGACATAACAAAATACCACAGACCATGTTAGACAACAGAAATTTTTTTTCCCATAGTTACGGAGGCTAGAAGTCCAAGATCAACGTGTCAGCAAAACTGGTGTTGCCTGAGGCCTCTATCCTTGGCTTGCAGATGGCCTCCTTCTTACTGTGTCCTCACATGGTCTTTCCTCTGTGTGAACACATCCCTTGTGTCTCTTTGTGTGTTCAATTTTCCTTTTCTTATGGCACCAGTCTGACTGGATTAGGGAGTGCAGTATACTAACATTTATAAAAGAATTGTATTTTACAGGGCCTAACTTTTTAGAATTACACATAGAAATGTTAAGCTTCTGAAAGACAGAAAACCTTCCAAAGCTAAAGTCTCTGTTGTAGATAAAGAATTGTAACACAGCAAAATTGCTGGCTCTAAGGGCAGATGTCCTTGGTGCAGCTAAACCTAATGATTGTTGCCATGACAATTATCTTACTGTTCTTTTTGTAACCATATATGTTCCTTTTCTGTAACTTTCTGGCCTGGAGAATAAATACTGAGAAAAGACCCTAGTTAGGGTTATTTTCTGAGGAGGAATGCCTCTCTCTTCAGGGTTCCTGGAAATTAACCCCTTCGGGGCTTCTCACTGTTCAGAAGAAATGGGCTTTGAGTAATCCTTTGTGTCTCCATCACCCCGGGAAAGGTGACATTAGGGCCCAAACTAATGGCTTTGATTTAACTTGATCACAGTTTTAAAGGCCTTATCTCCAAATATAATAACAATATGAAGTACTGGGATTAGGGTTCAATATATAAATTTTAGGACCACACAATTTAGCCCATATAATACTCGTACATACAAATCTAATAAAAATGCATGCTTAAATTGCAAACCACCCATAAACAAAAATAAGCTTCAAAAGACCTAAATAAATGGAGAAATATAGCATGTTAGTGAATTGAAAATTCAATATCGTTAAAATGTCAATTCTCCCCAAATGATACTACAACAAAATCCCTATCAAATCCCAAAAGGAATTTTTATAGAAATTGACAAGTGATTCTAAAAGTTTGCGTAAAGGCAAAGAAACTAGTCAAAAACATGTTGGGAAAACAAAAGCGTTACAGGACTCACCCTACTTGCTTTCAACACTTACCATGAAGCTATAGCTCAATCAAGACAGTATGGTAAGGACAGACATAGATGGAAAGGACAGACACAAAAACCACGGGGAAAAAAGAGTCAGAAATAGACCTCTGCATATGTAGTCAACTCAACCGTAAACGAATAGCCTTTTTTAACAAATGAAACTGAAATAGCTAGAAATGTAAATGTAAAAATAGAATGGGGACCCATCACATGCTCAATAAACAAAAATTAAAACAAAATGGATTATAGATCTAAGTAGAAAAAGGAAGACTATTAAATTTCTAGAATAAAACCAACAGAGAAAAATTTTTGACAGTATATTAGGCAAAGATCTCAGAGACATAATCCATAAAAAAAATTGATAAATTCAATTTCATCAAAATTTAAAACTTATGTTCTTCAAAAGACAGTTAAGAATACCAAAAGCTCAACAATACTCAATACGAACACTAAAGTATTCAGGAGTAAAGGGACATTATGTCATCAAGTAATGCTCAAGTGGATTAAGAAAAAGTTCTTTACACTATTTTTGCAATGTTTCAAGTTTGAAATTACTTCAAATGAAAAACAATTAAGCATGAATAAAGAGCCCAGAAAATACTGTGTATGGACATTTTCTTTTTACCATTTTCTTAGAAAAAGAAAAGTGACATAACACAAAACCCAGAAATCATGAAGGAAAAAATAAATAACTTTGACTATGAAAACATTAAAACTTTTTGCATGGCAAAAATAAATGTGAATATGAGATAAAAACAAATGGCAAAATGAAAATAAACAGAGATAATTGACAGAGATAATTTCCTTAATTGAAAAACCATAATCCAATAGAAAAAGTACAGAAGACATAAATAGCACTTTCCAAAAACAGAAATTTGAATTGCCAATAAACTTAGTAAAACATGTTCTTACTCAGAAAGAAATGCAAATCAAAACCAGAATATAACACTTTTCCACTTAAAATGATATTTAACATTTGCTAATACTCAACATTAATGAGAACAGAGAAAGATACTCACTCTTGATGAATACTCAACTTAGAAATTTGGCAAAACTCATCAAAATTTAAAATTCACATACTCTTTTAACAAACAATTCCACTTCTATAAATTTATCCTACTGATAAAAGTACAACCAAATATATGTACAAGGAATTCAGTATTTTTCATAACTGTAAACACTCGTAACGATAAGAATGCTTATCAAAGCGGGATAATATTAGACAAAAGACGGCATATCTATACAGTTCAATACTATATCACAATGAAAAATGGTGAGGCAGATCTGTATGTGCTAACATGAAAATATCTCTAAAGTACATAACATATATGTTAATAACAGTGAAAAGAATACAGATTCAGAACAGTAAGTATAGGGTTCCATTTATCTAAATTTTAAAAACATAGAAATGTTCATACACATACATAAACACACATGTGTGTGCATGCAATAGTATATGCCATAAACATTTTCTGAATAACCATCGAAGCAGTAGTTAACAGTGTTACCACTGGGGAGAGGGACTGCAGGCTGAAGAAGTAAGAAAAGGTATATTTATTATTGTCAGGTGAGCCGCCGGCCTACCCAAACAGCCCTAGAAAAAAACGCCTCGTTATCAGTCTTTCCCTCGGTGTCCCTTTTGGTGGGCGAGTGAATTGCCCGGATTCCTCTTTCCCTCCAGTCCCCTTGGAATGAGACGGGGGAAGAGAGCTGTGAAGAGAGGTGAGCACAGCCACCGGCCCCAACCAGCCCATTAAAGGACACTCAGACGCGGTGGGGGTTCTGTCAAGCAGTTCCGTTTATTATCACACAAGCACTTGCTTTTAAAGGCAAATGGGGAAGGGAGGTTTTTACATCCTCCAATCAGCTTAAAGATTACGAGAGCATGCATATGCATCCTGTCTCAATGCCTAGCTACTGCAATCACGCAGTGTTCACGAGCACGGAAGTGCATATTTGGCCAATAAGGGCTAAGGCAAGGTTCCCGCAGACACTCCCACCCTACTTCCTCCTGGTGCCGTCTTAGGCTGCAACGTTAATATGCCCTTGTGGGCCCATAATGGTGCTGCTTGTAATGTCACTTAAGGTGGCATTAGTTTTTAAGGCCCGACATATCATTTTATACCTTTCTTAACTACTTGTACTTTTTACCATTTCACCAATTTCTCTTCTAAAATGTAATTTTTCAAAGGTCTATTCAAACTGTATTGCAAACTGTTTTATCTGAAATTCCTGTAATTTTTTTCGAATACTATTTGTGGACATTTAAAATTCATGATTATACTGGGCTTCCAGCCATGATGGCCCAGCGTCACTCTTTCCCACAAATCCACCAATTTACAACTATATAAAAAAGCAACAATAGCCACGCTGGGGCCGCTAGAGCTTAGGGGAAGAGGAGGAGAGACCTACAGAGTGCATGAAGGTGGGAGAAACCATGATGAGAGGAAAAAAAACTGCTCTGACCAATTCATGCCACAGCCACTTTAAGGCTGAAACTGCTGAGCACACAAAGCAGGAGCCAGCAAAAGCTGCAGTTGTGCCCTTTGGATGGAATTGCTTATAGGCGGCAGGGGAGAAGAGGGTTATGGTGGCCCCCAGGCCAGCAAGACCACTAACAGGATTCCCGAGGACCTACACAGAAGTGAGAAGCCACAACAACTGACAAAATGGAGTCACTCAGGGGCCGGTGAGTCATCGCAAGGGACTGGCGCACAGCCCGTCAATCAGGAAGTGTTTGCAGCATGGGCAGCAGGGAAGACTTGCAGCACAGGCAGTGGAAAAAACAAGCCCACCAGGGGAATGCTAGGGCACAGCAAGGACAGCTGATCTGAATCCCAATCAGCATAGGACCACTCATAGGAGACTGGTCAGGAATACAGCACTGCATGAGATGCACTTTGATGAAAAGACACAGGGCCAGATAAGAGTTTCTATACAACCCAGATGCACCAAGCCTCTGGGGAGCAAAAAGTACCTATATAGCCAACCATTATAACCTGTGCTGGACAAAACGCCTTACCTAGGTAAGCAGAAGCAAAGCAGCAATTTAGCTAAACCACAGAGCTCAAGTACTGGTCCCAACAGGAAATTCCCCCACTTTAGAAGCAAAGGACAACAATTAGTTCCAGCACAGAAACACCACCAGCGCCTCAAGGCCCACCCGAGGACTCCAGACATGGAGAAGGGGACTGGACCCTCCCCCCCACAACCAGGCACACTGCGCCAGCACCTCAGGGCCTGCCCAGGGACCCGAGGCAAGGAGCTGGGAACCAGACACACGCCACAGCCAGGCACACTGCCAGCGCCAAGGAGCATGCCAAAAACATCACCTCCATGTGGGTGGCCCAACACAGCCATCACAATAACCATGGCTGCCGTGAAAGCGGCTAGATGCCACAACCACCAACCACACAGATGGTCCGCCAGCCACTGGAGTGCACTGACACAAGAAGAGTCACCAGCAGAGATAAAGAAGAGGATGTCTCTCTCCACAAAGCCCATTTCAGAGTGACAGAAGAAACATCTGCACTATGATAATATTGGGGGACCTGACCATACCTCTCAGCATTGGACAGATCATCTAGGCAACAAATCAACAGAGTAACCATTATTCTTTCATAAGGAGAGAAGAAACCTAGGGTAATTAGAGGAGGGAGGGGGAAAGGGCAGGGGGAAGGGAAGAGACTGGACAAGGGGCATAAAGAATAATTATGATTTGTAACAATAAATATGCCTAGTAATATTGATTTGATCAACATATCTCAACACTGAACTCCAAAAATATGTATAATCAATTTTGCTTCAATAAACAAATAAATTTCATGATTATATTAATTTTGAAATCACATTACCTGAAATGATTTGACAGGGGCAGATACTTCAGATACAGATTCAGGTTTTGGAATGCTTTCAACCAATTCCATAATCCCTTGAAGTTTTTTATCCGAGATTCGTAAAGAAACAAGAGGTAACTTTCCAAAAATCTTGAATCTGTTTTAAAAAGATAGGAATCATTATAGAGGAACTTAATGTTCTGATTTAAGTGCACTAATTAAGAAGAAGATTATTCTCTTCAAATTATCCAAATATAATCAAATGTGATTTTAAGCACTAAAAAGAACTACCCCAACTTCCACCTTATATTATTAACCAATCTTATCAGATGAGCTAACCACATCATTTTTCAGAGGATTATTTTCTAATATTATTTCATGTACTGTCCCTCTAGTGTTTGCCAAGTACAGATGGTAATTACTATATACCGAGTGTTTGTTATATGATAGACACTGAGAAAAGTACTTTGTATGCTTTAGTCCTGACAACCTACGAGGTAGACAACCTATTTCTGCTCCCTATTTCGTATAAGTTCCCATATGTACACAATTTCTCATAAGGACATTAAGACTTAGCAAATTCAAATAACTAGTGAGAAAGATTATATATTTAAAACCATGACGCAAAACCAGACCTTAATGCTTATTGTTTTAATTGCCTTTGCAGCCTCCTTTGCTTACAGATGCAAGATCAGAGACAGACATCACAGAGAGAGAAAGTTTTCACTCACCATTTTTATCCCTGCATTGCTAAGGTTATCTTTCTTAAAATGTACCCAAATTCCTACAGAAAATTATAAGCTTTCCTTCACTTCCAGTAGCCTAAATATCTATAATTAGTCCCATATATCCTAGTTTAACTTAGTTACACATTATGAGTCAGACCCATTAATGCATCTAAATTTCTTTTCACTTTCTTGAAATATGCAAGTTGTACAATCTGAAGATGCTGGGCACAAAAATACCACCTATCAAATAACAGGGTTCCTTTTATTCACCTTTCACTTCTTCAGCTGAAACATCAAAGGAACGTGGTTGACCCTTGTAGAGTTCTAGGATTTTGCATAACATCATATTTACTTTATAATGCTCATGAGGTTGCAAAATTAAAAACCAAATAACTTCTCAATTTCATGTTAAATAAAAATTATCAGAGGTCATTGTTGTAGACTAATTCCTGCACTAGGCTCCAAAAAACCAGACTAAAAAATCTAAATGGGGTCACCCCTGCTAAGTTCCAGGGCACTTAGGCTGTGGCCTGGCCTTCCCAGAAGTCCAGAAGAAAGAGAGAACAGCCAATTTTCCAAGAACAGGCCAGTTTAAATCTTCAACAGGTATAATAATGAAGTTCCATCTGCTTCAATCCTTACACAAAAGAGACAGCCTGAAGTAACCTGTAGTAACTAATCAGTTACTTTCCTGTTGTGCTGTCTTGCTGTCCTCACCCTGCAAGGAAAGCCCCCACCTTGTAAGGAAAGTCACTTTGAAATGATCAATTTGCCTTTTGTTCTTTGTTTCTGCTTTCTTCAGCCTCTTCTATCGATAAAGCCTTTGTTAATGTAATAAACTTCTGAGTACTTCTCTGACTCTATGTCAGATGATGTTTCCTGGGTTGACCCTCACTCACACTGCCTCCCAATAAACTTTAGAGAATTATTTATGCCTCAACAGCCTTAATTTCCGTTGACACATCTTTCTAAATCGCCATTTCTGACCTGTGATTATTTTAATTACTTTCCTGGTTCTATCCTATAACTACTATCAATATACACATATAATATACATATAAACATTTTCATCAGCTATTTTAATTCTTGCTATGATATACATACTCCATGCATACAGGAGATAAATTCTCCCTAATCTACTGACATACTTATCAAAAGCAAGATAAGTTGCTCTTTTATTCCCCCAGAGAAATATCACCTCCTTTTTTCTGGTACCCTGTAACTTCCTAAATTATAGCATACTTTTCTTTTTTCTTGGTACATATTTAAACCACAATGAAAAAAAAATCAATTCATACTCATCTTTACAACAGGAAATCATATATCTTTGTTCCTTATCACAGGCTGAAAAACTTTCCCAGAAACACCACATAAGAGTAACAGGCAGGTGAACATTTGGGGAGGAATAAAAGAACTTTAGCCTTGTCTATAAAATCAAACCATACCTAAAGCTGGGTTATAAAAAACAAGAGAACTTATAGAATGGCCTTTCTTTCTCTCAAACCAAAATCTGGGCATTCTTCTGCCTCGAAACTCTCAGAGTGGATAGATTTTCTAAAAAAAGGAAGTCTAGGAGAACAAGATTTGGGACTCTGGACAGTGCTCGTAGATACAGTCACTGTAAGTTAAAATCAACAAAATAGGGTGTAGTGTAGGTCTCTCTTCTCTTAGGTCTCTGCCTTTTACATGGTAAGTACAGTAAGCACCTTGTAGTAAGAACAAGGTCCATACGACATACTATATGGGAAAAGACCAGGCTATTCCTAAGTCCTTCTATTCTTCTTCCTACTTTAACTAGGCATAATGCTTTAAGTACTCCTATGTGAACATTCTCTTGTTGCCTAACTACCAGTAGTTCTCCTGGAAATGATTGGTAGGTGTTACATGAGTCTTTGGTTAAATTTCAAATAGGTCTGTGCCTGAGGTTTAAATGTTTGCAAGGGAGAAAAAAAAATGTGAGTAAAAAGAAAAGATGAAATGGCTACAAACAATCAAAAACAATTTAGGAATAAATTAGATAAATGGTCCAGTATAGTTCAACAGACTTCTCTACATAGGGTCTTGGGCTCACAGCTTCAGCTAACAATAAAATATATAGATCCTGGTAAAGATAAACATATGGACAAATATATAACAGGTATTATTATAATTTTGGTTTATAACTCCACTTTTTATTTTCTGCAGAATTTAAAAGACAAATGCATAAAAATAGCTGTAAATCTGTTAACAGGTACAGAATACATAAAGATATAATTTGTGATATCAATAACATAAACTGAAGGGTGTGGAACAGGAAACAAGCAGAGTTTCTGAATGCAACTAAAGCTTAGTTGGTATCAATTTTAAATTAATTATTATAACTTTAGGATGTTATACGTACTCTCTATGGTAACCACAAAGAAAATATTGATAGAATATACAAAAACTTAAATAACAAGGGAATCATAACTGGTCCCAACAAAAACCAACTAAACATAAAGGAAAGCAGTAATGAAGGAAATGAGGGACAAAAAAGGCTATAAGCCATAACAGAAAGCAAAACACAATATGACTAAAGTAAGTCTTTACTTATCAGCATTTGCTTTAAATGTTTAATGAGTTTAAACTTCCCAATCAAAAGACATAAATGAACAAAATGAAATAGAAAGTCAGAATCCAACTATATGTTATCTATAAGAGATTCGCTTTACATCTAAGAAAACACACAGGCTGAAAGAGAAAGAATGGAAAAAGATATTCCATGCAAATAATCAACAAGAGAACAAAATGATTATTGATAATAATAATGTCAGCCAAAATAGACTGCAGGTCTAATATGAATACAAAAGAGAAAGAAGGACATTATATAATGGTAATGATAGTAATAAAAGAGTCACTTCACCAAGAAGATATAACAATTATAAACATATATGCACCAAGCATGAGAGCTCAAAAATACATGAAGCAAACACTGACAGAATTAAGGGGAAGAAACAGACATCTCCATAGGAACAGTAGGAGACTTCATGCCTCACTGTCAATAATGAATAGAACAATCAGACATAAGATTAATAAGGAAAGAGAGGGCTAGAACAACATTATCAACAAATTGGACCAAGCACATACAGAACACTCTACCCAACAATAGCAGAATACACATTTTTCTCAAGTGTATATGAAACATTCTCCAGGATAGACTACATGTTAGGTCACAAGGCAAGTGTCAGAAAATGTTAAAAGACTGAAATCACAGAAAGTATCTTTTCTGACAACAATAGCGTAAGTCTTGAATGCAACAGTAGAAGGAAAAATTGAAAATTAACAAATGAGTGGAAATTAAAAACCATACCATTAAACAAGCAATGGGTCAAACAAAATATCACAAGGGAAATTAGAAAATAATTCTTGAAACAAATGAAAATGAAAGCACAACATACCAAAATTTATGTGATGCAGCAAAAGTCTGCCAGGAGAGTAATTTTTAGCTGTAAACACCTACATTAAAAAAGAAGATCTCAAATCAATAGCCTAACTTTACACCTTAAGGAATAGAAAAAGAACAGCAAACTAAACCAAAAGCTAGCAGAAACAAGGAAATAATAAAGATTAGAGCAGAGATAGATAAAGCATAGCAAAACAAGAGAAAAATCAACAAAACCAGAATTGCTTCTTCAAAAAGATTAGCACAATTGATGAACCTTTAGCTTGATATAGAAAAAGAGAAAAGACTCAACTAAAACCATAAATAAAAGTGGAAACAGTACCACTGATTTTCAAAATAAAAAGGTTTATAAGAGTACTATGAGCAGTTTTACACAAACTGAATAATATAAATAAAACAAATTCCTAGAAACACGAAACTACCAACACTGAATCACAAAGAAATAGAAAATCTGAATAGACTTAAACTACTACAGAGAGTGAGTCAGTAATCAAAAACCTCCCAACAAAGAAAAGCCAAAGAACTGATGGTTTCACTTTTGAATTCTACCAAATGATTAAAAATTAAAGAGGAGAGAATACTTCCTAACTCATTCTATGAAGACAGCATTACCCTAATACCAAAGCCAGACAATAATACTAGAAAATAAATCTATAGTCCAACATCCCCAAAGAACATTAACACAAAACTCCTCCAAAACACTAGCAAACTGAAATCCAACAGCATATTAAAAGGCATATACTCCACTACTATGTGGGATTTATTCTGAAAATGGGAGGATGATTCAATATATGAAAATCAATCAATTTAATAAACTCCATTAACAGAATAAAGGGGGGAAAAAACACATGACCATCTCAATTGATACAGAAAAAGCATTTGAAAAAATTCATCACGCTTTGATGATAAACACTCAACCAATTAGGAATAAAAGAAAATTACCTCAACATAATACAGGTCATATATGAAAAACCCACAGCTAACATCACACTCAATGATAGAATACTGGAAGTTTTCCACTATGCTCAGGATCAAGACAAAGATGCGCACTTAAACCACTTCTATTTAACAGAGTATGAGAATTTCTATCCAGAGCAATCAGACAAGAAAAAGAAATAAAAGGCATACAAATCAGAAAGGAAGAAATAAAATTAACTCTGTATGCAAATAACATAATCTTATATGTAGAAGAGCCTAATGATTCTAACAACAACAAAAAAAATCTGTTAGAACTAATAAATAAATTCACAAGTTGCAAGATACAAAAGTCAGTTGAGTTTCCTCCATACACTAACTATAAACAATCCAAAAAAGAAATTAAGAAAACAATTCCATTTACAATAGCATTTAAAACAAGGAACTTATCCAAGGGAGCAAAATACTTGTAAACTGAAAACTAACAAATACCACTAAAGTTAAAAAAAGACACAAATAAATAAAGACACCCCATGTTCAAGGACTGGAAGAACTAATACTCTTAAGATGTTAATACAATTCAAAATGACCTAAAGATTCAATGCAATCCATATCAAAATCAATGACATTTTTTGCAGAAATAGAAAAATCCATCCTAAGAATTATATGGAATATCAAAGGATCTCCAAAAGCCAAAACAATCTCAAAAAAGAACAAAGTTGAATGATTCATAATTCCTGATTCCAAAACTTACTACAAGGCTACAGTAATCTAAACAGTGTGGCACTGGCATAAAGACAGACACAGAGACCAACGGAAAAGAAACAGAAAACCCAGAATTAAACTCTTGCATATATGCATATATGGTCAAAAGATTTTTGACAAAGATACCAAGACTATTCAATGCAGAAAGGATAGTCTTTTCAATAAATGGTGTTGGGAAAAAAGGCATTTGCATGTAAAAGAGTGAAGTTAAATCTTTGTCTTATACCACACACAAAAAATTAACTCAAAATTGATCAAAGACCTAAACATATGAGCTAAAACTACAAAACTCTTTTTAAAAAGTTAGGGGAAAAGCTTCATGACATTGGATTTGGTAATAGTTTCTTGGATATGACACCAAAGGCAACAAAGATAAATTGGACTTAATAAAAATTAAAAACGTGTATGCATCAAAGGACACTATCAAGAGTGATAAGGCAGAGTTCCAGTCAAGATGGCGGAGTATTCAGTTCCTGGTGTTGCTCTCTCCCACAGAACAACCAATTTGCAACTATGAAGGAGCAATGACAGAAGACCTGAGATCTGCGCCGGAACAGGCAGGAACCGCACGCCACAGGACCCCAGTTCAGGTTGCTTCCCACTGCGTAGAGAGACTTAAGAGGCTCAGCACTCCCAAACACTGAGCTGGCCAAGCCAGAGAAGGCAGGCAAGGTGAGACTTCCAGCCCAGGCCGGTCTACGCTGCCAGGAGAGACTTAAGAGGCACGGGATACCCACACCCCAAGCCAGCCATCCCAGAGAAGGCAGATGGGGCTGGACTTCTGGCACAGGCCAGTCCCCGCCACCGGGAGAGACTTAAGAGGCTCGGGGCCCCCACACCCCAAGCCAGTCGTGCCAGAGAAGGCAGGTGGGGTGGGACCTCCAGCCCAGGCCAGTCCCCACCCCTGGGAGAGACTTAAGAGCTTTGGTGCCCCAGACCCCGAGCCAGCTGTCTCAGAACAGGCAGGTGCAGTGGGAACCTCAGCCCAGCCTAGTTCCTGCTGACCAGAAGCAGCAGTCCCTTCAGGATCCCAGCCAGTCACTGGGATGAAACGAGTGGGCTGTGATACCCCCAGCCACACAGAAATATGAAAAATCAAGAAAGTACATCACCACAAAAGGAAAATAATAACTCTCAAGTGCTAGATCCTATAGAACAGGAAGTCCTTTGAAATGACAGACAAGGAATTTAGAGCAACAATTCTAAGGAAACTAAATGAGATACAAGAAAACTCAGTTAGACAACACAATGAAAAGCAGTAAAATATAATGGATCTGAAAGAAGAAATGTACAAAGAAATCAATGCCTTGAAAAAGAATGTAGCTGAGCTTGTGGAGCTGAAGGATTCATTCAACAAAATAAAAGACACAACAGAGAGTTTAACCAGCAGACTTGAACAAGCAGAAGAGAGAATTTCTGACCTTGAAGAGAGGCTGTTTGAATTAACACAGGCAGACCAGAAAGAAGAAAGAAGAATCAAAAAAATTGAAGAAAATCAAAGAGAGACTACAGACAAACTTAAGCACTCAAATATCCGAAACATGGGTACTCCAGAAGGGGAGGAAAAAGGAAATGGCACTGAAAACGTATTTGGTGAAACAATAGCAGAAAACTTCCCAGGTATAGGGAAAGTCACAGATCTCCAGATTCAGGAAGCCCAAAGATCCCCAAACACATTCAACCCAAAAAGATCTCCTCCAAGACGTGATAATGAAACTGGCAAAACTCAAAGACAAAGAGAGAATCTTAAAAGCTGCAAGAGAGAAGCAGCAAGTCACCTATAAGGGAGCCCCAATCAGAATAACATCAGACTTTTCATCAGAAACCCTAAAAGCCAGAAAAGAATGGGATGATATATTCAAAACACTAAAGGACAAAAATTGCCAGCCAACTATACTTTACCCAACAAGGCTATCCTTCCGAAATGAAGGACAAATGGTATATTTCTCAGACAAACAAAAACTGCAGGAGTTTACTACCACATGACCAGCACTACAAGAAATTCTCAAGGAAGTACTGGGTTTGATACCACAAAAACAACCATCACTGCCATGAATATTCAAGAAAGAACAATACATACCAGCAAAACAAAAATGGTAACAAAAGAGAAAAAAACAGTTTATCTATCACCCCAAGAAACCAACAAATACAGAAGACAAACAGAAAATTAGAAAGAAAAGAACAAAAGATACTTAAGACATCTAAACAAAAATCAGTAAAATGCTAGGAGTAAATCAACACCTTTCAATAATAACTCTAAATGTAAAGGGATTAAATTCCCCATTCAAAAGACACAGACTGACTGCCCAGATTAAAAAGATGGACCCAACAATATGCTGTCTTCAAGAGACTCACTTGACCTGTAAAGACACACATACACTAAGAATGAAAGGATGTAAAAAGATATATCATGCAAATAGAAAGGAAAAACGAACTGGAGTAGCTATTCTTATATCAGATAAAATAGACTTTAAAGCAAAAACCATAAAAAGAGATAAAGAAGGCCACTATATAACTATAAAAGGATCTATCCATCAAGAAGACATAACAATCATAAATTCATATGCACCAAATACTGAAGGAGTCAGATTTACACAGCAAACACTATTAGATCTAAAGAAAGAGACAGACACTAACACCATAATAGCGGGGGACATGAACGCCCCACTCTCTTCAATGGACAGATCATCTAGGCAAAAAATCAATAGAGAATCACAAGATCTAAACAATACTTTAGACCAACTGGATTTGGCAGATATCTACAGAACATTCCACCCAACAACATCAGAATATTCATTCTTCTCATCAGCACATGGAACACTCTCCAGGAAAGACCACATGTTAGGTCACAAAGCAAGTCTTAGCAAATTCAAAAAAATTGGAATTATTCCATGTATTTCCTCTGATCACAATGGATTAAAATTAGAAA
This sequence comes from Cynocephalus volans, assembly GCF_027409185.1. Classification (NCBI taxonomy): domain Eukaryota; kingdom Metazoa; phylum Chordata; class Mammalia; order Dermoptera; family Cynocephalidae; genus Cynocephalus; species Cynocephalus volans. Next base: position 34,454,996 of record NC_084475.1, read on the forward strand.
TCAATAATAAACTAAATTCTGGAAACTACAAAAACACATGTAAACTAAACAAGATTGTACTTAATGACATATGGGTCCAGGAAGAAACGAAACAGGAAATAAAAAAACTTCTGGAAACTAATGAAAATAATACACATCATACGAAAAACTTTGGGATACTGCAAAAGCAGTATTAAGGGGGAAATTTATTGCAAAATACTTAATTCAGAGGAATGGAAAGATGGCAAATAAACAACCTAACACTTTTTGCCTTGAAGATCTAGAAAAACAAGAACAATCCAAACATCAAGTTAGTAAACGGAAAGAAAGAATTAAAATCAGAGCAGAACTTGATGAAATAGAAACCCGAAAAACAATGTAAAAGATCAATGCAACAAAAAGTTGGTTTTTTGAAAAGATAAATAAAATCGACAAACCTTTAGCAAGATTAACTAAGAAGAGAGAAGACCCAAATAACAAAAATTAGAAATGAAAAAGGTGGTATTACAACTGACACCTCAGAAATACAAGGAATCATTATAGACTACTATAAACAACTATATTACAATAAATTTGAAAATGTGGAGGAAATCGATAAATTTCTGGATGCATACAAGCTACCAAAACTGAGGCAAGAAGATATAGAAAATCTGAACAGACCAATAACAATAAAAGAGACTGAAGCTGTTATCAGAAGGCTCCCAACAAAGAAAAGCCCAGGACCAGATGGGCTCACTGCAGAGTTCTACCAAATCTTCAAAGAGGAACTGATACCAATTCTCTACAAGCTATTTCAGAAGACTGAAACAGAGGCCATTCTCCTAAACTCATCCTGAGGCAAACATCACCCTAATACAAAAACCAGACAAAGATGCACCAGAAATAGAAAACTACAGGCCAATATCCTTGATGAATATAGATGCAAAAATCCTCAGTAAAATACTAGCTAACAGAATACCGCAACACATACACAAAATTATACATCATGATCAAGTGGGATTCATCCCCGGGATGCAAGGTTGGTTCAACATATGCAAATCAATAAATGTGATACATCACATCAGTAAAAACAAAGACAAAAACCATATGATCATCTCTATAGATGCTGAAAAAGCATTTGACAAAATTCAACATTCTTTCATGATAAAGGCATGGATGGAAAGTATCTCAACATAATTAAAATAGCATTTCTATACTCCAACAGTGAACATGCAGAAGAAGAAAACAAGAAAGCTAACCCATTTACAATAGCCAAGAAAAAAATAAAATACTTAGGAATAAAGCTGACCAAGGATGTGAAAAATCTCTACGAAGAGAACTACAAACCACTGTTGAGAGAAATTAAAGAGGACAGAAGAAGATGGAAAGATAGCCCATATTCTTGGAATGGAAGAATTAACATTGTGAAAACGTCCATACTACCCAAAGTGATCTACAAATTCAATGCAATCCTCATCAAAATTCCAATGACATTTTTCTCTGAGATGGAAAAAGCTATCCAGACTTTTATATGGAACAAGAAAAGACCATGCCTAGCCAAAGCAATCCTGAGCAAAATAAAAAAAGCTGGAGTCATAACAGTACCTGACTTTAAACTATATTACAAAGCTATAATACCCAAGACAGCATGGTACTGGCATAAAAATAGACACACGGATCAATGGAATAGAATAGAGAACCCAGAAATCAATCCATACGCCTACAGCCATCTGATATTTGACAAACACAGCAAATATACATACTGGGGAAGAGAATGCCTTTTCAACAAGTGGTGCTGGGAAAATTGGATACTCATATGTAGGAGAATTAAACTAGACCCATACCTCTCACCATATACCAAAATCAACTTAAAATGGATTAAATAATTAAATATACACCCTGAAACAATAAAACTCCTTAATGAAAACATAGGGGAAATATGCCAGGAAGTAGGAATGGGTACAGACTTCATGAGTAGTACCCAAAAAGCACAGGCAACTATAGGAAAAATAAACAAATAGAATTATATCAAACTAAAAAGCTTCTACACAGCAAAAGAAACAATCAACAGGGTAAAAAGACAACCAATGGAGTGGGAGAAAATATTTGCAAAGTATACATCTGACAAAAGATTAATATCCGGAATATACAAGGAACTCAAACAACTTTACAGCAAAAAATCAAACAACCCAATTAAAAAATGGGCAAAGGAGCTGAATAGGCATTTCTCAAAGGAAGATATACAAACAGCCAACAGACACATGAAAAAAATGCTCAACCTCACTCAGCTTCTGGGAAATGCAAATCAAGACCACTTTGTGATACCATCTCACTCCAGTTAGGTTGGCTAACATCCAAAAGACTGAGAATGATTAGTGCTGGAGAAGTTGGGGAGAAAAAGGAACTCTCATACACTGTTGGTGGGGCTGCAAAATGGAGCAGCCTTTATGGAAAATGGTATGGAGGTACCCCAAACAACTGCAGATAGATCTACCATATGACCCAGCTATTCCACTGTTGGGAATATACCCAGAAGAATGGAAATCATCATGCCGAAGGGATACCTGTTCTCCAATGTTTACTGCAGCTCTATTTACAATAGCCAAGAGTTGGAACCATCCCAAATGTCCACTATCTGATAAGTGGATAAGGAAAATGTGGTATATCTACATAATGGAATACTACTCTGCTATAAAACAGAATGAAATACTACTACCATTTGCAACAACAGGGATGGACTTAGAGAAAATTACTTTAAGTGAAACAAGTCAGGCAGAGAAAGAGAAATATCATGTGTTCTTACTTATTTGTGGGAGCTAAAAATAAATAAATAAATAAACACACCAACAGATCAGAGGGGGTGGGGAGAAAACAGAATAACCACAAAAATTCCTTGAACTATTTAAGTCAGGTGAACAGATATGATGTGGTGGGGGGCGGGAGAGCAGGGGTGAGCAATGGGTAAAGGGGCATGAAAATCAACTACAATGTATATTGAGAAGTAAAATAAAAAAATTAAAAAAGAAAAGAAAATATGACCAATAAATAAATATATATATAATAAATAAATAAATAAATAAATGAGTGATAAGGCAACTCACAGAATGAGAGAAAATATTTGCAAATTATATATCTGACAAAGGGTTAATATCCAGAATATATAAAGAATTGCTACAATTCAACAAGAAAAAAATAAACCACCAGACTAAAAAATAAGCAATGATCTGGAATACATATTTCTCCAAAGAATGTATAAATGGCCAATAATCATTTGAACAGCTGTTCAACAACACTAAGCATTAGGGAAATGCAAATCAAAACTACAGTGAGATACTACTTCACATCTATTAGGATGACTATTATAAAAAAGAAAAAAAAAACAGAAAACAACAAGTGAGGCGAGGAAGTGCAGAAACTGGAACCCTTGCGCATTGCTGGCAGAGATGTAAAATGATGCAGCTGCTATGAAAAACAGCATGGCATTCCTCAAAAACCTAAACATTGAATTGCAATATGATCCAGCAATTCTACTTTCGGGTATATACTGAAAAAAATTGAAAGAAGAAACTTGAACATGTACTTGTAGCATTATTACAACAGTCAAATGGTATAAACACCACAAATGTCCACTAATGGATGAAAGGATAAACAAAATGTGGTTATATGTTACATACAAGGAATATTATTCAGCCTTAAAAATGAATAAAATTCTGACACATGCTACAACATGTATGAGCTTGAAGACATTATGCTAAGTGAAGTAACTGAGAAACAAAAGGACAAATTTATATGATTCCATTTATAAGAGGTACCTAAAATAGTCAAATTCATGGGGACTGAACATAAAATGGTGGCTGCCAGGGGCTTGGGGGCAGGATGAAATGGGGCTTTACTGTTTAATCGGTACAGAGTTTCAGTTTGAAAAATGAAAAACTTCTGGAGATGGATGGATGGTGGTGGTTGCACAACAATGTGAATGTACTTAATGCCACTGAATATAAACTTAAAAACAGTTAAAATGGTAAATTTTATGTTATATATATTTTACCACAAAAGTCAATGAATCCAAGATCAAGGTGGATTTGAAAAATTTAAAAAACGTACTCAGTGAAATATGGCATTTCCTTAGCTACGGAATTACTGAGAATATTCAGTCACATGAAACAGATAATACATACTTGGGCATTCTTAAATCCATGAAAACCATGGCTTTAGAGAGTTCCACATTGAAGTGCATGGGTACCAAAATATGCTGTGTAGATACATTGAGTTTTCGTGCTTCTTTCCAATTATCACCTAATTAAAGAAAACATTTCATGTTTAACATTAGTATAATTTGAATAATGCACAAAACCTAAAATTACTACTAATACTTCACAGTCACACACTGCATGGTACTGGGAAATCTTCCCACATTTAGATAATCTTAATGTCACATTCTCAGGTACACACAACCAGCAGGGAAAATCTTTTCCCTTTATCATCTTCCTTCTGCTTCTTCACAAGACTCCAAAAAAAAAATACACAGTTTTAATCAAAACTACTGTGCAATCATTCATAATCACTGTACCAACCTAATATCTGACCCAAAAACCAATATGGCTGTAAGGGCAATAATGGAAAAGGAAAGAAAAAGTGTGGTTCTTTAATAGTATAATAAAAGCTACCATTTATTCAAGGTTTATAACTGGCACTTTCTAGGCAAAGTTTAAGTTTTTACTCACACAGTGATGTATTAATCATCCCATTTTAGAAAACAGAGTCAAAAAAATTTATAATTTGCCTATGGTTAATATGCTAATGAGAAAGCTGAAATTCACATCCAAATGTATAACATGTGACCCTCTGGCAACATTTCACCACAGTGTTACAAGCTTAAATGTTCAATAAGAGAATGTCTGAATAAGTGACAACCTAGCCTTAGAGCACAATACTCGTATATCCAATAAAAATCATAAGTTCAAGTGCCCAAATATTACTAGGAAATGAAAGAAAAAATCTGAGTATAAATCTATATAGATCATGTAAAAACAATGCATTCACAACCTCCAGGCATAAATACCACACAAGCACACCCATATACATAGGCATAATACACTGAAAAAAAAAAAAAAAAAACTAAAAGGATTTGCAATGAAATATCAATAGTGTTCATGTCTGCGCATTAAGATAAAGAATGAACTTTTTTGTTTTTCTGAATTGTCCAAATTTTCTAAAATAGGCATATTTACAAAGAAATAACTTTAAAAAGATTAATCTTTATAACAGGATTAATGGGATTTATATAGTATAATACATTTTCACATAGACTACCTCATTTGAACCTAATAATCTTATGAGTTGAATAAAATTCCAGTCAAGGAAAACAAAGCCAAGAAAACATTAGACTCTTGAAGATAGGTAGTAAAAATGAACTTTATTAACAATTTTTAAAATTCCACTAGCATTGAGATCAATATTTCCTTTACTTCCCATTTTAAAGAAAAAAAAAGAAGCATTTGTTTCAGTACTTATCAAAGAGATTCTACAATTATATAAAGTAACCACAATGTCAAAAAGTACTATGCTCAAAAAAGATTCAATTATTTAAGAGCAGTTAATGTTTATCAAAAACAATTTTAATAACTTTCAGACAATAATGAAATATTTAAAACGTTTTTTTACAAAGCATCTCAATATCTTAAATACTAATTTAAGTATAATTCACAGACTTCAAAAACTTGTGACCAATATGTATCCATTCAAACATACAAAAATTTATTCCCTGAAAAAGAATTTATGACTTCTAAAAACAATTTACTTTTGCCACCCGGTATACTCCTGGGCTCCCACCACAACAACTGGAATATGATAAAAACAGAAACCATGTTCATTATCCTAAAGCAAATATAATTAAAGAAATAAAATAAAATAATGTTCTAGTCCTGTATAAACTAACAATTTTTGTAACTATTACCTTGGATTCTTATTTCTCCTTTTATAAGTTAGCTCAGATAATTAAAATTTGACCATATACATACATATACAAGATCTCTTAAATAAACCTCAAACTTCTGAATTGTCTGAATGTTCACTAACATGCTAGGGATTTAGAAACAGTATGGCAGGGGGCTGAACGACTCTGGGATCTCTCCCTAACAACTTTAGTGGCTCCTGACAAGTGAATTTCTGGCTCTGTCTTCATCTAAAAAAATAAATCTAGATCACAGACTCCTGATTGGTAAACCACAGTGAATGGGATAAAGGTATGCCTTTAGGCATAGTGGACAGTGACCCTCCTCAGTCTTTGTGTGACTATCTATGGCCTGGGCTGTCAGAGCCCCTATCCTGGCTGCCTCTGGCCTTGAGCAGCCTCTTCTGTTTATCTAACTGTATAATACAAGTATCATTTTCAATATTTGCCAGTTGGCGAAAGGTTGGAAAACACTGGTATAGAGCAGGATTTCTCAATCTCAGCACTACTGACATCTGGGCTAGATAAGTCTTTATTATGGGGGGCTGGCTTGTACACTGTAGGATGTTTAGTAGCATCCGTAACCTCCACCCACCAAATGCTAGTAGTGCCTCCTCCCGTCCCCTACATGTGACAATCAAAAACATCTCCGAACATTGACAAATGTCTCCTGGGGGGCAAACTGCTCTTGGTTGAGAATAAGTAGGCAATATTTACTATCACTTCTAATTCAAAAACATAAAGGTTCTAACACATTTAGGAGGAAGATCTTCAAAGTGTCTAAAAATCTACTCAATCGCTTCAGCAAAATCAATCAAGAAATAACGAACTTTATACTTACCAACTTTGCTATAAAGCAGCTGTACACTTGTAAGCTGTATATCAAAAGAATCATAAGCTCTATGCATTATCTCTTCAAGATTGGTCCCACCTTGTTTCACATCTGTTAATTCCGAACGACTTTTACTTGTCACCTTGAAGTTAATTTTAATAGTTTAGATTATGTAATGTACTTCAAAATGAGTATAATTTTTATCTTTCAGACCTATAATACGAAAATTTAATAGGACAGTACCAACTCAGAAGCAAACATACATTTTAAGGCTATTAGTAAGGTCCTTATCCATGAGACATATAAAGAAAAAGCCAGATGGAAAGCAAATTTTTACATCGTTCCCATTTAATTATATTAAAAGAAGGAAACAAAGACAATCCAGGAGAATAATTCATCTACAAATTCTTAAAATCTGATAAGAAGCTTTCTTATTAAGAGCAAGATCAAGAGACAATTTTAGCTTGCAAAATGTTTCTATGGCACAATGACAGGTATTTAGACAGAGTAAAAGATACAGGATTAAATATTAGGACAGATAAATTTTAGCCCCAAATCTGCTACTTATGCGACCCCAGGCAAATTATATTTCTATCTCCCTTTTCTTGTCATACTATGCACACTACTTTTTTCATTTAAGCATGCTGCAGATCACTCCAGAACAGTATATAAAGATATTATTCATTCATATAAATGGATCTACATGTATATTTTTAAACATTTTTTCCCTATACTATAGCTCATGTGAAGCGGTCAAAAAATTATCTGTTTGAAAGGTAACAAATTTTAGGCAACAGGTTAAGCAGGTTGCCTAAAGCTATAAAATTAGATAGATACCTTTATTCCTGACCTTATGCTCTTTCTACTATATCACACTGTCCTTGAAACAATTCAATAACCAAATTCAAATATTAATAATTAGCTGCATAAATTTTACTATAAACATAAACCCAGTGGATGTCTACCTATTTACCAAATGCAGAGTAAAAACTAAATAAATAAGGCAGAATGTCAATTTCAAGGGAAGGTACATATTTGTTAGGTAGCCAGAAAAAGAATTCTAAAGAATATCATACATCTCGAGTCTTTAAATTGTTATAGGTATGCCTCTACATTTAATGACAGAGCAGTTCTGTCCAATAGATCTTTTACAATGATGGAAATGTTCTACATCTGTGCTATCCAACACAGTAGCCACTAGCCACTTCTGAAAATTAAAACTCTTAAATACAGCTAATGTTACTAAGAAACTGAGTTAATTCTATTTAATTATAATTAATTAAACAACCACATGTGGTTAGTGGGTACCATACTGAACAGTACAGATCTAGAAATACAAAAAAAAAAATCTTTTTTGAAAATTTGGATAGAAAAAAGTGCATAATTAGAAGAAAAGGAAAATGACTTACAAGAAGACCATCTCTCAATTTAGATTTACTAGAAATATTAAAATGTCAACATCAACAGTTATATACAAGAAAAATTTCAGAAAGCTGGATATATCTGATTACTTCCTGAACGCCTTCCTACTCTATTTACTTTAATTAATCAAGTAATAGATTTAAATTGAAAAGGAAATGAACTTCTGAAGCGTAATTCTCAAATTCTATAAATAAAATTCCTAGGTTCACCTCTGACCTGGAGTTCAATTGGTCATTTTGCTTTTAGAAAAGTAGGAAAACTACCCAATTAAATGAAACTTCACTTTATTCACCAGAAAGGAAGATTTGTCAAATCCTAGTATCTAACCATAAACCTAAAAATCAATAAACCAAATCAGTCTAAAAAACAAAATACATTTTAAACAAAGAAACATCCTAAATGCCATACCCTAAACCAAATATTAGTATATACCTTTAGATGACCAAGATCCAAAAGAAGTAGATTTGATGTAGAGCTAAAAATTCCATTTTGTGGGACAATAATATATGAAGCCTTCAAATTAATTTTGAGATCAAGAACTTTCTGTGTTTCAATAATATACAGTAGACCTGTAGAAAATTTAAATGATCACAATGAATACTTTTCACAAATTACTGAAGAAATAGGGAATCCTGAAACATACAAATTGTAACAAAATCTTAACATATGAAATTAGTATTAATTTTTAAATGACCTTGGCAAAATATTTCTAATATAAATTTAAAATATTTGTTAGTCAATGTGTACATTTCTGATTAAATATAATTGAGTATAAGTGGAGTGTTTCTGTAAAAAAAAAAAAATGTGTTTAACCCATAAACTCTATTTGGGAAAAATTAGGGAGAAAGATACAAACAAAAACAAACAAAAATTAAGCAGTATGAACATTCATTCATAACTACTATTAGAATGTATACAGATTCTTCCCAATTTTTACACTTAATACAGCTACATCTACCATACTGAACAATGATACTGAATTTAATATTACTCTGAGACAATAACAAAACCTGGGTTATTACATCATCTTTAATAAAGTTATACATAAACCGGAAAAGGCAACAAACTAGGGTTCCCGTTCCTTAGGTATTTCATTCATTTGAGGTTTTTGATTCTAATAAATTTAATTCATTCACTTGCATGTGATTGGTATACCAAATCAATCTATTTCATGTTCCTAAGTCCAGCATCAGCTTTTAAATTTAAACAAATTATTTATGACCCCATGAGAAGGGAACCCCCTACTTAAATCAGTCTGAGCAAATTAAAGATGTTTTTATTTATAAAGTTTGAGAAGATCTGATATTCAAAAAGAAAGATACTTCACAAAAACAGAAACAAAAAATTACACAAGAACTATCATGAGGGCTAAATGTAAATTATAATGAGAAACTAAAAATAACTAAAACAACCTGATATGTAAGATTCTGAACAGGCAGACTGAAAAAAAACTTAAAGTGATGTAGTTCATTTAATGTGTATACCCTCAAAATGCAGTCAAGACCACATATACTTTAAGTAAACATTTTGCTCAGAATACGTCTAGGTTAAGAACAGTGACAAGAGCAGTCATTAAACTAAAAAAAAAATTTGCCCTAAAAGTCCTATGATTTTATAAAAGAACTTAACCAGAAAGTTCAATGATATTTTAACAGTTCAGGATATTTGTTTGGAACTACCCTGACCCACATTTCATCACTATCCAGTCCCTTCTTCTTCAAAAGCCAAATCCCCCAAAAAAATCATTCCATGTTTTCTGACTCAGTATTAATTACACTTTTATGAAGGATTAAAGTAAAAAAGGCTTCAATGTAGGAAAATGAATATATTTTGATAACCTTAAAATTAAGGAATTATTAAAGAATAAATGTTCAAATTGCAGAATAAGTCAATTTCAAACGTACTTATAACAAATTAAAATTGTGAATAGATAAAATATACAAAGACAAAGAAAAGTAATGCTGACAAGTACCATTAGATGACTGGCTTGATATATAAGCTGGAGGGAAAAAAACTGAATTAAAAACAATTAAAATATCTTCTGTTTTAAATATATATGAGAGTACTTAAAACATTCATGGAACGTGGAATTAAAAGATAATACATATCTTTCCACGAACTTTTTGAAGACCTCCTCATGTGTTTCTCTGATAATGGAAACAAACAGCCTAAATCTGGACTAGGATTCCAAAAGCCTTGCCCAGGATGGCCCAAGCAAATACTCTAGTAGAGGAAGAAAAGACCTTGACATCTTCAATAGCCTGTAAGAAGCAGATTCACGTGAAATCTCTTAAGATGAGAATGGAGGTGGGGTGTGACAGAGGGATGACTGACAGACCATCACAAAATTCTGATCCTCCAAAAAGCTTAGAACTTAAGAGCAGACTGACTCAAAACACGGTTGTTCATTTTTTCCCCAAATGACTTGGATTCACACACAGATGACACAGTTTCACTAAAGTTTGTTTGTTGGGTGAATCACAGTGGCACCCAGAAAGAATATCTGGCAATCAAGATTTCCCAGAGTCTATCCATTAAGCATTTTTCTATCTTCACTTGCATCTCCACTCTAAGAATTCCTCAACCAACATGTATCTCATGTATTCCTGCCTCTACAAATCTAAGTCCTGTACTCCCTGGAAGTCCCACCTTAAGCTTTACTTTCAATGAAGCTTTTCTTAGTGCCAGGACACAGTGATCTTTCTAGACTGTTCTTTAACAGAAGGAGGAAGTGGGTAGTTTATTTTAAATGTAAGTCTACTGTGTCTCTCCCCTATTTCCTGCTGCACTTAGAACAAAATCCTAACTGCTTAATTTGACTTTCATGGTTCTACATAATTGACTGTGCCTCTTTAACAACCATTCCACTCTCTCCCTCTCTCACTACATTACAACCAATTCAGCTTTCTGCAACTTCCAAATTCATGAAATTCTTTTCCAAGTTAGACCATTCACAGTTGACCACTGCCTTCAAGGCTCTTTCTTATACTTTTCAGCTGGGTGGATCCTACACATACACCTGGTCTTAATGTCAATTTTTCAAAGAGATCTTCCCTGACACCACCACCAAAACTAAATTTGGGCATCCATCATTCTTATCTCCTTCACAGTATTGGGACCTATTATTGATTTGCTTCCTCACTCAGCTCCAAATTCACCTGTCTGCTTTGTGAAAGTGGATCTGAGCCCTTTAAATGCTTTTCCTTTGCCAAACAGAATTGAAGTAAATACAGAACACAGAGAGACACTGCAGGAAGAAAGGTTTTATGTCCTGGTTCTGGTGTGCTAACTCAGCAAAACCCTGCACAGTGCAGCTTTTCTCCAGTAAGTGGCACATGCAGTACTTGACAGCCAACAGCACCCAACAGCCAGTGCCTTCCCCTAGAACCTTCCTCAGGTTGTTTCACAGAGGTAATGTAGAGAGACACTGTCCCGTGAACATCTTTCCCTATCACCTCAGGGAACAGATTTCCAGAAAGTTCCAAAGAGCATATTTCCAGAAAGTTTGGCAAGCATGGCACCACAGTGTCTTCTCTGCCATTCAGTAAGTCAAAGATGTGCCTTCTCCAGCAAGGTCTGAATTTCAATCCTTGGGAAAGAGGGGGACCTCTTCCTAAGGAACACTATCTCAGTCCCATACTCCTTATAACTACCTTTCCTATCTTCAAAGTTAGTCTTCGGAATAGCAAGACAATCCCTCACTACACTTAATAACTCATTATATTTAACTTTACCTGTAACAAGGTACATGAAAAATGCTCAACATCACTAGTCATCGGAGAAATGCAAATCAAAACTACATTAAGGTATCACTTCACTCCAGCTAGACTGGCTATTATCAAAAAGACTGAGAATAACAAATGCTGGTGAGCATGTGGAGAAAAGGGAACTCTTCTACATTGTTGGTGGGACTGTAAATTAGTATAGCCATTATGGAAAACAGTATGAGGGTATCTCAAACAACTACAGAGAGAACTTCCATATGACCCAACAATCCCACTTCTGGGTATACACCCAAAGGAATGGAAATCATATTGTCGAAGGGATACCTGCACTCCCATATTCATCGCAGCTCTGTTTACAACTGTCAAGATATGGAACCAACCTAAATGTTCATGAGCAGAAGACTGGATAAGGAAAATGTGCTATGTATACACAATGGAATACGACTCAGCCATAGAAAAGAATGAAATTCTGCCATTTGCAGCAACATGGATGAGCTCAGAGAAAATTATGTTAAGTGAAATAAGCCAGGCACAGAAAGAGAAATACCGCACATCCTCACTCATAAGTGGGAGCTGAGTGAGAGAGAGAGAGAGAGAGAGAGAGAGAGAGAAAGAAAGAAAGAAAGAAGGAGAGAGACAGAGACAGAAAGAAAGAGAGAGAAAGAAAGAAAGAAAGAAAGAAAGAAAGAAAGAAAGAAAGAAAGAAAGAAAGAAAGAAAGAAAGAAAGAAAAAAAAAAAGAAAAAGAAAGAAAGAAAGAGAAAGAAAGAAAGGCAATAATAAAATATTGAACTTTCAGAAGGAGAGAACAGACCAATAGTTACTAGAGGTGGGAAAGGAAGAGGGGGTGAGAGGATAGGGAGTAAATGGGTAAAGGACACAACTAGTAATTATGATTTGTAATGATGAATATACTAATAATGTTGATTTGATCATCACATATTGTACACAAATACTGATAGTCAACTCCATACCCCATAAATATGTATAAATAAAAATAGAAAAAATTAAAAATAAAAATAAAAAATAGATGAATATAGAACAACCAAAAAAATAAATATAAATAAATAAACAAATTTTACCTGTTCAAATTACTTTGTGGTTTCTCTGTCCTGATTGGACCCACATTTGTCACAATTTTTAAGTAGATTACTCTTAAGTTTTATGTCTGTCCCATCCTATTGCCTAGGGATTATAAGATCCATCAGTAGGCAAAAAATACATCCATTTTATCATTGCTGTGCTCCCCACAACCTAGCAAATCATCTGACATACAGATTAGGCTCCTGATAAATATGTGAATGAGTAAATACAAAGGAAGGGTTTTAACAAATGACCACATCTGTCTTCCTGGCAGAGACAAAGGATAACAACACGTGACTCTGTAAGCTGACCCGCCATTTGACAAAAAGAAAAAGATCTTGAATTCCTAGACAGGATGAAGAAAATGACATAAGAAAGAAACCAGGATATAAAGGAAAAGGATAATTAATACAGACTAATGTAAAAAAAGTTTTTAAAAAAAGGAGGAAATGAAGCAAAGAAGGAAAGAACCTAAACAGAGCTATATAACAGATGAGTCTCTTCACAAATAGGTAAATTTTAACTTTCTAGAAAAATATCCAAAATATATTAAATTTAAAATATTATGTTCACAAATATAGAAAATTTCCATTTTTTTCATATAATTAGCATTTTTAATCTACATAACAATAAATTATGCCAATACAATAGAGAAGAGAACAGAATTGGAAGAACTGACTTCAAATTGTAAAAGTTATGTCTGGAAGGTAAAATACTGAAGACTTTCACTTCCTAAAATATATTTCTGTAACATTTGGACTTTATATATTATTAAATATTTACTGTTTTGGCAATTTTTAAAGTAATAAAATAATAGTTTAGGAAAACAAATCTTAGAAAAAAAATCTATAAATCTGAATGATTATGTTGGGATTCTCATACAATCAACTTATATTTAACTATGAGTAATTGTCTCTATAAATCAAGAGAAACTGACTAGAGAAGAGGTCCAACATTATGCTTCTGGCTTCTGAGTATATAAAACACCAATACACAGAATTTGAACCGTAAGTGCAATGTGAGGTTTCAACAAAGAGTGAAGGGGTAAATGTAGACCTTACAGTTTCTAGAGTTAAGACATGCATCTGCGATCTAATTTAAAACCTATTCAGATGTAAAAAAATAATTGGGAAAAATGAGTAAAACCCAGAGAAGACAGACACATACATTTTGAAGAATATAATGGATACCTCCCTGTGAAAAAAAAAAAAGAAAATAAATAAAGAAAATAAATAATGTATCAAGATGCATATTACATACAGCCTAACAAGACATTTCCTGAAGGTTTTTAGCAAAACATGAGGTGATTTCTTGATTTACTTGGCTAAAATATTTCTCTCTTAGAAGAGAAAAGAAACAAAAAAGAACAGTAATTAGTATATCTCATTTGTACCAACAAGGATAAAGTAAATACAATGAAAATGGTAGGAGAAAAATGACAAATTTCATGTCATTTTTTGAATTTGTAACAACCAAAATGGAACATGGCTGAAGAAGGATGGTCTCTTCAACACGCTGAGGATAAAATAGCTGTCAACCTTTAATTCTATATCCAGTAAAAATATCTTTCAAAACTGAGGAGGAAAAAATTTCAGACCAAAACAAAAGGTTTGCCACCAGCAGACTCTCACAAGAAAGAATTTACCAATGAACTTACAACAGAAAGAAAATAATCTCAGACAATAGGTGTAAGATGCAAGTAGAAATGAAGAGCAAAGAAAATAGTAAATACATAGAATATTCTAAACTAACACTGATATACCAAAAAAAAAAAAAAAAAAAAATCCACTGAAGTTTTGTTTTTTTAAAAAAAAGTAAAACAAAAAACAATAGCATGAAAGTCAGGAGGATGGTAAATGGAGTTCACATGTATTCAAGTCCCTGTAATGACTGCAGAATATAAAAATTTTTTATTAAATTTATATTTTGGCAAACATGTGGTAATTTCTAGAATAAAAAGACAGAATGTTTAATTTCCAAATGGTAGTGTGGGGAAGGGAGAAGAAAGGAATGCTATAATTTATCCAAAAGTAAACTAAGAAAGCCAATTAAAAAAAGCACAAAATAAGATGTTAGATACAAGCCTAAATAAACTAATTAAATGCAAATAGTAGATACAAATAAAAAATAAAGACTAACTCTAGATTGAAAAAAATCCTACTATAGGTTGTGGACATGACACATCTGAAAATATACAGAAAAAAAGGAAATAAAAAAATGAAAAAGCATATACCAGGCAAATTGTAAACAAAAAAACCCATATATATCCATACTGATGTCAGAGCAAAAGAAATTTAAATAAGAGTGTAAAGGAAAAAAAATTAAAGCATTACTAAAAATATAAGCAGTCAACTTCATACAGATAAAAGACTTGGTTCACAGCAGAAAAAAAGTTTATTTATGCATGTACCTAATAGTCTCTAGACTGTCATTTTTTTTCTTAATTGGCAGATTTAGAAGAAACAGAAAAATCTATATCCATAATGAGGCATTTTACATGTATTTCTCTAATGTGAGAACAAGGTGACAAAAGAAAAAAATCCAGTAAAGATACAAAAGATATAAAGTACAGTTAGCCCTTGAACAGTGTGAGGGTTAGAGGTGCCATTCCCCTGTGCAGTTGAAAATCTGCATATAACTTTTGACGCCCCACAAACTTAACTACTAATGGCCTACTGTTGACTGAGTTACCAATAACATAAACAGTAGATTATCACATATTTTGTACATTATAGGTATTATATACTATATTCTTATGATAAAGTAAGCTAGAAAAAAGAAAATATTACTAAGAAAATCATAAGAGAAAATACATTTACAGTATTTATTGATACCATAAGTTTATGTCACCTCTTTTTAGATGAATCATCTATCAGTACCTACATCAGTACTATCTTATGCAATACAAAACACTGTGGATATTATACATATTACTAATACTAGACATCAAAAATGAAAAGATTACATGAAAAGGAAATTCATGAGGTCTGAAGCTGGCATAGCTGCAGTGACAGCTTTACGAATTTTTTTTTTTTTACAATGGCCCTTACAGTGGATTGATTTACCTTAAAATGGCAGGTGTAGTGGAATGAATTATGCACCCCCCAAAACTCACTGAAGCTTGAATTGTGTCCCCCAAGTTTTATGTATTAGAAACTTGGTCCCCACTGTGACCATTATGAGGGTGGAAAATCCTATTACGGTAATTGAAAAATGGAGCCTTGAAGAGGTGATTAGATTGTAGGGCCATGCCATAGTGAATGGATTAAATATGGTGGTCGAGGGCATTGTTCCGAGGGCTTTAAAAGAAAGGAGAGAAGAGACTCTCTTGCTCTCTCTGCTCTACCGTTTTGGCAATCTGATACTCTGCCATCACTGTCACCACCAGCAAGGCTCTCACCAGATGTCTTCCCTGGACTTTGGACTTCCCAGCCTCGGAAACTGTAAGCAACAAATTTTGTTCTCTTTATAAATCACCCAGTTCCAGGTGTTTTGTTATAAGCAACAGAAACGGACTAATACAACATGTAACCACAGCTGCAAACCTCAATCTACAGTACATATCAAGCAATTCAACTTTTTCTGGTAGTGCCATGACTTTGCTCTGCTTTCTGGGAGCATTTCCAGCATCACTAGTGGCACTTCATATGGGTCCCAACACTGCACTAAACACAATGAAAAATAACATGAGAACCGAGAGAGATCACTGGTTACTGCTATACACAATTTACTAGAGAGAGGAACTGCTTAGGAGGAGATGATTAGATCACATGGTGTTTTAAGGGTATACTTGCAACACTTGAGCGGGTCACCACAACAGCAATAGGAAGTGGCTACGAAATTATTACAGTAGTACAGTATTTAGTACAGTTAACTTTATGCAATTGATTTAATAATGCATCTTTATGTTTTTTTACATTTCTCTGGACTATGAATAGCACCAGTCTGTTTCTGTGCATAAGTTTTGGTAAATTAACTTTTTATAATAGACTTGTGTATATTTTATGGTAACAAATGATAAAATAGTACTGATAAGCTAGTACTGAAGCTAACTGCTAACCACCCTGGATAATTAAATAAGCTAAATGATAAATGGTGGACTGAAACAGACTGCTGACTATCCCAGGTAATTGGCTGACCTGAAAAACTGCCTCAAGTTCCTTTCAAAACAACAAGATACCTTTAAAGTTTCTTGTAATGGGCAGATGACTGTTAACCACTACGGGTTAAGTCGTCTTACCGAAACTTCAGAGCCCATGAAGGGAGACGGACATGCACAAAAGAGACCCTAGTGACATCCAGATGGTACTCAGAACCTAAGCTGTGCATTCCCACAGAGCAAAAATTCACAGCTTTATCAGAACCAGAACGGTGGACAGTTAAAAAGTCAGGGGTCCATCACCAATTTTTGCAAAGCAGAAAAAGGAGCAGGACTGGAATATGCTTATTTCCCACCAATCAACTCTTTCAATTTGCATTTTTGTAATTATATCTATACCTCTCTATACTTTGAGTTTCCCATAAAACAAGTCACACTTCTCGGTCAGCGGGACAGATCTGAGCCTGTCTTCTTGCTGGCCAGACCCGCAATAAGGGGGTCTTTTTCTTTTCACAAAACACAGTGTCACAGTCTTTGGCTTTCTGTGTGCATCAGGTAGCAAGCCCATTGCTCAGTAATAGTGTCTACACATATTTTATGCATTTGTGACATACCTAACTTTTTCTTAATTTCTTCTTCCTTTTTTAATGTTTTCAATATTTCTAAGCTATACAGTTCATCTGTGAATTTTTTCAAGTTATCACAAATTTCCAAAAAATTTTCCAATATATTTACTGAAAAAAATCCATGTATAAGTGCACCTGAGCAGTTCAGACCTATACATGATTAACAAATGTGGCCTACCAGATATGTATAAATGTGAAAAAGACAGGCTTTTTAGTACGTGTGGAACATTTTTTTAAAAAACCATATATTAAGCCAGAAAGCAAGCTCCAAAATTATAAAGCATTAAAATCATAGTCATCTTTATAATCACCTGTTAAAATTGAATCTATAATTTTAAACCTTCCCACAAAGAAATCTCCAAGCCCAAATAGTTTTACTGTTAAGTTCTGCCAAATATTTAAACAAATAAAAACCAATCTTACACAAATTCTCATACAGAATAAAAAATGATAAAACTTTTATTTTCTGAGACCAATATATCAAAATCTAAAACTAATTATAAGAAAGAAAAATGACAGGCCAGTTCCTGTCACACACAAAGGTTCAAAAATCCTAAACAAAATTTTGCAATTAACTTCAATGTGGTTACCTGGTATAAACTTTCTGAGTGTAAAAACTGATTATTGTTGTTTCTGCCTTTAAATATAGAAGTACCAAATTAGTTTCCATTAAATTGTATCCAATCCAGAAATATAATAAAGTACCAAAAGTTTAAAGTAATCTTTACTACCATCACTCTAACATTTATAAATGTTTAATATAGGGTACAATATTTTTTTTTTTTTTTTTTTTTTTTTTGCTGGCCAGTGCAGGGATCAAACCCCAGACCATGGTGTTATTAGCACTAAGAGGTATAGTATTTAATTTGCCAACATTAATACTGGCATTTACCTGTTGCTGTCTTATCACGAAATTCTTCAAGTTTTGTCAAAGTTGCTGAAGTGAGCTGGGCTAGATGCACCTCTTTTGGAGGTCTGAAGAATTCCACTATACTATTCACTGTTCTCTGTTAAAATAAGCATCATTAACATGAGGCACAAACTCAAAGCAAATTGAATTATATTAAAACTTGGTGATTTAAAAAATGCTTACTGCATCATATATCATTTCTAAAGGTTCAGCTTCTATGATACACCTTTGAGCAACAGTTTCATCTAATGGATTTATCTCAAATATAATTTGGAAGAGTGACATAGCATTATCCAATGAAGAGAGGAGGCGAGGTTTTTTTGAATTATCTGGTAAGCCCGTAACATGAAATGAATCTATTTTGGTTTCAAATCTGCATTTAAAAAAAAAGGACAAAAATTAGGAATCAGTACAGTTTTAGAGAATTTTTCAAGTTGAAAATGTAAAATAAAAATTAATGAAAACAACTTCACTTAGCATTTCCTGTGACTAGTCCATTCACATCAAAGAAAATATACAATGATTCCTCTGAACTGACATAAATTGACAAAGAATCCTATTCACATGTTGATTTCTATGTTAATAAGCTATAATAAGCTAATGTTTGGTGTACTTACTGATAAAATCTAAAATTGAAGTAACAATAAATTCCTATAGTGTAAAACTACAAAGTCTCTCATACCTAACACAATTCTATAAACACTTCTTCTCTGAAGCATAAAAATAAGCAATTAAAAACCAAGCACTTGGCAGGATTTCCAGAACGGCTATGAGAGAAGGTCAGCAACCCTTCTCCTCACCAAACCAACCAATGAAACAACTAGTAAAAATTATAAAGCTTCTGAAAATTGACCTAAGGACATACACTCAACAGAAAAACATTTACTCAAGAAAATCTACTAAAACTTGGTAACATCAAGGGACAGTCTGTGGCATCTGAGCTACAGTTATCTCCCACCTTCAGCCCCCACACTCTGTTAAAGAAAGTCTATGCTTAGGTGCATGCAGCTAAGATGATGGGGGCTCCTCTTTCCTCAGCTCCAAGTCTAGGGCTACAGTTTCAACATCAAGAAGGACAGGCAGGCAAGGCAGCATTTCTCCCTTCCACCCACCTATATGTTTCAAAAGCTCTATTCCAGGGAAGAACTGCCGAGAGGTCTGGGGTTCCCTTTCCCCACCCACCTCCCATTTATAGAGTAAGGGTCTGACCCAGGAGCCACATTCCAAGAATACTGGGGCCCCAATTGTCCCTCCAACCTTCTGTTCTTAAAGCATAAGTTCCATTCTGGCGAGCATCCCCTAGTGAAGTTCACATAGCAAACTGGTAACTCCGCCCAAAGAGACTGACACAACACACACATAGTCATGCGCTGCATACTGATGTTTTGGTCAATAACAGACTGCAGGCATGACATTGGTCCCATAAGGTTATAACAGAGCTGAAAAATATCACTATTGTTGTAGCCATCTTAACATCGTAGCGCAATTACCCAATTTTTAAAATAAATTTATTGTGGCCTAACCATGCGGTGTTTATAGTCTATAGTACTATACATAATGTCCTAGGCCTTCACATTCACTCAGCAATCACTCACTGACTCACCCAGAGCAACTTTTAGTCATGCAAGCTCCATTCATGGTAAGTGCCCTATACACGTATAGCTTTTTTTAACTTTTAAACCATATTTTTACTGTATCTTTTCTATGTTTAGATATACAAATATTCACCACTGCATTACAATTGCCTACAGTATTCAATACAGTAAAACATGCTGTACAGGTTTGCAGACTAGGAGCGACAGGCTGTCCTATATAGCCTGGGTTTGTGTAAGTACACTTGATGTTCAACAATGACAGTATCAACTAACAGTGCATTTCTCAGAATGTATCCCCGTCACTAAACGACACATAACTATAGAACAAAGACAGGTTCATGCTTAAAGATACTGTTGAAAACAACGGCAATTTCCGTGAAACTAGCAGCAACAAATAAAACAGCAGACCAACTAGTTTAATAGACAGAGCCAAGAAAAGAGATGCCAAGTAGGTCCCTCCCGGGATCACACTCATTCTACGGCTGGGAAAGAGCTGCATGCATATGCTAGGTTGCACCACGAAAGAGAAATTAGAGGACTATGATAACACTTGAAAGTAGTCCCCAAGTCATATATACACTCATTAATAAAGAACAAAATCCATACTGGCTCAGGGTGCTTAAGGACAACCTTTTACCAATCACCAAACAATAAATTATTCTTAGCAACAGTTTATTCCTATTCTTAGGAAACAAGTTTTAAAATAAATTCATACTCATCCTTGGTAGTTGAAGAAACTGTGAGCATGCCCAGACCTGTGCCCTCTCGGGAGCAACCAGAGAGAAACCTCATGAGTTCCTAGTCCCTGGCTAAACATGAAGCAAAACCATAAACTTACAATGTCAATATACAAGAAAATAAATTAATACTTACTTTATTGCTTGTGCCCCTGGTCTTTGTACAATCAAACTGCTAAATTCTTCTATTACAACATCTAACAGCTCAGGTGTTTGTTGTTTTTCTCTTAGAACAACAGATATACTTTTCAAGTGAACAAAAAACTTCATGGCTTCAAACTAGAGTATATTTGGAATAAAATGGAAAAATATATATATGCATAAACAAAACAAATAATCTTATTAATATAGTTCATTCACTTCAAAAACCACAAAATATTTTGAAAACAACCCTTTACCCATTAAAAAAATCACCTCATTAACACCAAAAAACAAAGGACAATTTTTATCACTACCTTAGAGATTAAAACCAATGTAATTACAACCCAGAAAAAGATCACAGAACACATAACATATACTTCTGAAAGAATTAAAAATAGGCATATGTAACATTAAACTCCAAAGTGAAAGCAAAAAAAAAAAAAATCTTACTGTTTTTGGCAAGGTTGGATCAACTGCTGTTTCACTATAGCCAATTGCTTCATAGAGTAAAGCTTTTTCTTCAGGAGTCAACATTTCTTCAAGAACTACAAATCATAAAGAAGTGCTTTGTGCTCTTAAATGATAACAATATAAAACTAACACATAATTTAGCTGCCTTTAATAAACAAAATGCAAAATTTACTTTCTTTTTCCAATACTTTTAAGAATTTATAACCAATAAATGTTAGGATGGAACTGGGAATTTTTCAAGTTAGTCTTCAAAAATATAAATTGATAAATATATAAATGTAGCAATATAAATTTCTAAATGTTTGTATTAAGCAAGAACTCCAAAATGGCTAACTGTATTGGGTACTACTAGCACTGTGTTAAGCAACACCCTTAGCATACAAAGCAGGTAGTATTAGTATAATAATTATCCCCCAATTTAACGGATGATAAAACGGAGGTTTAGAGAGCATAAACAATTTGCCAGTCCCACACTGCTAATAAGTGATAGATCCAAGATGTTCACCTAAGTACTGAAGCTTCCAAAGCTATGATCTTAAGCATTTCAATAAGAAACAAAAGTCTTTCCAAGAAACAATGGTTTACACCACTGTGGAATTTTTATTATCTATTACTGTGCTGTATGCATTCACTAAATCCTCTGGCCATAAAGCTCTTTTGTAAGCATTAGTAAGACTAAAAAGTTTATCTTTGTTTGACTTATGTACATTTAAAAATGTTTTAACAGTAATTTTATTGATAATAAATTTAAACAATATATCACTTTATATACACAAACAAGGTCTAATTTAATTAGAGAGAAAATTTTCTGCAAAACTTCATTTTCATATCTGATGATTAACAGAACTACTGTAATATGAAATAAACATACTTCCAGGTTTAACATCTGGTTGTTCTTTAGTTTTTCGTTCTGACCAAGTCCACAGCCAGCTAAACCACCCTTTATTATCCTCTGGATCTTTGACCCCTTCTTTGTAAATCCTGTATCCAGCTTTCTTTGCCTAAAATGAATAAATTTTCAAATAAGTGATAAATTATCCTTTATTTAGCATTCAAAAGAAATAGAAGCATATTTCCAAAACTTACTTACCAAGTGAATAAATGTAAATGATATAAACATTGACAAGAGAATATAGTGACTGCAACATTAGGCAAACATAAGAATTTAGGATTATCACATAGTTCTCCCCACTATCTTATAAGAGATGGTGCTCTTGGAAAAAAAAAAAAAAAAATTGGTTTTCACCTTCACCTGAAATCTGAATATTTGACAAGGCCAATTATTTAGCAAAAAATTTTTCCATAGAAATCTCTGTCTGATTTAAATGGATGTGGCAAAACATTAAATCAATTTTTTTCCACAAAAAAGGAAATTTGAACCCTTTTTAGGAAACAGTATGTTACAGGACAATACTAATAACATCATGTCTGTCATATCTACATAGAAATTAAATTTATTTTCACTAACTGAAAGATAATCTGGAATTACCTCAACTTCTGCCTGTTGTCTAGCTATAGTTATATTAAAAACATCCAGGGTTTTTTCCAGCTCCTGAAATTACAAACGAAAATGTGTTAACTTTACATAAATAACTTTAGCATATAATCTATCTATCCATTTAGTCGCTATACTAAAGAAAAGACATGATAGGAAGCAGAATCAGAACATCAATACAATGTTTGCATATATATCAGCTTGGAAATTAATAAGTTAGAGTAACTTTTTGAACAAAGAAATCATACACATCATGCATATGAGAGTTACAAACTCTGCAAGAGTTACAAATACTAAAAGACGCCATATGTGCATTATTTAAAATGACTTTTATTTGGGTTTTAACTACAGTTAAGGGTAAACATATTAGTGTCATTTTCAACTAAAAATATAATTATAAATCCTTCATATTATGTGTATACTTTGAATCCCATCATTAAAATATTCTAAGTAAACATAGATACAGTTAAAACTTACTTTTAAACATTTTTTGAAATTGTTATGGCTACTGAAATAATCTGAGATTGCTAATTCTTTCATCATATTTATACATTTCCATGATTACTCTGGCGAGTTTCATGCTTAAGCCACTTTCTTCCCCCTACTACTATCTAGAAAACAACTTAACTCAGGGTTCTAGTGTCCAGCAGACTTGGAAGATTCAGGTTATGATCCTGTGAAGATTAACTCTAGGTGTCAACCTGATTAGATTACGGAATACCAAGAAACCTGGTAAAGCTATCTTTTTAGGTGTGTCCATGAGGGTGTATCCAAATGATATTAGCATGAGAGCCTGAGTGGACTGGGTAGGAGAGATCAGCCCACAATATGGGCAGGAATCATTCAATTTTCTGGGGGCCCAGAGAGAATAAAAAATGGAAAAAAAAAGATGAATCTCGCTATGTATCAGCTGGAGCTGGGATACACTCTTCTTTTCTGTCTGCAGACATCAGAGCTCGAAGCTCTTCAGCTTTCGAGTTCCACAACTTATGCCAAAAGCACCATTGGCTTCCCTGGTTTTGAGGCATCTGGACTTGGACTGAACCATGTTACCAGCATCCAGTTTGCAGACGGCCTATTGTGGGACTTCTCTTCACAGTTGTCTGAACTAATTTCCCTAATAAATCCCGTCATTTGTTTATAACATATCCTATTGATTCTGTCTCTCTGGAGAAACCTAATACAGATACAAAATTTAAAAATCAGAAACCACTCTACAGTGCCTCTAAACCCAAGCATTACTAATAACACAGGTCTTCAGAAAGTCTCCCACTTTGAAAATAAAAGCCAAACAATCTTTAGGGAGTTCCTACTTGGAAATCCATTCTGGATTCAGCATGGTTACATTACTTTCAAGAGGCTAACTGCCTTTAGTCTCTCTAAGCTGTACTTGATCCATGTATAAAAGAGTCCTTTTTAGAATATGCCATAATTCTTAAAGATAAGACTAATACAAGAATAATATCTCAACACAGATAATTAAATGTAAAGTTGCTGGTTAAGACTAGAGATACCACAACAATTAACAGAGAAAAAAAAAAGAGCTCTGTATGGGCAAAAAATTCAGGGAAATTCATGTAAAAGATGAGACAAGTAAAACATCAGAGATAGGTACAATTGGAATAGGCAGAGAGATGAGGAAAGGCAGATGGCATATATAAGTACAGGCATGGCTATAAGAATGAGCATTACGCCTACAGAAGTCAGAAAAACTTATTTAATTAATGCACAGTCAGATGGTAACACAGGGAAAACCAGTGGTGACAGAAAAGGTAAGGCTTTGAAAGCAACACAGAGAAGTTTGGAATCAAAGTAGTAAACACTTTTTAGACTTTTGAGGTTAAAAATGACATAATAATAAAGTGAGGCTTCAAGTCACTATTTGTATGAACCCAAATCCCTTCAGATTGAGAATAATCTCAAATTTCAAAAGCTTACGGGAGAATTTCACCAGAACTTACATTAAAGTGAACTTACGAACAAAGGTACAAAAAAGTCTAAGTAGAAGAGACAGAGAACAGTCAGTAAAAATGAGAGCAAATAAGGAGGAAGTATTAAGTCACTAAAGACTAAGGAGGAGTTATGTACAAAATATTCAGTTTTTAAATGCTAACCTCCAAAGACGTGAGAATTTCACCAGATGGCTTCTTACTTGTTAACTTTTTTTTATACAGTTCTTTATATTGCTTCACTCTTTGCCTATGTTCGTTAATATGCTTCCATGACCACATCCGTAACCTGGGGCAAACATTTACTTCAAGAACACCGTGTATAGCGTAAGCCCACCTAGTTAGAAGACAAAAAGAAAAACCCCCACTTCACACACTCAATTCAACAGTATGAAATATAACTGATATTGCCTCTACTCCAACAGCATACATAACTACTATACAGACTATGAAAATGGTATATTACCTGAGCACTTCCTTTTTACCAACCCATTTGCACTAATAATTCATAAATTATTAATCTTACCCCTTTCCTAGGTACAAATAAACAAAATCACTCAGTTTTGTTAAAATATAGCTTTACACAAGAACAATTAGGATATTAACTGACAGATAATAGTCAACTGAAAGAATAATTAGAACTTCTGGAAATTAGAGAATAGCTTAAAAACTGGAGTAACAAGACTTCTGAATTTTAAGATAGAGTTATACTGCATAGATTCCCATCAACTTTTCAGGTTATAAAATATAGGTTTAGTAATACAGATTTAGTGTGCCTTATAGGAGGTTTGAAAGAAAAAAAAAAGGGCACCACTAGAAAACAAACCAGGATATAGTTTTTTAATTATTCCAAAAATATAATAAATAAAAAATAAAAGTTTTTAATTATCCCTCTACAGTTAATGAAAACTATGGTATTCTAGTATCTCCAGTTGTGAATTGTGTTAGGAAGGATCTCTTAAGTCAATTTCATAAACATAATAAGCAAAAGCAGCTACATGTTTCTAGCCAAAAATCAAATTCAGTTTGTATCAGACCTAAAAAGAGTATCTTAAAAAATTATTCTGAAAGTCAAGAAACTTACTTTTATGCCATATTTTTTAAATATTAAAAAAATATAAAAATAAGGCATTTTACCATTCCCTGGCATGGTAGTGAAGAGGTACATCAGGTTTGAATTTCCTGTAAGGCAGATTTTGTGTCATCATATCAACTGATTCAAGAAGCTCCACAACACTGAAATACTAAAGAATGGAAAAATTAAAGCTCTTAAATATTTCAGATTTTTTGTTCATTGTTGAAGATAAAAGTTAAATGACTTTTTAAGAAAATTTTACCATATAACATTATACATTTTAGAAAAACATTTAAAGTCTTAGTTTTGCTTTTAACAAATAATAATTCACAATTGAAAATTTCATTTAAGGAAATCACCTGTGGTTTATTAAATTCAATTGCTATGCTATGTAACTCAACATCCAGGTTTACTTTCGGGTCAGAAAAGTCAAAATCTGATCGGCGATTCATCTGAAGTTTGGCATTAGCAGATATGGGGCGAAATACTGGAAAATAATACAAATTTAAAAAATTGAGTTATATCTCAAAAGTCTCAAGGCACTAAAGGGATCAAGCTGAGAACACTGATTTTCATTTCTTTTATACCATTTCTACAGTTCCTACATGTCTACACCACCATGATTTTGTCAGATGAACTGTTAGTGGAGAAGATTCTTTTATCTTTTCCTGTTTATAATTCATTTTGTATCTATAAATACAATAAAGGCTAATTGAACTTTCTCTCAAAACACCAGTACAACTCTTAAAAGCATGAACATTCTTTATGAAGAAAATAGTCCAATAAAACAGTTTTAATTAAAGTACAGTTTAGAAAACAAATGAACATTAGAAATGCTTAAAAAGAAAAAAGATTATATTTAACACTAACATCCATTATAAAGTTATAAGTTCTGAATTTCTGGTCAATTTCTCAGTATCCACCTGTCCCTCCTTTTAGCTTGTAAAAGAAGGGCAGAGAAGAAGGGTGAGAGTTTGCCCAGGATTATCTGTTTGCCTCAACCCACAATCTAAGATAAATTACTCTCAACTGTTTGTATTTAGTGCAAATAATACAAAGAAAAAGAACCATGCAGAAGGAAATCAGTAACAGCAGAAGCTAGACAGAGATCAACTAGTAAATTATAAGCTAATTTTTATACAAAGATACTATACAGTTGTCTCTCAGTATCTGTGAAGGGACTGAGTTCACAAGGACCCCCATGGATACCAATATCCAAGCATGCTCAAGTTCCTTATATAAAAAGGCATTGTAACTGCATATAACCTATGCATATCCTCCCTTAATCTTTAAATCATCTATAGATTATTAATAATACCTAATAAAATGTAAATGCTATGCAGTTATGCTGTTTTTTTAATTTGTACTTTTTACTGTTGTACTGTAATTTTTATTTATTTTTTCCCAAATATATTCAATCTGCAGTTGGTTGAATCCATAGATTAAGAACTCACAGATACGAAGGGCTGATGGTATTCCTCTTGTTTTCATCATCCCCAAGGACTAGCACTTAGTTTTTTACACATTCAGCATTCAAAAATATTTTTCATCAGTAGAAATAAATGCTTAAATGTACTAGTTCGCTTATGTTGCTTATAACAAAATACCTGAAACTGGGTGATTTATAAAGAAAGGCATTTATTGCTTACTGTTTCTAAGGCTGGGAAGTCCAAAGTCCATCTGGTGGTGGTGACAGTGACCCAGGGGTCTCACACTGCAAGATGGTGGAAGCAGAGAGAGCAGGGAGAGAACAAGAGAGACACTCTCCTCTTCTTTTAAATCCCTCAGAACCACACCCCTGACCACCATTTTTAATCCATTCACTATGGCACGGTCCTACAATCCAATCACCTCTTCAAGGCCCCACCTTTCAGTTACTATAACAGGATTTCCCACCCTCTTAACAGTCTCAGTGGGGGCTAAGTTCCTAATACATAAAACTTGGTAACACAATTCAAGCTTCACTGAGTTTTGGGGGGACATAATTCAATACACTACATTAAAGATTGTGCTCTTTCTTCCACATTCCATTTTACACTAACACAGTAGGAAAAATCAGTAAATTGGTGACAGAAGCTACCCTGGACCTATAATTCACCGATCCTCCTTTTCTCTGTCCTTCACTTCTGCTTCCTGTCCTCAGTTCCACCCCTACCCTGCTGAAATCCCATCATCAGTTATTTTAATCATTCCCTTGCATTTACTCTAACTCTTTTGCCCTTCTCGCTTCATCAATATTTGCTCAGCAAAATCCACTTAACTCCACATCTGCACCTGAGCAGATGAAGCTGGCTGGAAAAAAACATACAATCACACTAATCAGTCTCATACTATCATAACCTCACAGATCTTGAGGGTCCTTAATGCTGCTGAGCAATCACGCAACATTCCTTCAGTTCAGGCAACAGCCAAATCCATGCCACAGCCTGTTTTTGTTTAGCTAGGAAAAAAAAAAAATTATTTTTACACTTTTAAAGGTTGTTTAAAATAAACAAAGAGGAATATGTGTTGGTGACTATATACAGCATGCAAAATGTAAATTATTTAATCTACTATATGCCCATTATTAGAAAAATTGCCCAACTCCTACTCTAGCCCAGTGGTTCTCAAACTTTAGAATTCATCAGAATCATCTAGAGAGATTACTAAAACATCAAATGCTGAGCTTCACCCCCAGAAGTTCTGATTCAGTAGGCTGGGATGGGGCCTAGAAACATGCATTTCTAAGTGATACTGATCCTGCTAGTTCAAACTGTACTTTGAGAATACTGGCTTAGTCAATTCATTCTCTCACTCGCCTACATGACTATTTCATAGCCTCTTTTCCCTCCACAAACCCCCCATGCTATGGTTTGAATGTTGGCTCTAAAATTCATGTTGAAACTTAATTTCCAAAGTGGCAGGACTGAGAGGTGGGGCCTTTAAGAGGTGCCTGGATCATGAGGGCCATTGCCCTCATTAATAGATTTATCATTCATAAATTAATTGACTATTCATGGATTAATGGTTTAATGAATTAATGAGTTGACAGATTAATGAGTTATCATGGGAGTGGAACTGGTAGCTTTGTAAGAAGAGGAAGAGAGACCTGACCTAGCACATTAGCCCACTCAGCCCCCTCACCATGTGATACACTGAGGTGCCTCACAATTCTGCAGAGTCCCCACCAGGAAGAAGGCCCTCACAAGACGTGGACTCTCAACCTTAAACTTCCCAGCCTCCAGAACTGCAAGAAATAAATTTCACCTCCTTATAAATCACCCAATTTCGGGTACTCTGTTATAAGCAGCAGAAAATGAACTGACAGATATTAAAAAATAAATAAATAAATAAATAATAGAAGAGCTAAGAAGAGAAATTCCATAAACTCCTATCACCATATCTACTCATCTACCCAATATTAGGACTTTTCTTATAACTAAAATCTATTTTATAAATGAACTGACCATACTATCTGTAGCAAAACTCTCCATTTAAGCACTAGATAACATTCCCTTACACCCACAACAATCTAAAAATTATCCCCCTTTCTCTCCTGCATCATTAATTTTTCATGTTCTACTGAATCATTACCATCTTAGCCTGTAAGATGTAAACAAGCTGTCCTCTCTCCCATTAAATACAAAAACAAATAAACAAAAAGAAACCCTTCATTCTCCCCTCCCTCACCAGCATATACACTAGTTATCAATTATTGCCTCTGAGTTCCAAATTCACCCTTCAGTACCTGCTCTGAAAAATGGTTTTGAGCCCTTTAAATACTTTTCCTTTACCAGCTAGCATTATATTGAGTTTTATCAGTGGAGGACACTGGAGAGACAGTGGCCTGGCTTCTCCAACACGCTTTAGTGTCTGACTCCTATAGCATGAAAGACTATTTCAGCACCAACCTTTTGCAGTATATGGCAGCTAGAAGCAGCCAGCAGCCAGCAACTTCCCCCAGCACCCTGCTAAGGCAGTTTTGCAGTAAAGTGCATACAGTGAGATGTTTCTCCATGAGGTCCCCTATAGGACAGATTTCCAGATAGTTCCAGACGGTGAATATCCAACAAGTTTTGCTGGCACAGCACTACAGAGACTTTCCTGACATTCTGTAAGCCATGGCTATGTCCTCTCCAATAAGGTGTAGATCTCAGTCCTGAGGGAAAGGAGCCCTCTTCTTTGGGCACTACATCTTAGCCCTAGGGTAGAAGCTGTTCCTTCTATCTACTTTTCCTATATTCTTTTGCATTCTACGTTTTATTAGCCAATCCCTTGTTACTCCAAACCCCTCTATAGTATACAATTCTTTGAATTAAACTTTCCCTGTTGAAATTACCATGTGGTGTCCCTCTCTTCAACAGACCCTGACTGATACACAAGGAAATGACTGTATGGCAAAGGAGAAATAAGTCAAACATATAAGTACTAGATTTGAGAATCATCAGCATACATGATAGATATCTCTTTTGAATATTTCCTATGAGGAGAGAATCAAAAAATAAAACCAAATTCAAACCAATGAAAATAATATTTTAAAAGTGGGCACAAGAAGCAGTACCATTTGAGGAAATTAATTAAGAGTAATCACGAAGTAGAATACAGAAAAAAAAGTATCACTAAAGCCAGGAAGAGAAATACTTTCAGGAAGGATTTTCCATAATTAATGACAAAAGGCATCCAAATTCAAAAACTAAGTTATCCATCACCAATAAAAATTTACTGAGTGCTCTAAGGGTAGAAGAAACTGCACTCCACTATGTGCATGAGGATATTTCAAAAAGATTGGGGAAAAATGAAATTACAAGATATTAAAAATCTTTCCATGAACTTTTTGAAGACCCCTTGTATTTTAGTAACTCATTCTTTTACATGCTTATAAAATTTGGAAAACAGAAAAAAGTATAATAAAGAAAATTTTAGCTGTACATTTTTAAAAGAGTAAGATCACACTACTGGCTGTGGCAGCTAGCCTTATTAAACTGTATTTGTTACTTCAAAATGTCTTTATAAACATTATCATTAATTATTATTTAATATCCTTAGAGATTTACCATAATTTATTAACATCCTCTTCTACAGGATATTTTTCCCTACAGTTTTGAAATACAGACCAAAGCTCTCAATTAAGAAAGTATATCATGCATTGATGACATACCTAAGCAAAAATCCTCCAAAATATTTATTGAAAAAATCCACGAATATGTGGATCTGCGCAATTCAAACCCATGTTGCTTGTGGGTTTGCTTATATTAACTATATAATAGAAAATTTAACATGAAATATCAGTGACATCAACAATGTTGATTTAAAATTTGTACTCACTACTTTAATTATAATTTTTATTTTATGAAATGAACTTACCAAAATCATAACCTTCTGGAACATTTTCATTGACAATGCCTTTCCTCAAACTGTCCTATTAAAAGACAAATTGCTTTTGTTTATATTCATACCAATATACCTCTATCCTATAAAATCCTTTTATCTGCAGAGAAAAATGTTTAAAAGCAATTTTTTAAAAAATGACTCAAACTTAGAAGGACTTACTTATGGCAAAATATGAAAGTGGTTAAGCAAAATATCCTTAAACTACTATTATAAAAAAATGCTTGAGGAACTGTTAAGATGTGTGTGTATGTGTGTATGCATGTTTGTGTACAGGCACATCCATATTCACCTTTTTCTGTAAATTGTGCTAATGAATTTTACCTATGACGATGAATTAAATCTTATGCAAAATATAATACCAACAAATATATATACACACATATCAAAAAAATTTACTTACCAATGATTCACCATAATCATTAAGATAAAACATCTGAGACTTCACATTCCAATAGGCAAAAAGGTTATCCAATCGAACTAACTGAAAAAAAATCAAGTTCATTATCTCATTTTCTCTGAAGGATTTTTAATATATGCTCTTCTCAGAAGTCTCAAATAATTAGTAAGCTATATCACAGTTAAGCAAATAAACACAATTCACATAAACCTTTATCTGTAGATTATTATTTGCCTTTCTAAATGTCTCTTTCATCAAGTCCACAGGTTGACAAATATAGTATTTCTTTATTTTACCTTACGAACTAGTTTCTCAGTTTCATCATGTAAACATGGAACCCAGTATTGATCAGTCGTCTGAAAGGAAAAAAGAAGAGTAGTTAAAAAGGTCATCACATTTAAAAACGGCAAAGTAATAAATCATTACCTATCATCCTAGACCACTTTTCCAGAAAATAACTATGAAAACATATCATTCAGTCAAAGAATATTAGCTGATCACAAGGAAGGCTCTGCTTTCAAGCAACTCATTACTGGTCAAAAAAGTAAACAAAAATAAATAGTTACAAAAGAGGCAAATAACTCTAGTACTCTGCTTTGCTGGAGCTAGAGTAGCCCCCTAAAGACCGAGCTGCTGAGATACCCCTTTCCCCTGGGAGTGCAGTCAGCACTGTACTGCTTCCTGCCCTTCAGGGCCCAAGCAACAGCTGTGCCCTGCCATTCTGGAGTCCCTGCTGCTGCTGCACTTGGCCCAACAGAAGCTGGGACATTGCCAAGTCCCATAATCTAAAGTCACCACTGTATGGTGCCTTACCTCCTCCAGGGTCTAGAGTCATCACTACATAGTGCCACACCTCAATGAGTAAATACTGAGCCCTATTACTCTGGTTCCCAAGTTTTAGCTGTACCCTGCTCCTCAGGCCCAAGCCTCCAAACCACCCCTTTTGCCCAGCGTCAGGCCAGTGCTGTGCCCTGCCCCCAAGGATCAGAATCATAGCTGCAACCAAGTCTACTGGGCTTGAGTTTCCAAGGGGGTGCCTCACAGTCACATATCCTGGTCCTGTGGGCAATCTACATCCAACCCTGCAACAGAAAGTGAACCTCTACCCCAAGACCTAGATGCCACATTAGGTTCACAAGACCCTGAACCTAAGATCCAGGCTCCAGAGCCATTCAGAGCACCTGCACCTGGAACCCAGAGCCAATGAAGCTGCTTATAGGTTACATCAGACCCAACACCAAGAGTGATCCCCTCAGTGAAGTATCCCCACTGTGGGGAAAACAGAAGTAGGAATATCCCAAAAGCCCTTGCCACTAATGACCTTAATACGTCAATATTGCCACAAACTTCTACATCCTTGGTCACTTAGGCACCCCGTTATCAGTGATGCTGATCACAGCTGAAGAAGCTGCTCAGAGACTATACCACGGTATCGATATGATACTAGAATCAACATACCCTTCCCAATCAATACACTAAGAACCATCTGCAGGGGAAAGACTTTGAAAGTCACTCTGTAAAGCTTCGAAGAGGTGATTCTATCACCAGATGGACAGACAATAACACGGGGACACAAGAAACATGAAAAAGCAAGGACAGATGACAATGCCAAAGGGACACAATAGCATTCTAGTGACAGATCCCAAAGAAAAAGAAATCTACAAATTGCTGGGAAAAAATTCAAAACAACAATCTTAAGAAAACTCAAGAAGATACAAGAAAATCCTGAAACAGAATTCAACAAAACCTGTAAAATCATGATACAAACAAGAAATTTAACAGAGACAAATGTCATAAAAAAAATTTAAAAAAAACCAAACAGAAGTCCTACAGATAAAGAAATCAATGAATAAAATAAAAAATACAATACAAAGGTCAACAGCAGACTACAGCAACATACAAAAACCAGTAGCGTTTCTATATACCAACAATGAACAAGAAATAAAGAAAGCAATCCCATTTACAACAGCTTTCAAATAAGACACTTAAAAATTAATTTAACAAAGGAGTTGAAAAGTATCTATCTTGAATACTATAAAACACTGATGAAAGAAATTAAAAAGGATACAAAAAAATGGGAAGATATCCCATGTTCATGTATTGGAAGAATATGGTGAAAATGACCATATTAGTCCATTTCTGTTGTACATATAACAAAATACTTGGAACTGGGTACTTTGTAAGAAAACAAAATTTATTGCTTACAGTTTCGGAGCCTGGGAAATCCAAAGCCCAGGGAAACTATCTGGTGAGGATCTTCTTTGGTGGTAGCTTTACAGCAATGCAGGGGTCTCACATGGCAGAAAATGGCAGAACAGAGAGAGAGACACTCTCACATGCTCTCCTTTTAAAGCCCTCAGAACCATGCCATAACCACCATTATTAATCCACTCATTAGGGCATGGTCATCAGAATCTAATCAACTATTCAAGGCCCCACCTTTCAATTACCATAATAGGATTTCCCATCCTCAACAGTTATAATGGGGACTGAGCTTTAACAACTTTGGAGGGCATTCAAGCTACTGCAATGACCATACTACCACAAGTGATCTATGGATTCAATGGAATCCCTACCAAAATACAAATGACATTTAAAGAAAAAAAAAAAAAAAAAAAAAAAAAGAACTCCTAAAATGTATATGGAACAACAAAGACTCCAAATAGCCAAAGAAATCCTAAAGCAAAAAGAACAAAGCAGGAGGCACCACATTACCTGACTTCAAAATATACTCCAAACTGTAGTAACCAAAACAGCATGGTACTGATAGAAACAGACACGTAGCTCAACCGAACAAAATAGAAACCCAGAAATAAATCCGTGTATATACAGCCAATATTTTTCAACAAAGGTACCAACAACACACAATGGGGAAAAAACTGCCTCTTCAATAAATGGTGCTGGGAAAACTGGTTATCCATATTCAGAATAAAACTAGACCCCTGCTATGGATTGAATTGTATCCCCCAAGGGTTCATGTATTAAATCCCACTGTAACAGTGTTGAGGGTGTGCAATCCTATTATGGTCATTGAAAGGTGGGGCCTTTAAGAGGTAATTAGATTGTGAGGACAATGGCCTAGTAAATGGATTGATCCATTCATGCAGTAATAAATTGATGGTTTAATGGTGGTAATGAGCATGATTCTGATGGGTTTATAAGGAGAGCAAGTGAGCAGGTTAACTCTCGCTCAAGCCATTCTACACATGATAACATGCATCGCTGTAGAGGCACGACCACCAAAGCCCTCATCACACGAGCCCTCTGGACTGTGGATTTTTCAGCCTGCCAACTGTAAGAAATAAATTCTATTTCTTTATAATTCAACCAGTTTCAGGTATTCCGCATAAGCAACAAAAACAGACTAACACAACCCCAATCACTCAACATACATAAAAATCAACTGAAAATAAATTAAAGACTTAAACATAAGACTTGAAACTATAACGCTATTAGAAGAAAACATGGAAATGCTTCAAGACATTGGTCTGGGCAAAAACTTTATGGAAAAGACTTCTAAAGCACAGGCAACAAAAGCAAAAATAGACAAATAAGACTACATCAAACTAATAAAGCACAGAAAAGGAAACAAAGAGAAAACCTGCAGAATGGGAGAAAATATTTGCAATCCCTATGCATCCAACAAGGGATTAATATCCCGAATATACAAAGAACTCAAAAACTCAACAGCAAAATAACAAATAATACAATTAATAAATGGGCAAATGAGCTGAATATACTTCCTCAAAAGAAGACATATGAATGGCCAACAGATACATGAAAAAATATTCAACAACACTAACCATCAGGGAAATGCAAATCAAAACCTCAATGAAATACCATCCCACTCCAGTTAGAATGGCCATTACCAAAAAAAACAGAAAATAACAAATGCTGGAGAGGATGTGGAGAAAGAGGAACTCATACACTCTTGGTAGGAACATCAATTAGTTCAGCCATTACAGAAAACAGTACGAGGTCCCTCAAAAAACTAACACTAGAACTACCATGTGACCCAGCAATGCCACTACTGGGTATATATCAAAAAGAAAGGAAATCAGTATATCAAAGAGATATTTGCACTCCCATGTTTACTGCAGCACTATTCACAATAGCCAAGATATGAAACTGACCCAAGTGTACATCAACAGATGAATGGGGGGTTTTTCAAGATGGCGGTGGCTGCGGTGGTTGGTGCGGAGCAGCTGAGGTGGAAAAGGTGGCCACTGGGCCTCAGGCAGCTGGGAAACTTGTGGACCTTCCTCTTGCCATCTCTTAAGGTAGGACCGCTGCTGGTGGCCGGTCGTGGGAGGTGACCGCCACTTTGCCCTCGGCATCAGAGGCTGCCTCATTTACAGGCAACAGCTTTGAATTGTGGAGCAGGAAAAGAACTGTTTCTTAGCTGCAAAAGCGAGTCTCGAAACAGGGAACACGGCGCCAGGGCTGCTGTGGATGCAGACAGGATCCCGGAGGCCGGGGCCGCGCTGAAGGCGGCCAGCTGCCCTATTCAGGATTTGAGGTTTTAGGCCGGCATTAAAGAAGATTCCTGGGAGTGCCCGAGCCGTGCAGCGACTGAACAGCCTGAGGCGGCAGCAGCCGAGAACGGGGAAGGCGGCAAACCAGAGGCAGAGAGTGAGTGCCCGACCTGGCACAACCCTGTGAGTGACCCCCGGACCAACCCTGTTTGGGGGGCTGACGCCCACCCAGCTCCCGCATACATCACCAAGCCACTCACCGCCCCGGGGCTGCCTCCATTTTCCCAGGTGCTGGCAGCTCCGCCCAGCTCGGCCCTCACTGAGCCTTCCCACTTGCTTGGCCCGGTGGGGGGCTTTCCGCGGCCTGCGGGCCGGCCTCCCCTCCCACTCCCTCTGCGGTTCTCTGGCGGGTTGGTGGCGTGGGGCGGCCCCAGCCAGTGTCGGGAGGGCAAGGAAGTATGGGCGGGCCGACTGTCACTCCACCACACCCTGGACTCCGGCCCCCGGTTAACTTCCTGCTACTGGGAGGCAGTTACCATCTCTGCGGCCACCACTTCGGGAAAAAAGCCTAACCAATTTCTGGTTGGGAATAGTGTGGTAGGAGAGTTCCCAGATCCGCTTGAACCTGCCGGAGGGCTGGCTGCAGGTGGGCGCTAGACTCGGTTTATACCGGGGGGATACAAAGGTGAACAACTCCCGAGAAAGATCTACACAGTGCTACAAAGGCACCCAGAGCGACCGGTCATCTGTGCCTAGCAGAAACCTGCTAGACTCCCTGGGCGAGGCAGTACTGAGCAGGGTCTTGAAGGCCCAGCTGATAGACGAGGGTTGCAGAAGACACGCCCCAGCCCAGCACAGTGCGCACAGAGTGGGGAGACGTGCGGCCAGGGAGGCAGAGACTCGACAGAAACCACACACCCTGTGGGGTCGCCACTGCATGATCCAACAGCCTGGGCCAGAGCACACGGAACAGGGAGAAGTCCTGCACAGGAAGTGAAAGCTCAACAGCGATCACACACCCTGTGGTACGTGATCCACCAGCCCAGCAGAGTCCAAGCTGACCAGAGAAGTGGCTCCCCGGAGAAGCCCAAGACCCGAGGCAACCACACACACAAGGCACTAGAGGCCAACGGAGCAGCCACGGAGGTAGCCATACGAAATTGGCAGCCTCAGCAACATCCTAGTTATTCATTAGTCTCAAACCGGTGGACTGTGAAACCCCCTGCCACAATGAATAAACATCAAAAATAAGATACCAGAAATACAAAAAATCAAGAAAGTACACCACCAAAAGTTAATAAATCTCAAACTCTAGATCCTATAGAACAAGAAGCCCTTGAAATGACTGACAAGGAATTTCAAGTGATAATTCTAAGGAAACTGAATGAGATACAAGAAAACTCAGCTAGACATCACGATGAAACGAGGAAAAGTATACAGGATCTGAAAGAGGAAATGTACAAAGAAAACAATGTCCTGAAAAAAAATGTAGCAGAACTTGCTGAACTGAAGAAGTTATTCAGCAAAATAAAAAACACAACGGAGAGTTTAACCAGCAGGCTTGTCAAAGTTGAAGAGAGAACCTCTGAACTTGAAGATGGGCTGTTTGAAATAACACAAGCAGACAAAAAGAAAGAAAAAAGAATCAAGGACATTGAAGAAAATCTGAGAGAGATATCAGACAACCTTAAGCGCTCAAATATCCGAGTCATGGGTATTCCAGAAGGGGAGGAAAATGGAGATTCCATTCAAAACATATTCAAAAAAATAGTGGCAGAAAACTTCCCAGGTATAGGAAAAGTCACAAATCTTCAGATCCAGGAAGCTCAACGACCTCCAAACGTATTCAACCCAAAAAGGCCTTCTCCAAGACATGTCATAGTCAAATTGGCAAAACTCAGAGACAAAGAGAGAATCTTAAAAGCTGCAAGAGAGAAGCGTCAAATCACCTACAAGGGAGCCCCAATCAGGTTAACATCAGACTTTTCATCACAAACCCTAAAAGCTAGAAAGGAATGGGATGATATTTTCAAAATACTAAAAGACAAAGATTGCCAGCCAAGAATACTCTACCCTGCAAGGCTATCCTTCTGAAATGAAGGGCAAATAGTATATTTCTCAGACAAACAAAAACTGCGGGAGTTCGCTACCACACAACCACCCTTACAAGAAATCCTCAAGGGAGTACTGGGTTTGGTTCCTGAAAAATAACTACCACTGCCATAAAAACCCAAGAAAAATCAATACCCACTAGTAAAATAAAAATGGCATTCATGAAGAGAAAACAAGCAAACAAAAACGCTATCTACAACCTAAGGAACCAACAAACACAGATACCAAACAGTAAATCAGAAAGGAAGGAACAAAAGACACCTAAGACAACCAAACAACCAATAAAATGCTAGGAATAAATCAACACCTTTCAATAACAACCCTTAATGTAAAAGGCTTCAATTCCCCAATCAAAAGACACAGACTGGCTGACTGGATCAAAAAGGAGGACCCAACTATATGCTGCCTACAAGAGACCCACCTCACCCATAAAGATTCACACAGACTAAGAGTGAAAGGATGGAAAAAGATTTACCACGCAAACAGAAAAGAAAAACGAGCTGGAGTAGCTATTCCTATATCTGACAAAATAGACTTTAAACTAAAAACCATAAAAAGAGACAATGAGGGACACTACTTAATGATAAAAGGACTAATCCATCAAGAAGACATAAAAATCATAAATATGTATGCACCCAATGTTGGAGCAGCCAGATTTATAAAACAAACTCTATTAGACCTAAAGAAGGAAATAGACACTAATACCATAATAGCAGGGGACCTGAACACCCCACTGTCAATATTAGACAGATCATCTAGGCAAAGAATCAGTAGAGAAACACAAGATCTAAACAAGACTCTAGACCAATTGGAATTGGCAGATATCTACAGAACATTCCACCCAACAACCTCAGAATATTCATTCTTCTCATCAGCACATGGATCATTCTCCAGGATACATCACATATTAGGTCACAAATCAAGTCTCAATGAATTCAAAAAAATTGTAATTATCCCATGTATTTTCTCTGACCACCATGGATTAATACTAGAAATTAATAACAAACGAAACTCTGGAAACTATACAAACACATGGAAATTAAACAGCATTTTACTTAATGACATAAGGGTCCAAGATGAAATCAAGCAGGAAATCAAAAAATTTATTGAAACTAATGAAAACAATGATACATCAGACCAAAACCTGTGGGATACTGCAAAAGCAGTATTAAGGGGGAAATTTATTGCATTAAACGCTCACCTCAGAAGAATGGAAAGATGGCAAGTGAACAACCTAACACTTCACCTTAAAGAACTAGAAAAACAAGAACAATCCAAACCTAAAGTTAGCAGACGGAAGGAAATCATTAATATCAGAGCAGAACTGAATGAAATTGAAAACCAAAAAACAATTCAAAAGATCAACGAATCAAAAAGTTGGTTTTTCGAAAAGATAAATAAAATTGACAAACCATTAGCATGGCTAACAAAAAAAAGAAGACAGAAGACTCAAATAACCAAAATTAGAATGAAAAAGGCGATATTACAACTGATTCTTCTGAAATACAAGGAATCATTCGAGACTACTATAAACAACTATACGCCAACAAATTTGAAAATCTGGAGGAAACGGATAAATTTCTGGACACACCCAAGCTCCCAAAACTGAACCGTGAAGACGTAAAAAATTTGAACAGACCAATAACAATAAAGGAGATTGAAGCTGTTATCAGATGGCTCCCAACAAAGAAAAGCCCAGGACTAGATGGATTCACAGCAGAATTTTACCAAACATTCAAACAGGAATTGACACCGATTCTTTATAAACTATTCTAAAAGACTGAAACGGACCCAAATCTCCCAAACTCATTCTATGAAGCAAACATCATCCTGATACCAAAACCTGATAAAGATATAACCAAAAAAGAAAACTACAGGCCGATATCCTTGATGAATATAGATGCAAAAATCCTCACTAAAATACTAGCAAACAGAATACAGCAACACAGACGTAAAATTATTCACCACCATCAAGTGGGATTCATCCCAGGGATGCAAGGTTGGTTCAACATACGCAAATCAACAAATGTGATACACCATATTAATAAAGTCAAACACAAGGACCATATGATCATCTCTATAGATGCTGAAAAAGCATTTGATAAAGTTCAGCACTCATTCATGACAAAGACCCTCTACAAGTTAGGTATAGAGGGAAAGTATCTCAACATAATTAAAGCCATATAGGACAAACCCACTGCCAATATCATCCTGAATGGGGAAAAGCTGAAAGCTTTTCCTTTAAGAACAGGAACTAGACAAGGATGCCCACTCTCACCACTCCTATTCAACATAGTGTTGGAAGTACTAGCCAGAGCAATCAGAGAAGACAAGGAAATAAAGGGCATCCAGATTGGAAAAGATGAAGTCAAACTGTCCCTGTTTGCAGATGACATGATCCTATATA
This sequence comes from Cynocephalus volans, assembly GCF_027409185.1. Lineage (NCBI taxonomy): Eukaryota > Metazoa > Chordata > Mammalia > Dermoptera > Cynocephalidae > Cynocephalus > Cynocephalus volans. The sequence continues at coordinate 34,495,827 of NC_084475.1, forward strand.
TCGAACAGCCTAAAACCTCTACAAAAAAACTGCTGGAATTGATAAATGATTTCAGAACAGTAGCAGGATACAAAATCAACACACAAAAATCAGTAGCATTTCTTTTCTCCAATAGTGAACATGCAGAACGAGAAATCAAGAAAGCCTGCCCATTTACAATAGCCACCAAAAAAATAAAATACTTAGGAATTGAGTTAACCAAGGAGGTGAAAAATCTCTATAATGAGAACTACAAACCACTGCTGAGAGAAATTAGAGAGGATACAAGAAGATGGAAAGATATCCCATGCTCTTGGATTGGAAGAATCAACATAGTGAAAATGTCCATACTACCCAAAGTGATATACAAATTCAATGCAATCCCCATCAAAATATCAGACATTTTTCTCAGAAATGGAAAAAACTATCCAGTCCTTTATATGGAACAATAAAAGACCACGCATAGCCAAAGCAATGCTGAGCAAAAAAATAAAGCTGGAGGCATAACACTACCTGACTTTAAACTATACTACAAAGCTATAATAACCAAAACAGTATGGTACTGGCATAAAAACAGACACACTGACCAATGGAATAGAATAGAGAATCCAGAAATCAACCCACACACTTACTGCCATCTGATCTTTGACAAAGGCACCAAGCCTATTCGCTGGGGAAGGGACTGCCTCTTCAGCAAATGGTGCTGGGATAACTGGATATCCATATGCAGGAGAATGAAACTAGATCCATACCTCTCACCATATACTAAAATCAACTCAAAATGGATTAAGGATTTAAATATACACCCTGAAACAATAAAACTTCTTAAAGAAAACATAGGAGAAACACTTCAGGAAATAGGACTGGACACAGACTTCATGAATATGACCCCAAAAGCACGGGCAACCAAAGGAAAAATAAACAAATGGGATTATATCAAACTAAAAAGCTTCTGCACAGCAAAATAAACAATTAACAGAGTTAAAAGACAACCAACAGAGTGGGAGAAAATATTTGCAAAATATACATCTGACAAAGGATTAATATCCAGAATATATAAGGAACTCAAACAACATTACAAGAAGAAAACAAGCAACCCAATTAAAAAATGGGCAAAAGAGCTAAGTAGGCATTTCTCTAAGGAAGATATACAAATGGCCAACAGACATATGAAAAAATGCTCAACATCACTCAGCATCCGGAAAATGCAAATCAAAACCACACTGAGATACCATCTAACCCCAGCGAGGATGGCTAAAATCCAAAAGACTCTGAACGATAAATGCTGGCGAGGCTGCGGAGAAAAAGGAACTCTCATACATTGTTGGTGGGACTGCAAAATTGTGCAGCCTCTATGGAAAATGGTATGGAGGTTCCTCAAACAATTGCAGATAGATCTACCATACGACCCAGCTATCCCACTGTTGGGAATATACCCAGAGGAATGGAAATCATCAAGTCGAAGGTATACCTGTTACCCAATGTTCATCGCAGCACTCTTTACAATAGCCAAGAGTTGGAACCAGCCCAAATGTCCATCATCAGATGAGTGGATACGGAAAATGTGGTACATCTACACAATGGAATACTGCTCAGCTATAAAAACGAATGAAATACTGCCATTTGCAACAACATGGATGGACCTCGAGAGAATTATATTAAGTGAAACAAGTCAGGCACAGAAAGAGAAATACCACATGTTCTCACTTATTGGTGGGAGCTAAAAATTAATATATAAATTCACACACACACACACACACACACACACACACACAAAACCGGGGGGGGGGGGGAAGAAGATATAACAACCACAATCACTTGAAGTTGATACGACAAGCAAACAGAAAGGACATTGTTGCAGGGGAGCGGGGGAGGGAGAAGGGAGGGAGGTTTTGGTGATGGGGAGCAATAATCAGCCACAATGTATATCGACAAAATAAAATTTAAACAATAAATTAAATAAAAAAATTAATTAAAATAAATAAGTAAATAAATAAATAAGAAAAAAAAAACAGATGAATGGATGAAGAAATAAAAAGGGTATATATACACAACGGAATACTATTCAGCCATAAAAATTAATGAAATCCTGTCATTTGCAGCAACATGGATGAGCTTCGAGGACATCATGTTAGGTGAAATAAGCCAGGGACAGAAAAAGAAATACTGCATGTTCTCAATCATATGTGTAAGCTGCAGAAAATTGATTGCATACAAGTATAGAGAGGTGGTTACTGGAGAGGCTGGGAAAGGTAACAGGGAGGGGGGATAGTAAGAGGTTGGGTAACGAATACAAAATTACAGCTAGATTGGAGGAATAAGATCAAGTGTTCTAGAGTACTATAGAGTGAGTATAATTAACAATTTATTATATTCTTTCAATATGCTTAAAGAGAGGATTTTGAATGTTCCCAACACAAAGAAATTAGAAACGTTTAAGGTAATGAAAAAAGAAAAAACATCAGTGCAAGATTTCAGAGGAGAAGGAAGGGAGAGATGAATGGGTGGAGCACAGATTTTTAGGGCAGTGAAACTATTTTGCATGATATTGTAATGGTAAATATATGAAATTAGGAATTTGGCAAAACCCACAGAACTGCAAAACACAAAGAGGAAATCCTAATGTAAAACTGAGTAGTAATAATACATCAACATTGGTTCATAATTGTAACAAATGTACCACACTAATGCAAGATGGTTAATAATAGGAGAAACTGAGAGGGGGATGTGAACTGTCTGTACTTTCTGTTCACTTTTTCTGTAAACCTAAACTGCTTTAAAAATAAACTCTATTACAAAAACAGAAAAAGAAATCATACACAAAATCCAATGATATAACAAATAAAAGCATTTAATGAAATACTATACAGTGGTTAAATGAATTGGCAGCACAGATAAATGTCAAAAACACTGTGAAGGGAAAAAGAAAATTTATAGAATCACACAAAACATTTCTGTTAAGCTTTTTGTTGTTGCTGTTTTTTTAAACATGGCCGGTAAGGGGATCTTAACCCTTGACTTGGTGTTGTCAGCACCACACTCTCCCAAGTGAGCTACGGGCTGGCCCTAAACTTTTAAAACTCTACATTTTTTAATGTATATATTACATAAAAGTTTAAAAACTTAGGTTGTTTATCTCTGGGGGAGGAAAGATGAGAGTAGATAACAAAGGAGATTTAAACTTCATCCATAAAAGCTTATTCCTACAAAAATATTTAAGACTTAAAGCAAATGACAAATTCAACAACCACTTACTCTAAATGCAAACAAAAGTTTTGTGATTCTCTATGTGTTTCTATATTTTTAAAATTTCTCCATTTCAAAAATTAGGAAGAAATTATGCCACAATATTAATGATGATGATAAGGAAATGGATGATTTGTTTCTGTATGCTTTTCAAGACTTATCAAAGTTTCAAAAATGAACATTTATTCCTTAATTATTTTGTAAGTACTCATTGAAAATTTATAAATGGATTTTTTTAAATAAGCAAAAGTATCTAACATCACAATTACAATAACAACAGGCCCTCATATTTTAAACTAAATTTGATTTTTAACTATTTTTTGAAATGTGAATCTACCTACCTTCAATTGCAATCCAATCTATGCTCTTTCTGCACCAATTCTATATAGACACTATTTCTGATGCTGGCATACACAAAAAGTAATCAGTACTTTGACTTACTATAACATACTACACAAATGAATATGGTTAGTTTCCTTTTTAAACAAAGTACCTGCATGCTGAGATTTTGAAGGGAAATACCAAATGAAAGCGGATTGTCTCGATTTGTGATCTAAAGAAGAAAGAAAGTAAATTTCACTCAGATTTTTAGTAGTTGGACAAAATTCATTTTATAGCAAAAGTTCAGTTTCTGGGAAGTATCCTATTTCAAACATTCAAAAACATTTTACTATTTTCCAGAATAACTTTTATTCCTATACTTTTCCTAAAACAAATTAGAATACTAAATAATAATATATTAGTGTTGTACAATAATGCTATATCTGCATAACGTTTTTCAGTTTACAAAAGAAAAATTTTTTTAAAAGACTGACACAATAGTAATATAAAGCAAATAACTATGTGTTTACAAGAGAATAAATGACCTATTTTAAGAGCAAGCAATTAGTTAAGTCCAGCTCTACTGGTTCATAGCCTGGTGCTCTTTTCAGGAGGTAAATATGTAACATATTTTTGAACTATTTTAAAAATACATAACTGCTAAACCCATCATTCCGAAGGCATTTTCCTTCATAATGTGATATTTAAATGTTTTAGAAAAGTGTAACCAAGCACTCTCCAGTAAGGACTGCAAATTACGACTACAATTATAGAAAAGAAAGATATTATCTTGTTTTGTATCCCTCTACCTCCTGCATTTAAATAGGTGCAGCACTACATAGTAGGTGTAGATAAACAGTAAAATAACTTACATATGAACACACACACACAAAATCACCTATTAAAATACTTACGTCATCTTCATAACGAATATGGATGTTGGAAATTTTCACTTGAAGATTTTTTACGATCTGAGTAACTAATTTTTCTGCAAATGTGTCTTGTTTCTCCTGCCGAAGATGTTCTACAATTGCAAATATTCCTTTTGATAACTTGAATGAAAAATATATTCTATAAATATCCAAATATTGAGGTAACATTTATGTTGCCTTGTTAAAGAAAAAAATATGTATTTATAAATAGAACACTAATAGCCTGCTTCCCAAAGGGCTTTCGAAGGCAAATGAATGTACAAAAGCTATTTTTTTTGTTCAATGAGACTAAAGCCAACCATGAAGAATTTACTGGCATTAAATTTTATAATTTATCTGTTAACTATTCACGAGTATATAAAGATACAGAAAACAATGAAGATTATTAAAAATTATAATAGGCTTAAATCAGAACAGCCGGTAACATTAGCAAAGCAGAAATCTCCTTTAAAATTAGTAGATACCATCGTAAATCATCTGTGCTTAGATGTATAAAATAGTTGAATATGCTCCTCCTCCTGGTGAATACAAAATAGGAAATGATAAGATCTTCTCCCTCTTTCCTTTCAAACAAGGATAAAGGAGTTCATCATCTGCTTCATTTTCAGAAAACAGTATTAACTATCTCCAGTTTTAATATTTTCCAGGGGAATACACAGAATAAAGAACTGAGGTTCCTAATTTTTTTTGAAATATGCCTTTGATAACCACTAGCTACCATCCCTTTTCCCTTTTAAAAATGGCAGTGAAAGCTATCTCCTTTCACATTTCCAGTCCTGTATGTAAATAATATACATATTACCTGTCTTTTCCTCTAATCACCTGCTCCTCCCTAATTCATATGGCCCAGGAGGCCTTAAAGAAAAGTTGATGAAGATTTTAATCATATGTACCTCAAATACATAACAGTTTAGTGAATATATTTGATTATAAAAAGTCTATGGAATTAGATAAAGCAGCAAGTAGAATACAAGCTTTATGAAGACATGTGACCATATTTTAACCTTTGAATCTCACCACTACCTAATAAAGTCCTCTACTCTCATAAATTCATTCAGTTCAATTGAATGATAAATCTTTCTTTCCCTTCCCACTAGCTTCCTCCTAACTACCTCATGCAGTTCAGATTCCATGATACATAATTTCACCAATATCTTAAACTCCACTCCTTTGCTCTTTCTTCTCATTTTCCACTGTCAATAAAGTCCAAACGCTGAATAAAACCAACTATATACTTCACATAAAAAAATGCCTATGCCTATGTCTTGCCAGGTGAGTAATGAAGGAGAAAAATCACAAGACAGACTGGAAATACTGTAAACTAGTCATCACCAACTTCAACCAACCAGCAACAATACTACATTTCTCTGGTCAACATGTCCATACTCTTTAGAAAAACTATTTTAAAACTTATTTTGACTCTCCTCAAAACTCCAACAACCATCTCCCTGCTCTCTATTCATAGCAGGTGACCTTGCCTCCAACTTTGGAAAAAAGAGAAGCTACAGGAAGGTAACTTCTTCTGTGTCATCGTCACTCAATCAAAACAGCAATTTTTAAGATGACCAATGACCTACATGTCATGAATAAAATGATAATCTCTTAATCCTCATCTTACTTGATATCTTATCAGGATCTGATACCTTCTTTGCTTCTTAAAACAGCCCTTTTCCCATGGAGCCATAAACTCCAAATTTCCTCCCACTTTATCTGGCCACTCCACTTTGATCTTTGTCTGTTTTCCTCCTCTATACAATCAGTAAATGTTGGATTTCCTTAAGACTCAGTCCTAGGACTGCTTCTCTTCTCATTTTATAATGCTGCTACAGAGAACTCATCTACACCTTTATAGCCTGAACTATCATTCTAATGGTGATAACTCTCAAATGTATATTAAATAAAGTAGGAAGTGAGACAGAGTGAAGAAAACTTGGCACATTCAGTAAACCACAAATAGTCCAGTATGGCTAGAGCAAAGAATAGAGGAGGAGATAGGAAAGGTTTGGGGACAGTTATGAGGCTAAAAAGGTAGGCAGGATTCAAATCATGAGAGCTTTAATGCATCTTGCCAAAGAGTTTAAACTTCAACCTGATTAATAATGAGGCATCACTTATGATTAAACATTTGTACACTAGTCCTCCCTTAACCACAGAAGATATGTTCCAAGATCCCCAGTGTATGACTGAAACCATGGATAGTACCAAATCCTATATGTACTATGCTTTTTTCCTATACATACATACCTATGATAGAGTTTAATTTATACATTAGGAACAGTAAGAGATTAACAATAATAAAATAGAACAATTATAACAATACACTGTAATAAAAGTTATATGACTGTTGTAGTGGATTGAATTATGTACCCCACAAACTCCCTGAAGCTTGAATTGTGTCCCCCAAGTTTTATGCGTTAGAAACTTAGCTCCCACTGTGACTGTTAAGAGGGTGGGAAATCCTATTATAGTAATTGAAAGGTGGAGCCTTGAAGAGGTGATTGGATGGTAGGACCATGCAGTAGCGAACGGATTAAAAATGGTGGTCAGAGGCATGGTTCTAAGGGCTTTAAAAGAAGAGGAGAGGCTGTCTTTTGTTCTCTCTGCTCTCTCTGCTTCCACCATCTTGCGATGTGAGACCCCTGGGTCACTGTCACCACCACCAGATGGACTTTGGACTTCCCAGCCTCAGAAACTGTAAGCAATAAATTTCATTTTCTTCATGAATTACCCAGTTCCATGTATTTTGTTATAAACAACAAAAACCAACTAATACAACTGTGGTCTCTCTCCCTCTCCTTCGCACAATATCCCATTGTTCTTTACACAACTATTTTCAAACTGATGTTGCCCACAGGGAACTGAAACCAAGGGAAACAAAATATTGGATAAGAGGGGACTACTGTATTTCAGATCTAAATATAAACAGGAGGGACTTCTGATTAAACACGGTGAATTGCATGCATCTCTATTCCTCAGTAAAACCTCATGAAGACAAAAGTAAAGGGAAACAAATGGATAAATACCCAAGGCGAAAGAAAGAAAATAGGAACAAGAACAAACAAAAAAGCAACAAAAATTTAGAAGCTGGAAAGCAGATAGCCTTAGCCAACTTAGCAGAGAACAAACTCAGTCCTATAGTGGACTATGGTCCTATGCCCATAGTGGAGATACCAATTGCCATGAGCTAAATGTCTGTCCTCTCCAAAGCTCGTTGGAACTTAATCCCCAATATGTTATTTGAAAGGTGGGGCCTTTAAAAGGTGATTGGATCATGAGGACTATGCCCTCATGAATGGATTTTAACCTATTCATGAGTTAATGGGTTAATGGGTTAATGGGTTATCAGGGAGTTGACTGGTGGCCTTATAAGGAGAGCAAGTGAGCACGTAAAAATGCTCTTGCCATTCTCGCCATGTGATAACCTACATTGCCTAGGGACTCTGCAGAGAGCTCCCACCAAGACAAAGTCCCTCACCATAAGTGTGTGCACTGGACCTTGGACATCCTAACCTCCAAAAGTGTAAAATAAATGTTGTTTTCTTATAAATTACCCAATTTCAGATATCCTGTTATAAGCAACAGAAAACAGACTAACACACAATGAAATACAAGATGAGTTTAAAAAAAAAAAAAAAGGAAACCTGAAAAGATTCAGGAACTGGAGTTCCCATAAAACAAAAGTGCAAACAGGGAGTATGGTGGAGGGAGGACAGGGAGATAATACAAGAATTGGTTTAAAGTCTGTATAATAAGCAGTAAAACTTCTAGGTTCCTTCCCTCTCCTAGCCCAATAGCCAACCAACTATCCCTTTCCCACCCTAATGAGAATACAAGTCTATTCAGGAGAAAATGGACTTAATAGGCTCCAGACTCTCATACCAGTGCAGGTAGGAACAAGGAGAGCCCCATACCAAGACAGAGAGGTTAAGGGAAAGTCTACATAATATTCACAGCCACGGCCACTTACTATTGCCAAGCAATAACTAAGTTGCACTAGAAAATATATGTAATCAGAGCATACTATTTGGCTCAGAAATAAACATTTATATATAGCCATGATAATATAAACAATGAATACTGATTTAACCACAAATGTGACATAACTATATTGGGCATATGGAAGAATATGGTCCATCTTCATAGTCCATCATAAAAGGAAGCATGAGTGTGTGTGTGTGTATGCGGGGGGGGGGGGGTATATAAATAAAATGTCTAAACTTAAGAAATCAAGTAATAGAGGTGTAAGCATCTTATTTAGTAATATGGGAGTTCTCCAGGCAGCAGAGTGCAGGGCTGATCCAGAGGATAAATTTGGTTTGGGGTTTTTTTGTTTGTTTGTCTGTTTTTTGTTTTTGCTGGCCAATACAGGGATCAAACCCTGGACCTTGGTGTTATCAGCACCACACTCCGACCAGCTGAGCTAACCAGCCAACTGGGGACAGAGTTGTTTTAAATTATGGATCCTATAGTACTGTTTAACTTTTAAAGCTATGTATATGTACTACCTTGGTAAAATAAAAATAATTTTTAAAAGGAAAAAGCCTAGGAAACTTAGGAAGGAGGATTGGGGGTAGAGATGAATGACTAAATAAGATATAAAAGAATTGTGACAGAAAAAAAAAGAATTACAAGAGTTACTGTCAGGGATTGTATGTTAAATCTCCATTAATGTTTGTCAAAAGGTAAAACGTTTAATATTAGAGTTTATTTTTAATTAAAAAACTAATGCATGGCAGGAAGAGTGAAGTCAATAATCACATTTTTCTTTTAAGATACTTAGCTATTAAATGAAGGACAGAGGAGGAGATGAACACATAACTAGGTTAGGAAGATGACTTTATGTTTTAGGATAAGAAGCTACAGTGTATTTACATGCTAAGAAGAAAAACCCATTAGGGAAGAAGGGAGAGTCAGAGTGCAAAAAGTAGCTGATGATGGTGACCAGAGGACAGGTGAAAAAGGAATTAGCTTTCTGCAGGACCGAAAGGTAAGAAAATATACTTGACAAAATTAATTGCTATCATGAAAAATTGACCTACCCCTGTAAGCTAGACACATTATTTGCCTAAAGATAATTTCTGCAAGGTAAAATTTCTGTACACATGACAGAACACAAAACCATATTAAAATTCCCCATGTAATAAGATTCTCACATATTTGTTAATAATCTCAGTGCCTCCACAGAAAAAGATTCAATTATGAAAATATTTAGGTCTTTTCCACTTATTATTTTTATTTACTGTTTTCTTTACCTTGATCAACTACTTTTTGTTTTGTTTCTTCTATTCTTTTTAGTTCCTGTTGTTTTGCTTCCATGAGTTGTTTTTCTTCTTTTAAAGGATCATATTTTATTCCTACAGGGAGCATAAAAAGGAAGAATCTAACATTACCCTAAATTTAAATACACTCATTCCAAAAAATATCCTTGAAAACAATCACTAATTCAAAGTCTGCAAAAACAGAGTAAAAAGCAATTTAATTTGAATACATTTAACAAATTACAATACCAAATTTAAATATTAAAAAATCTCAAAAAATTTCCCAAAGGTATTTTTAACAAATACATCAAATATAAATATTTTTCCACCTATAGAAGAGAATAACTTTAACTATAATTTTGAAAATTTGACTTACTAGAAGAAGGCACTATGAGTAAATAAACATCTTCCAATACAGCTTCAACTGGTAGAGTATAAAGGTTTTTCCACGGAATTATAAGTTTAAGATTACCTACATTATTTAAAAAAAAAAAAAAAAAAAAGGATAAAAACTATTATTCATTCAACGTACATTTACTGTCATTCTTTCAGGCATTAGAAGAGATAACAAAGTGGCTTTTATCCTTAAAAGTTCAGTCACTTTATAGAACGCTGTTTTACAACCAAAAACAATAAGCCTTTGTTGTTATCATTTGAAATTATTTATATCAATACCTTTAGAAAATATAGGAAATTATATTCTAAATATCTATAAGTTTTGGGGCTGGCCTGTGGCTCACTCGGGAGAGTGTGGTGCTGATAACACCAAGGCCACGGGTTCGGATCCCATACAGGGATGGCCGGTTAGCTCACTGGGTGAGTGTGGTGCTGACAACACCAAGCCAAGGGTTAAGATCCCCTTACCGGTCATCTTTTAAAAAAATAAAAAATAAAATAAAATAAAATATCTATAAGTTTCTATTTATGGTGATTTATGGTACAATAAACACACCAATACTATTCTGCCTTTAATCAACAATTCTTGATATCATAACTTTAAATTTCCCCAATTCTTATTCTAAATCTCTAGAAGTATTTTTCTTATATTTCAAAAGGTAGATCACATACTTTATGTAAATGTATATACATATTTCATATGTGTGTAATATCATACAGAAATATTATATATAGTCTGTATAAAAAATTACACAAAGGGTCTTCAAAAAGTTAATGGAAAGATTCGTATAATCTTTTTTTTTTTTAAAAAAGATGATCAGTAAGGGGATCCCAACCCTTGACTTGGTGCTGTCAGCACCACACTCTCCGAAGCGAGCCAACTGGCCATCCCTATACAGGGATCCAAACCCGCGGCCTTGGTGTTACCAGCACCACACTCTCCCAAGTGAGCCACGGGCCAGCCCCATAACATCTTTTAATTCTAGTTTTCCATGAACTTTCTGAAGTGCCCTTGTACATACACACGTGTAATGATAATAAAGGATCACTGGCAATATTAAAAAATTACTCAGACTAATGAACACAATTTATGACAATCCAACAGCAAAGTATTTTTAAAAGCATTAGGGTTCTTGAACTAAAAAACACTACGTGTGAAGTTTATTATGCCGACTCTGGTTTTGTATATTTAGAAGATTTCTATTAAAAAAGACTTTCAAAACATATTTAAATTTTCAAAAAGTATATGTTTTTAGATATAGAAGCAGTTGCCATAATTGGGGAATGGAAAGATTATTAAATATACTATGTTGCACTAATAAGTTAGTAATTTAGGAATGGGAAAAATAATCTACTACTTAGAGCCATCTCATTACATAACACCAAAACTCCAAGTTTAGAAAATCCAAACTGAGAAAAAGATATCATCATACAAAACTAAATTATCTGATTTCTAAAACAGAAATAACTTTCTAAGTTTCAAATCAAAGAAGATAACGATTATTTCAAATTTCTGTAAAGACCAAAAATATAACCAAAATGAAACAAGCAGATTGTAAAAAAAACTGTGACAAATATGACAAAGTTTATTTATAAATGTACCAAATAAACTGCTTAAAACACACACATTAGTACTCAAAAAAAAAGCAAATGAACAACGGGACAAAGAACAGTAACATAATAGCACAGTGTAAGTAATCGAAGAAACACACTCATATCAAATTAGTAATGTACCATTTTCACCACTAAATCTTTTTTTAAAAAACCAAACTATTTTTTCCTCTCACTATAAAATGTAGACTACATGTTAAAAACTTGGCACATTCAGAAAAATATAAACAGAAGTAATTCCAAAATCCTTCCACACAAAGACAACCCCTTCTAAAATATGCACCTATGTACTTAACACTCGACATGTAATTCTGCATTCTAAATGAGGAAAACTGAAAGATCAGTAAAACTAACAATACCTAATAATAGAAAGGGGTCAATACATTCTTATAAAATTGATTGTACTACGGTACCAATCATTTGGAAATGTGTACTTCTTTCATTCAACAAACTGTGCCCCTCCTATATAGCAGGTAATGTGCTAATTGGCGAGGCTATGATAAAATTAAACCCACTTCTCAAGAAACTTAGTGACTAGTAGAAAAAATAAATGATAATGATATTAAAGAGAGACAGAAAGAGATTTATGATAGAGATCCACAAACACCTTAGATGATTCTCAAAATTATCTTGTGTTTAGTGTCCACTGTACTTTCCACTATCTTACTTTATTATCACTTTTAAACAAGATCAGGCAAGAAAAAAGGGGGAAGACAGGAAGACAAGCTCTAAAGGAAATAGGTCTATCAACCAATATATTTTTGACTTTTCTAATTTGAGATTAAATTAACATACACTGAAATATAACAATTATCACTGCAAATTCAATGACTTTTGGCAAACTTTATAAGCTACATAAAAGATACTATAATACTTTTGGACCAATGGAAAAATGAGATTTTCCTACAATATACAAACATGAATTCATTGGATTATTATGGTACCATAAGAAATAAATGTCAAATCCATTTGGATGATGAAAAATCCTTATTACATCTTAACCAAAAAAACTGTAAAATGATAATAAATATAGCATCATTACAAGCATGTACACATGTAAACAATCAGAAATATGCAAAAATAAAGATGTTAGGTAGAAAAAAAATGAATGACATCTCTCCCCTCTTACTAATGCTAAACTGTCTTTAAATTGGGAAGGGGGTGTCGGGTCCGCCACCGGCTGACACAAACAGCCCTTGCCTTGCTATCAGTACCTCCCTTGGTGTCCCTTCCGGTGGGCGGGCTGATTGCCCCGATTCTTCTTTCCCAGGTCCCCGTTGGGAGGAGACGGAGGAAGAGAGCCGTGAAGAGAGGTGAGCACAGCCACCGGCCCCAACCAGCCTGTTAAAGAACACTCAGACACGGTGGGGGTTCTGTCAAGCAGTTCCCTTTATTATCACACAAGCACTTGCTTTTAAAGGCAAATGGGGAAAGGAGGTTTTTACATCCTCCAATCAGCTTAAAGGTTACCAGAGCACGCATCCTGTCTCAATGCCTAGCTATTGCAATCACACAGTGTTCATGAGTGCGGAAGCGGGTATTTGGCCAATAAGGGCTAAGGCAAGGTTCCCTCAGACACTCCCACTGTACTTCCTCCCGGCACCATCTTAGGCTGCCACGTTAATACGCCCTTGTGGGCCCATAATGGCACCGCTTGTAATGTCACTTAAGGTGGCATTAGTTTTTAAGGCCCAACAAGGGGGAAATAGAATTTGAGTGTTAGCAACATAAGATGATGAAAACTTGCTGTGCTATGTGGTCTAATCCCAAACATAGAACACAAAATTGTGAAGACCTTCACCATCTAATTTATATAAGCTTTCAGAATACCTTGTTCCCCAAGGGACACCAATATAACTTCAATAACATTATACAAGTCCTACTACAAAAACTATGTATATAAAAAAAAACTTTCAAAGTCCCAACTAAAGATGCTATTACCTTGTATAATATTTAAACCAATAAAAGTACAGCATAAAATATGAAATTATGACAGACGAGTTTTTATTAAACATGTTAAAACCTTACATTTCAGTCAGTTTCAGTTCAACCAATAGACTTAAAATACAAACTATAAACACTAGTAAAATAATACAGAACAGTAAATAGTGTAATATTTTCTAAAAACCTAGAAAAACTTCCAGAACAGTAATTAGTTTTCTGACTAGCCCCTAGTCACAGTGCCTGGATGATCCACACCTTACTCTTTACACCATCTATCCAATACCAATCAAAGTATACCAATGGTAACGAGTCAGAAACCTAGAAAACTGAGAAAGTTGAAGTCTCTGTTAGATGTAATGCTTTGGCTCTCAATTCAATGTTAACACTTAGTAAGATACGCAATTTTTCAGGTATCAAGTACTGGGCAAGGGATATATTGACTCCACAATATTTTTAAGTTACACAACTAAGCTCCACCTAGACAAAAACGCATGATTATTTTAAATTAAAGCTCAGAAACATTAAAGAGATCACATTACAGGGATACTAAGCATATCATTCTGGTTGCATGTCCAGCAAGGAGGACATTCCAATAAGAAGTATGGCTTACCTATATGACCAACTTTAACTTTAAATGGCACATCCAGTTGACTCTATAAAGATAAAAAAAAAGTATATATATGCAAAACATTAGAACTTATACAGTTCAACAACACAGACAGTTTTTTCCTTTCCAAAATCTGAAGTGTTTTTTAATTAACTTATACATTTTCTTTACTGTCAATACTTACTTTAATTTATAAATATATTGTAATATTATTCTCATCTCAAATCCATAAAATTCAGGGAGGCTGCTCTTTTCATAAGTGTGGGAAAGAGTCTACAGTAATACTAACCACAAAAGCTACCCATACCAGAATCTTTACTTTTGTATTATTTTAGGGGGGAAAAAAAAGAGGTGGGAAATTCCACCATCAATCTGTGCTTTCAGGGAGATTAAAACTCCATTTTGCAAAATTCACATTTTGCAAAAATATTTTCAAAAAATTTTCTCCCTGTTTCAGTGAAGGAAAGGACAGCCTTTTCAATAAATGGTGGTAGGAAAACTGGACATCCCCTTACAAAAATCTAAAGTTAGACCCATATCTTATACCATATACAAAAATTAACGATTTTGGGATCAAAGACCTAAACATAAGAGCTAAAACTATAAAACCCTTAGAGAAAAACATAAGCAAAAACCTTCATGATGTTAGATTTGGTAACGATTGCTTGGATGTGACACAAAAGCATGGGCAATTAAAAAAATAGAAGAATTGGCTTTTATCAAATTAAAAACTTTGGTGCTTCAAAGAATACCATCAACAGAGTGGTAAGGCAACCCACGGAGTGGGGGGGAAATATTTACAAATTATCCAATAAGGGGTCAATATGCGGAATATATAAAGAACTCCTACAACACAACAAAATCCTGAATAAAAAGTAACAGAGGACATAAATTTCTCCAGAGAATATATACAAATGGCAATAAGCACATGAAAAGATGGTCAACATCACTAGTCATTAGGGAAATGCTAATCAAAACAATGACATACCACTTCACATCCATTAGGATGCCTATTACATATACAAAGGAAAAAAAAAACCAGAAAATAAAAATTTTGGAGGATTTGGAGGATGTGGAGAATTGGAACGCTCATACAGTGTTAGAGGGAATGTAAAATGGTGCAATGACTACTGAAATAGCTTTGGCAGTTCCTCAAAAAGCTAAATATAGAAATGCCATATGATCCTGCAATTCTACTCCTAAGTATACACTCAAAGAAACTGAGAGCAGAGACTAAAGCAGTCACATGTACACCACTGTTCACTGCAGCATTACTCACAAGAGCTCAACGGCAGAAAAAACCCAAGCATTCATCAACAGATGAATGGATAAACAAAGTGTGTTATGTACATGCAGTGGAATATTATTCAGCCTGAAAAAGGACATTCTCATACATGCTACAACTTAGATGAAACTTGAAGAAATTACGTTAAGTGAAATAAGCCAGACACAAAAGGACAAACATGGCATGATTCCACTTATATGAGGTGCCTAGAATAAGCAAATTCATACAGACAGAAAGTAGATTAGAGGTTACCAGGGTCTATGGGGACAGAGAATAGTTATAGCTTAGTGGCTACAGAGTTTCTCTTTAGAGATGCAAGAAAAGTTTTGGAAATATATACTGGTAAGGGTTACACAACATTGTGAATGTAATTAATACCACTGAATTGTACAATAGAAAAAATGGTTAAAATGGTACTTAAAAAAACAAAATCAATGGAAAAGTACTCAAAACATAACCATATTAAGATAAATATGGAAATATTCTTAAACGGAAAAAATTAATTATTTTGTGCTTTTAGGGAGATTAAAACTCCAATTTGCAAAATTCATTATATAAAAACAATTTCCAAAAAATGTTCTCAAACAAATAATTTAAGGTAGCAAGAATCAAGAAAATGTATACATAATTTAGTTAAGCATGGTGACATCATAAATTTTTCATAATCAAAACCTACCAGGGCATTTTCTTTAATTTCAAGATTCTTGAGGGCCACAGCACCTAAAAGAGATTATTACAATAAATTTTAAATATTCAAATAGTTTTTATTTCAAAAAGTTAAGTATGCTTCATTTCTAAATGTCATTTTAAGGAAAAGTAATCATAAATAATGTACATGACAGAAAATAGAGTCTACCTATGATCTTACTTTTGTTCTTCCACATAATCTAAGATGATACATTTGACCAAAACTTCCCTTATTGCAAAGTTTTGACCTCTACAGCTGTAGCTCAATATTAATATATGCAAATATTTTAATCAGAATTATCAAATTTAATCATTTAATCATTCCAATGAACAGCTGGAAAAGAAATATTAAAAATCAAAATCAGTTTACCCTAAGATACGTAAATATAAACTTCCCAAATTCAAATGCAAAAAGAAAAAAAAATGAAAACAATAACAACAGAATGTCTAAGAACTGTAGGACAATTATAAATGTTGTCACATATGCATAATGGCAATACCAGAAGGGGAAAAAAGAGTGAGGAGGAAAAAAAATGAAGTAATAATAGCTGAGAAATTTCCAAAATTAATGATAAAGACCCCACAGATCCAGGAAGCCCAGAGAATATCAAGCAGGATAAATACCAAAAAATCTACATTTATGCATATCAAAATCAAACTAGAGAAAATAAAAGACAATCTTGAAAAAGGAGAAAGAGAAAAAGCACATACCTAAAAAAGTACAAGTATGAGTATGAGAATTACATCATATTCTCTTTAGAAACCATGAAAGTAAAAAAAGAAACAACTAACCTAGAATTCTGTATTCACTAAAATTATTCTTCAAAAGTGATGGGGAGAACAACAGAAACAAAAAAGAAAAAAAAGTGATGGAAAGAGGAAGTGATGTCAGCAAGATGGTATTCTAGGAAGCTCCAAGACCTCATTCCCCAAAGGAAATATCAAGTAAATAACAGACTGACCAAAATAACTTTGTGAGAAGTCCAAAAACCGGTTAGCCAACCAAATGCCTAACAAAGAAAAAAGAAAAAGCCACACTCAAAACAGAAGAAAATTTTGTAGTGTTTTCACTCATGATTAACCCATCCCCCTCCATAATACAATGTAGTACAGGTGGGAGAAATTCACCCAATACCCATTTCCTCTATTGAGATGAAAGAAAAATAGTGATATTTGTTTGCAATGTTTTGGCCTATACAGGGAATGCTGAAAGGACTGGTTTTTGTCTTGCATGACTTGCAGCTTGAAGAAACAGTGGCAGAATTTGGATATCAGGCTGAAGGCCAATAAAAGCAGTGTCAGACTCCACAGCACGTAACAACTGCAGGTACATGGGACAAGAAATTAAAGGTAAAGCAATACAACAGAATAGCTAAAGCTCCGAGAAGATGGAGAGGTGAAATCTAGGGGGAATTAAGCCACCTTAAAAGCAGTTGTATATACGGGAGAATTGAGAAAAAAGAAGCAAATACACAGGCTGAGGGATGATACACGCCCAGAAAAGACCTGGGAAGACCTTAAGCCTTTGCTCAGGGCTAACTGGTGAAGGCCTTCTCCAGTAAAGAGCAGTCTGCAAAGTCTGAAAGAAGTGGCTGTTTTTTCAAATGCCCAATTTTCAATAAAAGATCACAAAAGCATACAACAAAAAAGGAAAACATGATCCATTCAAAGAAACAAAATAAATCTCAAGAAATCAACCTAACAATACACAGGCTTGGGATTTACTAGAAAAAGACTTTTAAACAACTGTTTTAAATATGCTCAAAGAATTAAAGGAAAACAAGGACAGAAAACAAATGGAAATCAGTAAAACTAGATATAAGCAAAACAAGAATACCTACAAAGAGACAGAAATCACAAAAAAAAACCCCCACAAAAACCCTAGTAATTCTAGATCTGAAAAATAAAATAATTGAATAATTCACTACAGAAAATCAACAGCAGACACAAGAAAAGGCACAAGAAAGAACCAGAAAACTTGAAGACATTTGAAATTACAGAATGAGGAGCAAAAAGACAAAAAAATGAAGAAAAGTGAATAGAGCCTAAAGGACTATGGGACACCACTAAGTGAATCATTACATGTATCATAAAAAATCTCAGAAAGGAGAGAGAAAGGTCAGAGAGCTTATTTGAAGAAATAATGGATGAAAACTTCCCCAATTTAAGGAAAGACATAAATATACAAATCCAAGAGTCTCAACAAAATCC
Organism: Cynocephalus volans; assembly: GCF_027409185.1. Taxonomy (NCBI): domain Eukaryota; kingdom Metazoa; phylum Chordata; class Mammalia; order Dermoptera; family Cynocephalidae; genus Cynocephalus; species Cynocephalus volans. The sequence continues at coordinate 34,514,304 of NC_084475.1, forward strand.
AAGTAGGATGAACCATTACAGACCTATACTGAGTCATATGATAAAGTGTCAAAAACCAAAGACAAAGAGACAATCTTGAAAGCAGCAAGAAAAAAGCAACTTGTCATGTATATGGGATCATCAATAATATTATCAGTTGATTTCTCAGCAGAAATCTTGCAATCCAGAGGTGGTGAGTTGATATATTTAAAATGCTAAAAGAAAAAAAAAACACAGAGAATGTTATATCCACTTAAACTCTTCTTTAAAAATGAGGGAGAAATTAAGACATTACCAGATAAATAAAAGAAGGAGTTCATTTCCATTAGATCTACCCTACAAGATATTCTAAAAGTAGTCATTCAAGTTGAAAAGAAAAGACACCAGACAATAACTCAAAGCCATATGAAAATATAAAGCTCTACAGTAAAGGTAAATATATGGGCAAGTATAAAAGCCAATATAATTGTAACTTCGGTTTGCATCTCAACTTTTTATTCTTTTGCAGGGGGTATAAAATAATTATAAGCCTATTTTAATGATACACAATATATAAAGATGAATTTGTTACATCAATACCAAAAATAGGAAGGGAGGAGCACAACTACAAAGAAGTTAAGTTTTTGTATGCAATTGAAGTTAGTTTAGTATCAGTTTAAAATACATTGTTATAACATTAAAATGTTGTATGTAATCTCTCAGTACACACAAAGATTATAGAATATACATACACAAAGGAAATAAAGGAATCAAAACATGTCACAACAAAATAACACAAAGGAAGGCAGTCAGGTGGAAATGAGAGACAAAAATGGTGTAAGACATACAAAAAGTAATTAGTAAAATGGCAATACTAAGTCCTTCCCTATCCATACTACTTTAAATATAAATGGCTTAACTCCCCAATCAAAAGATACAGATTGGCAGAATGGATTAAAATAAACAGAGTCCAAATATATGCTGTCTACAAGATACTCACTTTGGCCCTAAGGACTCACATACGTTAAAAGCAGAAGGATCAGGGGAAAAAATCCCATGCAAAAATAACCAAAATAGAGCACAGATAGCTACACTAATATCGGACTACAGACTTTAACTCAAACCCTGCTACAAAAAAACAATGAAGGACAGTATATACAAAACAACTCAGGGGTTAGGGCACTGACTCCCCATGCAGTCAAAAATCTGTAAAACTTTGGATTCTCCAAAAACTTAACATACCTAACTACTGCTTAAGTATGCTGCACACTTTCCCCTGGATCATGGCCACATCACACTGTGCACCCCAAGCCTCACAGGCTGATACCACATCGTTACTTAAGTAGTAGTTAAGCAGTTAAGTATTTAACTACTTAATACTGTTAAGTAGGCTTCTTAACTGGTTAGGTATGTCATGCATTGATAGCATACCTAACCCCAAATTTTCCAATATATTTATTGGAAAAAATCCACATATAAGTGAACCTGCACAGTTCAAACCCGTGTTTTTCAAGGCTAAACTGTAATGACAAAAGAGGCACTTTTGTTAAGAAGATGTAACAACTATAAACATACAGTAGTCCCCCCTTAACTGCAGTTTCACTTTCAGTTTCAGTTATTCACAGTCAACTGTGGTCCAAAAATATTAAATGGAAAATTCCAGAAATAAACACTTCTGAAGTTTTAAATGGCATGCTACCTGAGTAGTGTGATGAAATCTTGCACCATTCTGCTCCTTCCCACCCTAGACATAAATCATCCATTTGTCCAGCATATCCACATCCCTTAGTCACTTAGTAGCTATTTCAATTATCAGATCACTGTCTCCATAACATGGTGCCCGTGTCCAAGTACCCCTTATTTTACTTAATAATGGCCCCAAAGCACAAGAGTAGTGATGCTGGCAATCTGGACATGCCAAAGAAAAGCTGTAAAGTACTTCCTTTAAGTGAAAAGGTGAAAGTTCTTGACTTAAGGAAAGAACAAAAAAATCATATGCTTATGTTGCTAGGATCTATGTAATAACAAATCTTTTATTTTTATTTATTTATTTATTTATTTTTAAAAGATGACCGGTAAGGGGATCTTAACCCTTGACTTGGTGTTGTCAGCACCACGCTCAGCCAGTGAGCGAACCGGCCATCCGTATATGGGATCCAAACCCGGGGCCTTGGTGTTATCAGCACTGCACTCTCCCGAGTGAGCCACGGGCCGGCCCAATAACAAATCTTTTATTCATGAAACTGTAAAGATGGAAAAAGAAATTCATGGATAGTATATACTGTATAAGGTTCAGTACTATCCATGGTTTCAGGCATCCACTGGGGGTCTCAGAACAAACTCCTTGCAGATAAGGGGTACTACTATCTATGCACCAAACATCAGACCACCAAAACATACAAAGCAAACATCAACAGAATTGAGAAGAGAAATAGATAGCACTACAATAATAGTAACAGACTTTAAAACTCTACTTTAGTAATGGATGGACCAACCAGACAGAAGACCAATACAGAAATAGAGAACTTGAACAATGCTATTGACCAAATGGACCAAACAGGCTTCACCCAACAAGAGCAGAATACACATTTCTCTCAAGGGCACATGAAACATTCTACAGGATAAACTATGTTAGATCACAAAACAAGTTAAAAATTTTTTAAGATTGAAATCATGCAAGATATCTTTTCTGATAACAATGCAATGAATCTACCAGCACCGCACTCTCCCGAGTGAGCCACGGGCCGGCCCACAATGCAATGAATCTAGAAATAGAAAGCAAGGAAAATGGAGCAATTCTCAAATGTGTGAAAATTAAACACTATTAAATAAGCAATGGGTCAAAAAAGAAATCACAAGAGAAATTAGAAAATACCATGGGACAAATGAAAATGAAAACACAACACACCGTAATTAACGGGACACAACAAAAACAGGGCTGGGAGGCAAATTTACAATTGTAAATGTTTACATTAAAAAAAAAGAAATATAGGCCGGCCCGTGGCTCACTCGGTAGAGTGCGGTGCTGATAACACCAAGGCCACGGGTTCGGATCCTATATAGGGATGGCCGGTTTGCTCACTGGCTGAGCGTGGTGCTGACAACACCAAGCCAAGGGTTGAGATTCCCTTACCGGTCATCTTTTTAAAAAAAAAAAAAGAAGAAAAAAAAAAAGAAATATGCCAAATAAACAACTTAAATTAACATCTTAAGGAAAGAGAAAAAAACTAAACTCCAACCTAGCAGAAGGAAGGCAATAATAAAGATTAGAGCAGAGATAAATAAAACAGAGGACAGAATAACAACTGAGAAAATCAACAAAACCAAGAGTTAGCTCTTCAAAAAGATCCACAAAACTGACAAGCCTTTAACTAGAATGACTGAAGAGAGGAGTCAAAACTAGAATCAGAAATGAAGGAGGAGACACTATTACTAATTTCACAGAAATAAAAACGATTATAAGAGAGTACTATGAACAACTGTACAACAAATTAATTGGATTACCTGCTTGAAATAGATAAATTCCTAGAAATACACAGCATACCAAGACTGAATCATGACAAAATAGATCATCCGAACAGACCTATAAGTATTACGGAGACTTAATCAGTAATCAGAAACTTCCAAACCAAAAAAAAAAAAAAATGGCCAAGGCTCAGATGGTTCACTGATGAATTCTACCAAACACTTAAAACAAAATTTTAAGAAACTGAAGATAAGGGAACACTTCTAAAATCATCCTATAAAGCCTGCATTACTCCGACACCAAATCCAAATCCAATAAAGACACTACAAGAAAACAGAACTACAGACTAACATCCCTGATGAATACTGATGCAAAAATCCTCAACAAAATACTAGCAAACAAAATTCAATACCATGTTAAAAGGACAATACAATATGATCCAGTAGAATTTATTCCCAGAAAGCAAGAATGATTCAAAGTCCAAAAAAAAAAAAAAAAAAAAGGTATATAAATAAATATAACAAAATGAAGGGGGAAAAAAAGTCATTTCAAATGATACAGAGGATTTGAAAAGATTCAGCACACTTTCATGATTAAAAAAACAAATCCAAAAACTAGGAATAAAAGGAAACTATCCCAACATAATAAAGGCCGTGTATGAAAAGCCCACAGCTAACATCATCCTCAATAGTGAAAGACTGAAATCTGTTCCTCTAAAAACAAAAACAAGATAAGGATGCCCACTTCTGCCACTTCTATTCAGCACAGAACTGAAAGACCTAAGCCAGAGCAATTTGGCAAGGAAAAGAAATGTAAAAGGCATCCAAACTGGAAAGGGAGAAGTAAAGCTATATGCGTTCACAGACAGGATGATCTTATGTAAAGAAAACCCTAATTATTACACACAAAAAAACTCTGATTATAAACGTATTCAGCGGGCTGGCCCCGTGGTGCACTCAGGAGAGTGTGGCGCTGAGAGCGCAGCAGCGCTCCTGCCGCGGGTTCGGATCCTATATAGGAACGGCCGGTGCATTCACTGGCTGAGCGCAGTGTTGGGTGACACCATACCAAGGGTTGCGATCCCCTTACCGGTCACAAAAAACAAAAAAAATAAATAAAAATAAACGTATTCAGCAATGTTGCTGAATACAAAATCAACACATAAAAGTCAGCTGTGTTTCTATATACTAACAATGAACAACACAAAAAGGAAATTAAAAAAAAATTCTATTTATGATAGCATCAAAAGTAACAAAAAATATTTAGGAGTAAAATTAACTGAGGAGGCTGATGACGTGTACACTGAAAACTATAAAATGTTGCTGAAAGTAATTAAAGACAACACATATAAATGGAAAGACATCCCATTCCCATGTTCATGAATTGGAAGACTTAATATTATTAAAATGTCAGTACTACCAAAAGCAATCTACAGATTCAATGTGCTCCATATTAAAATACCAAGACTTTTTCGAGAAATAGAAATATCCTTAACCTGAAGAGCCAAAACAATCTTGAGAAAAAGAAAGTTAGAAGTCTCATATTTCCTGATTTTAAAACTTACTAAGTCACAATAATCAAAAGAGCACGGTACTGGCATACAGACATATAGACCACTGGAATAGAATACTAAGTCCAGAAATAAACCCTCACATATATAGTCAAATTATCTGACAAGAATGCCAAGACCATTCAATTTCAAAAGACAGTCTTTTCAACAAAAGTTGTTAGGTAAACTGGATATCCACAAGCAAAAGAATGAAGTTGGGCCCTTATATTATACCATATACAAAAATTAACTCAAAATGGATCTAAGAGCTAAATGTAAGACCTCAAACTATAAAACTTAGAATAAAGCATATGTGAAAAGTTAAGGACTCAGTCTCGCAAGACTACCCCTCACATCAGACACCAATCACAGATCTCAAGTTGTGACCTATGCTTCTAACCAGCTATAAGTCCGGGTATACTGAGAAATTTATAGCACTGACTATATATATTAGAAAGGAAGAAAGATCTAAAATCATAAACATAAGCTTGCACCTTAAAAAACTAGAAAAAGTATAAATTAAACCCGAAGTAAGCAGAAGAAATAATAATTACAGAGCAGAAATCAGTGAAAGAAAATACAGAAAATTAATAGAGAAATACCAGTGAAATCAAAGATTGGTTCTTTGAAAAGATCAAGCGTATCCCACAAATTCTGATAAGCTGTATTTTCATTTCATTCAAAATATTTTAAAATTTCCTGTAAGATTTGACTCGTGTTATTTGGAACTGGGATGTGGTTTAATCTCCAAATATTTGGGGATTTTCCAGCTTTCTTTCCATTAAAATAATTTCTAGTTGAATTCCATTGTGGCCTACCTAAGCAAACTTTGTATGACTTCTAGTCTTTTAAATTTATTAAGGTATGCTTTATGGCCCTAAGTATGGTCTATCTTGTGAATGTTCCATGTGAGCTTGAGAAGAACATGTATTCTGCTGTTGCTGGATGAAATGTTCTACAATGTCAGATACAGTTGACTGATGGTGCTATTCAGTTCAACTGTATCCTTACTGATTTTCTGCCTGTTAAATCCATCCATTACCAATATATGGGTGTTGAAGTCTCTTACTATACTACTGGATCTGTCTATCAATGCTTGCCATTCTATCAGCTTCTGTCCTACATATTTTGAGTCCCTAGTTAGGCACATACACATTAAGGATTGTTATGCCTTCTTGGAGAATTGACCCCTTTGCCATTATGTAATATCTCTGAAATTAATATAGCTACTCCAGTTTGTTGTTGTTTGTTTGTTTTATTTTTGTTAGCATGGTATATCTTCCTCTATCCCTTTATTTTCAATCTGTCTGTGTCTTTATACTTCAAGTGCGTTTCTTGTACCCAACTTATATTTGGGCTTTCTTTAATTCACTCTGTCAGTCTCTGTCTTTTACAACTCATATATTTTTAGATCATTCACATTTAAAGTGATTACTGGTATAGTTGGACTAATGCATTTATATCTGTGGTATAATATTAAATATAGTTTGGTCTTTGTCCTCAGTTTCTGTCACAGAGCTCCTAAAATCCTTGGAATTTCCTGAGTCATAGTAGTGTCTTTTGTTATTCATAATGAGCCTCGATAACACCTGAATTTATGCTAATAAAGTGACTTAGAATTTATGCTAATAAAGCGACTTAGAGCCCTAGATAGCCTCAAGATGGACCAGTAACAAAAAGACCAAGTGACTAGAGGATGAGAGGATCAGAACTTTCAGCCCCATCTGTATACCTCCAGGAAAGGGGGAGGGGAGGATGAAGATCAATTTCTATAAAAACTCTTAGACAACAAGCTCTGCTGGGCTCTGAGTTGCTGAAACTGTGGAGGATAACACGCCCGGAGAGGGCATGGAAGCTCCGTGTATCCACCCCACCATACTTTGCCTACTCATCTCTTCCTCTGCATCCTTTGTGTTATCTTTTATGATAAACTGGTAAACATAAGTGTTTCCCTGAGTTTTGTGATCCATCCCAGCAAATTACTAAGCCAAAGGAGAGCAGGTTGATTGAGTCCACAGATGAGCAATCTGTGAACAGGGAGGGCCAACTGTATTGGCAAACTGAATTCAACAATGTTTAAAAAAGCATTACACACCATGATCAAATAGGATTTATTCCATATGCAAGACTAGTTCAACATTAAAAAATCAATTAATGTAATCCATTATACTAACAATCTAAAGAAGAAAAATCCTACGATCATATCAACAGACACAGAAAAAGCATTTGGAAAACCCAACACACATTCTTTGGCCAGGGAGGAGGGAACTCTCAGCAAAGCAGGAATAAAGGTATGTATAATAGAAAAAAAAAATCAGAATATTAGCTGCCTCTGGGGATGAGGGCAGGAATTGACTGGGAAGGGTCAGGAAGAAATTTCCTGACTCAGTCTACCAACTGGACCCAGTATGGCAACACTCTAGTGCTACATTACAATTAAACAGGGTTTTGGAAGCTCCTCATTCATACATAACAATGTTTCTAAGGGAAAATAGACTCTGACAGCCAAAGAATCATCTCAGAAATAAATTTTCTGAGCACTACCCAAATTTTCTGAGAACCACGTGAATACTAACTGCTATTATTAACATGCTAATAGTGAAATTAGCTGGATCATTACACAGAAGCCTAGCAAAAGTACAAATTTATAACTAATAGATCCTTCTGACATTAGACCACAAAATTTTAAGTCCACCATCTCAAAATTTCACCTATGTAGGAATTAGTTTCTGTTATCAAAACGTTCAAACAATGCTTTTTAAAAATCTTCAAAGTTTATCAAAAGTTACTACTTCTGAAATTATCAAAGAATGTTTTCTAAAAAATACTCCAGCTAAACCTTCTCTGGCGAGCTGCCTTGCGTTTGTGTCTCATCCTTTAACTAGTGATGAATTTTATTCCTTTCATTGGTGCTGAAACCCGGGACGGGACTGTCCACTGTGGACCCCGTCTCCATCTCAACCAAGGCGGCTTGCCCTCGTCCACCTTTTCGGGCGTTGGCTCTTCGCACTCACCACCACTTCCACCCTTAGGTCAAGATCTGAGGCAGCGGTCAAGCTCCATGCCATAAGAGTTGGTGTTCCTCATGATGCTCTCCACCAACACAGCAGGCTTGGGGTTTCTTCCAGCAAAGCAAGAGAGCCAGGTGCAGATCAGCATGGCTGCAGCGGCTCCACCTCCAGCACAGTAATAGGCCCAGCCAAGCTGACAGGCCGGCATAAAAAAAGATTCCTGGGAGCGCCCAAGCCATGCCGCTGAACCGAATGAGCAGCCCGAGGCGGCGGAGGCCAAGGACGGGGATGGAGAAGATGCGGAGGCAGAGAGGGAGCCGCCCGGCATGGCCCAGCCCCGTGAGTGACCCCTGGCCCGTCCCTGCTCGGGGAGCGGACGCCCGCCTGGCTTCCACCTGCCCCACCGGGCCACTCACCGGCCCCAGGGCTGCCTCCATTTTCTCAGGTGCTCGGGGCTCGGGCCCGGCTCAGCGAAGCCTGTCCACCACACCCGGCTCGGCTCCTCACTGAGCCTTCCCACTTGCTTGCCCCGGCGCGGGGCTTCCCGGAACCTGCGGGCCGGCCTCTCCTCCCACTCCCTCCGCGGTTCTCTGGCGGGGCTGGTGGCGTGGGGCACCCCTGGCCAGCGTCAGGAGGGCAAGGAAGTACGGGTTGGGCCGACTGTCACTCCAGCGCGCCCTGGGCTCTGGCCCCTGGTAAACTTCCTGTTACCGGAAGGCAGATACCATCTCTGCGGCCACCAGTTCGGAAAAACGCCTAACCATTTTCTGGTTAGGAATAGTGTGGTCGGAGCATTCCCAAGATCACTTGAACCTGCCGGAGAGCTGACTACGGGCAGGCACCGGAGTCAGTCCGCCAGGAGGATTCAAAGGTGAACTGTGTGCTGCGGGCTGCTCCCCCGAGGAGCTCATGCTCTGGTGTGGGAGATAAGACAAGTACACAAATAACCGCGATAACAGGAGGAAGGTGATAAGCCCCGAGAAAGATCTACACAGTGCTACAAAGGCACCCAGAGCGACCGGTAGACTGCGCCTAGCAGAAACCTGGTAGACTTCCTGGGTGAGGCGGTGCCGAGCAGGGTCTTGAAGGCCTGGCCGATAGACGAGGGTTGCAGAAGACACGTCCCAGCCCAGCCCAGTGCGCAAAGAAGGGGGAGACGTCCGGCTAGGGAGGCGGAGACGCGGCAGAAAACACACAGCCTGCGGGGCCGCCACTGCGAGATCCAGCAGCCCAGCCTAGTGCACACAGAGTGAGGAGACATCCAGCTAGGGAGGCGGAGACTCGACAGAAACCACACATCCTGTGGGGCCGCCACTGCGTGATCCAGCAGCCCGGGCAAGAGCACAAGGAACAGGGAGAAGTCATGCACGAGAAGTGGAAGCTCAGCAGAGACCACACACCCTGCGGTACCGCCCTGTGATCCAGCAGCCCAGCAGAGTCCAAGCTGACCAGAGAAGTGGCTCCCCGGAGAGGCCAAGACCAGAGGCAACCACACACACAAGGCACTAGAGGCCAACTGAGCAGTCACGGAGGTAGCTATACCAAATTGGCAACCACAGCAACATCTTAGTTAGTCAATACTCTCAAACCGGTGGACTGTGAAACCCCCTGCCACAATGAATAAACATCAAAAAAAAGATACCAGAAATACAAAAAATCAAGAAAGTACACCACCAAAAATTAATAAATCTCAAACTCTAGATCCTATAGAACAAGAAGCCCTCGAAATGACTGACAAGGAATTTCAAGTGATAATTCTAAGGAGACTGAATGAGATACAAGAAAACTCAGCTAGACATCACGATGAAATGAGGAAAAGTATACAGGACCTGAAAGAGGAAATGTACAAGGAAATCAATGTCCTGAAAAAAAATGTAGCAGAACTTGCTGAACTGAAGAAGTTATTCAGCGAAATAAAAAACACAACGGAGAGTTTAACCAGCAGGCTTGTCGAAACTGAGGAGAGAACCTCTGAACTTGAAGATGGGCTGTTTGAAATAACACAAGCAGACAAAAATAAAAGAATCAAAGACATTGAAGAAAATCTGAAAGAGATATTAGACAACCTTAAGCGCTCAAATATCTGAGTCATGGGTATTCCAGAAGGGGAGGAAAATGGAGATTGCTTTGAAAACATATTCAACAAAATAGTGGCAGAAAACTTCCCAGGTATAGGAAAAATCACAGATCTTCAGATCCAGGAAGCTCAATGATCTCCAAATGTATTCAACCCAAAAAGGCCTTCTCCAAGACATGTCATAGTCAAACTGGCAAAACTCAGAGACAAAGAGAGAATCTTAAAAGCAGGAAGAGAAAAACGTCAAATCACCTATAAGGGAGCCCCAATCAGGCTAACATCAGACTTTTCATCACAAACCCTAAAAGTGAGAAAGGAATGGGATGATATATTCAAAATACTAAAAGACAAAGATTGCCGGCCAAGAATACTCTACCCTGCAAGGCTATCCTTCCGAAATGAGGGGCAAATAGTATATTTCTCAGACAAACAAAAACTGCGGGAGTTCACTACCACACGACCACCCTTACAAGAAATCCTCAAGGGAGTACTGGGTTTGGTTCCTGAAAAATAACTACCACTACCATAAAAACCCAAGAAAAATCAAAACCCACTAGTAAATAAAAATGGCATTCATGAAGAAAAAACAAACAAACAAAAACACTATTTACAATCTAAGGAACCAACAAACAGACGCGAAACCGTAAATCAGAAAGCAAGGAACAAAAGACACCTAAGACAACCAAACAACCAATAAAATGCTAGGAATAAATCAACACCTTTCAATAACAACTCTTAATGTAAAAGGCTTAAGTTCCCCAATCAAAAGACACAGACTGGCTGACTGGATCAAAAAGGAGGACCCAACTATATGCTGCCTACAAGAGACCCACCTCACCCATAAAGATTCACATAGACTAAGAGTGAAAGGATGGAAAAAGATTTACCATGCAAACAGAAAAGAAAAACGAGCTGGAGTAGCTATTCTTATATCTGACAAAGTAGACTTTAAACTAAAAACCATAAAAAGAGACAATGAAGGACACTACTTAATGATAAAAGGACTGATCCATCAAGAAGACATAACAATCATAAATATATACGCACCCAATGATGGAGCAGTCAGATTTATAAAACAAACTCTATTAGACTTAAAAAAAGAAATAGACACTACTACCATAATAGTAGGAGACCTGAACACCCCACTGTCAATATTAGACAGATCATCTAGGCAAAGAATCAGTAGAGAAACACAAGATCTAAACAACTCTAGACCAATTGGAATTGGCAGATATCTACAGAACATTCCACCCAACAACCTCAGAATATTCATTCTTCTCATCAGCACATGGATCATTCTCCAGGATAGATCACATATTAGGTCACAAACCAAGTCTCAATAAATGCAAAAATATGGGAATTATCCCATGTATTTTCTCAGACCATAATGGATTAAAACTAGAAATTAATGACAAACAAAACTCTGGAAACTATACAAACACATGGAAATTAAACAGCATTCTACTTAAGGACATATGGGTCCAAGTAGAAATAAAGCAGGAAATCAAAAAATTTATTGAAACTAATGAAAATAATGATACATCAGACCAAAACCTGTGGGATACTGCAAAAGCAGTATTAAGGGGGAAATTTATTGCATTAAACGCTCACCTCAGAAGAATGGAAAGATGGCAAGTGGAAAGAAGGGAAAGATGACCTAACACTTCACCATAAAGAACTAGAAAAGCAAGAACAATCCAAACCTAAAGTTAGCAGACGGAAAGAAATCATTAATATCAGAGCAGAACTGAATGAAATTGAAAACCAAAAAACAATTCAAAAGATCAACGAATCAAAAAGTTGGTTTTTCGAAAAGATAAATAAAATTGACAAACCATTAGCATGGCTAACAAAAAAAAGAAGACAGAAGACTCAAATAACCAAAATTAGAATGAAAAAGGCGATATTACAACTGATTCATCTGAAATACAAGGAATCATTCGAGACTACCATAAACAACTATATGCCAACAAATTTGAAAATCTGGAGGAAATGGATAAATTTCTGGACACACCCAAGCTCCCAAAACTGAACCGTGAAGACGTAGAAAATTTGAACAGACCAATAACAATAAAGGAGATTGAAGCTGTTATCAGAAGGCTCCCAACAAAGAAAAGACCAGGACGAGATGGATTCACAGCAGAATTTTACCAAACATTCAAACAGGAATTGACACCGATTCCTTACAAACTATTCCAAAAGATTGAAACGGACGCAAATCTCCCAAACTCATTCTATGAAGCAAACATCATCCTGATACCAAAACCAGGTAAAGATATAACCAAAAAAGAAAACTACAGGCCGATATCCTTGATGAATATAGATGCAAAAATCCTCACTAAAATACTAGCAAACAGAATACAGCAACACAGACGTAAAATTATTCACCACCATCAAGTGGGATTCATCCCAGGGATGCAAGGTTGGTTCAACATACGCAAATCAACAAATGTGATACACCATATTAATAAAGTCAAACACAAGGACCATATGATCATCTCTATAGATGCTGAAAAAGCATTTGATAAAGTTCAGCACTCATTCATGACAAAGACCCTCTATAAGTTAGGTATAGAGGGAAAGTATCTCAACATAATTAAAGCCATATAGGACAAACCCACTGCCAATATCATCCTGAATGGGGAAAAGCTGAAAGCTTTTCCTTTAAGAACAGGAACTAGACAAGGATGCCCACTCTCACCACTCCTATTCAACATAGTGTTGGAAGTACTAGCCAGAGCAATCAGAGAAGACAAGGAAATAAAGGGCAGCCAGATTGGAAAAGATGAAGTCAAACTGTCCCTGTTTGCAGATGACATGATCCTATATATCGAACAGCCTAAAACCTCTACAAAAAAACTGCTGGAATTGATAAATGATTTCAGAACAGTAGCAGGATACAAAATCAACACACAAAAATCAGTAGCATTTCTTTTCTCCAATAGTGAACATGCAGAATGAGAAATCAAGAAAGCCTGCCCATTTACAATAGCCACCAAAAAAATAAAATACTTAGGAATTGAGTTAACCAAGGAGGTGAAAAATCTCTATAATGAGAACTACAAACCACTGCTGAGAGAAATTAGAGAGGATACAAGAAGATGGAAAGATATCCCATGCTCTTGGATTGGAAGAATCAACATAGTGAAAATGTCCATACTACCCAAAGTGATATACAAATTCAATGCAATCCCCATCAAAATATCAGACATTTTTCTCAGAAATGGAAAAAACTATCCAGTCCTTTATATGGAACAATAAAAGACCACGCATAGCCAAAGCAATTGAGCAAAAAAAATAAAGCTGGAGGCATAACACTACCTGACTTTAAGCTATACTACAAAGCTATAATAACCAAAACAGTATGGTAATGTCATAAAAACAGACACACTTATCAATGGAATAGAATAGAGAATCCAGAAATCAACCCACACACTTACTGCCATCTGATCTTTGACAAAGGCACCAAGCCTATTCGCTGGGGAAGGGACTGCCTCTTCAGCAAATGGTGCTGGGATAACTGGATATCCATATGCAGGAGAATGAAACTAGACCCATACCTCTCACCATATACTAAAGTCAACTCAAATTGGAGTAAGGATTTAAATATACACCCTGAAACAATAAAACTTCTTAAAGAAAACATAGGAGAAACACTTCAGGAAATAGGACTGGACACAGACTTCATGAATACGACCCCAAAAGCACGGGCAACCAAAGGAAAATTAAACAAATGGGATTATATCAAACTAAAAAGCTTCTGCACAGCAAAAGAAACAATTAACAGAGTTAAAAGACAACCAACAGAGTGGGAGAAAATATTTGCAAAATATACATCAGACAAAGGATTAATATCCAGAATATACAAGGATCTCAAACAACTTTACAAGAAAAAAAACAAGGAACCCAATTAATATATGGGCAAAAAGCTAAGTAGGCATTTCTCTAAGGAAGATATACAAATGGCCAACAGACATATGAAAAAATACTCAACATCACTCAGCATCCAGGAAATGCAAATCAAAACCACACTGAGATACCATCTAACCCCAGTTAGGATGGCTAAAATCCAAAAGACTCTGAACGATAAATGCTGGCGAGATTGCGGAGAAAAAGGAACCCTCATAAATTATTGGTGCGACTGCAAAATGGTGCAGCCTCTATGGAAAATGGTATGGAGATTCCTCAAACAATTGCAGATAGATCTACCATATGACCCAGCTATCCCACTGCTGGGAATATACCCAGAGGAATGGAAATCATCACGTCGAAGGTATACCTGTTCCCCAATGTTCATCGCAGCACTCTTTACAATAGCCAAGAGTTGGAACCAGCCCAAACGTCCATCATCGGATGAGTGGATATGGAAAATGTGGTACATCTACACAATGGAATACTACTCAGCTATAAATACGAATGAAATACTGCCATTTGCAACAACATGGATGGACCTTGAGAGAATTATATTAAGTGAAACGAGTCAGGCACAGAAAGAGAAATACCACATGTTCTCACTTATTGGTGGGAGCTAAAAATTAATATATAAATTCACACACACACACAAAAAGAAAACTGGGGGGGTGGGGGGAAGAAGATATAACAACTACAATTACTTGAAGTTGATACGACAAGCAAACAGAAAGGATATTGTTGGGGGGGAGGGAAGAGAAGGAGGAGGGAGGGAGCTTTTGGTAAGGTGCAAGAATAATCAACCACAATGTATATCGACAAAATAAAATTTAAAAAAAAAAAAGACAGAGGGAATTGATTTGAGAGAGCAGAGTTCTTCCCACCTTTATTCCAAAACCCTCTAATTTTACTTTATATGAGTGAGAAATAAACACTCTGCTGAAAAAGAAAAAAAAAAAAATACTGCAGCTATAGTAGTAAGAGGCAGATTAAGTGCTTTTTTAGATCGTACAATAATCCTATCATAAAAGCTGAAACCGGTGTGTGTAAAGTACTACAGTGTCTGCCAACAGTAAGAGCTCAGGGAATGTTCTTTTTTAATTTAGTAAATTTGTATTGAAGGCCTGTTGTGTGCCAGGTGCTCTGTTCTAGGTGCTGGGAACACAGTAATAATAAATAATACTAATAAATAATGATAAAGAACACACACACACACAATATATACTCCAACTATTAAAGTCTCATTTATTAAAATATAATCAATTTCTATACATAAAACACCAACATGTTATTTTTAAAATTATATGGTAAAGACCAAAGTTGGAGGGCTCACACTACATAATTACCAGACTTACTACAAAGCTATAGTTATCATCACAGTGTGGTATTGCTAAAAGGATGGACACACAGATAGTTGGAACATAATATAATCCAAAAATAAAGCCACATAATATAAAGTACACTGATTTTTTTATAAAAAAGCAAAGATAATTCAATAGAGTAAGAATAGTCTTTTCAGCAAATGGTGCTGAATTAATTGGACATTTGCACCCACATGCAAAAAAACATACCTCAACCTTCCCATTTTATATAAAAATGGGTCAAAGACCTAAAAGAAAAACTATAAAACTTCTAGAAGAAAACAGAACATGTTTGTGACTTTGGGTTAGGGAGATTTCATAGATAAAACACCAAAAACCACGACTCATTAAAGAAATTTTTGATAAAATAGACTCTATCAAAATTAAAAATATTTGCTCTGCAAAAGACAGACTAAGACTGGGCGAAAACATTCTCAAATTACATATCTGAAAAAGGATTTGTATCATTAATATTTAAAGAACACTCAGCAATAAGAAAACAAACACTTTTGAAAAGAGTTTGACAGTTCCTCAAAAAGTTAAACACAGAGTTTCCATAAGACCTAGCAATTCCACTGCCAGGTATATTCCGAAGAGAATTTAAAATATATGCCCACACAAAACTTGTACGTGAATGTTCACAGTAGCATTATTCATAACAGCCCAAAAGTGGAAATAACCTAAATGTTCATCAACTGATGAGTAGATAAACTAAATGTGGTATATCCGTAGAATGGAATACTATTCAACCATAAAAAGAAATGAAATACTGTTATATCCTTCAACATGGATGAACTTGACAATTTACTGTTAAGATAAAAATGCCAGAAACAAAAGGCTGCATACTGTATGATTCCACTTAAATGAAATGTCCAGAATCAGCAAACCCCGAAACAGAAAGTAGATTAGTGGCTGGCAGAGGCTGGGTGAGGAGGAGTAGGAGGGAACAGAAAGTAACTGCTAATGGGCATGAAGTTTATTTTGGGGGGGTGGAAACGCTCTGGAATTAGTGATGATGGCTGCATAATTGTGTGACTACACTGAAAAGCACTGAATTGTACATTTTAAAAGAGTGAATTTGATAGTACGTGAATTAAATCTCAATAAAAAAAGAATACAAACAACTCAATTTAAAATGAGCAAAAGGTTTGGACACCTCACTGTCTGAAATATACAAACAGCAAAGAACATGTGAAGATGCTCAACATTAATCACTAAGGAAATGCAAATTAAAGCCACAAAGCTTTACCACTACATACCTATTAGAATAGATTATTCAAAAAAAATTTTTTTTTCAAGGACAATACCAAGCGTTGGTGAGGGTGCAGAGCAACTAAACCCTGATACAGTGTTGGTGGGATTGGAAAACGGTATAGCTAATTTGAAAAGCAGTTCCGTAGTTTCTCATAAAGTTAAATGCTCACCCACTACATGACCGTGCAATTGCACTCTTACTTATTTACCCAAGAGAAATAGTTTTTGTTCACACAAAATCTGCACATGAATATTTATAACAGTTTTATTCATAATCTCCCAAAACTGAAATATCCTTCAACCAGCAAACAGATAAACATAGCACATCCACAGAATGAAAAACTGATGCATGCAAGCCATTCTGTGTAAGAAGTGAAATTAAGAAGCCAGTCCCAAAAGGTTACATACCATATAATTCCATTCATATGGCGCTCTGGAAAAGGCAAAACTGTAGAGATGGAAACAGATCAGTGCCTGCCCAGATGCCGGGTGGGGTGGAGTCAACTACAAAGGGGCAGCATAGAGAATTTGTAGTCCACTCTATCATGGTACTTACCATAAGTTAACAAGAGGTATTTTTTTAAGCAAACTAAATTATCTGCTTACATTATTTAATAAACGAAAAGAGTAAAGATAAACAACTATTTGAGAAGTGCGTGCACATCCGAGAATAGTTACTTTAAAATATATACATACACATTATTCACAAAAAAAAATTAACTCTAACTTGGGCCTGGGAAATTCACTTCATAAAGGAGTCCAAACCCTAATGGATAAACAAGGATGTAATACAAAAACAGACGGAAGCACTGAAAATTAGGCTCTAGGTAAGGAAGAGCACCAAGAGCAAACGGTGACAACCTCAGCTTCGGTGCTTCCCCATCTAGCAGCGTGGTGCACGTATCCCTTCCTTCTACAGCTCTGAGACGCTACACAGTGCACCTTTCTTTTTTCTTTAAATTCAGTAATTCACTCTAACCCACCAAACCCCAAAGCCTTGCAAATGTGGCATATTCCTGGGTCAGGCTGTGAAGAGAAAACACACAAGTGACGGTCTGAGTTACTGTGCACGTGAACTTCCTTTGAGTTATCAGCCAAACCCAGGCAAGCGACCCGGAGTCCCGCTTCTGCGGCCGGAAGCGGGAGCCGAGAACGCGCCAGGGGGTTCGCCATGAACTGCGGCTGGGGAAGGAAGGAAGAGAGGAAGGGGGCGTCTTCGGTCACAGCGCCCTGCCTTCACGTGCGAGGCAGCGTGCGACACTCCGTCGGGTCTCTGGGGCCTTCGTCCTATCCCACCGGGAAAAGGACAAGGATGAGCCCAAAGCCAGCGGCGCGTGGTTGCTGCCCCTCGGCCAGCACAGCCGAAACCGGACCGCGCCGGGCGAGGGGCAGGAAAGGGCGCCCCGCGGGAACCTGAGCAGCAGCCCCACGGGGCCGCCTGCGGGTCTCTTCAGCCGCTCCGCTCTGACCAGAGGGGCCTTTTCTTCCCGCATCCAGGACCCTACTCCTCCCTCTCCCCACCCCACCAAAAAAGCAACTCGCGGGTGGACGCCCCGAAACTGCCGCCCGGCTTTACGTCACTTGACCTCGAGGCGGGAGACGGCAGGTGGCGGCACCAGGCCCCAGGAGGACAGCGCCCGGCACAGGCGAGACAGGGGCGGCGGCGGCGGTCTCGGTACCTTTCCAGATGCCCAGAGAGAGTTGGGACGTATCCAGGTTCACCACATAGTCCCCCAAGAACCGATTCAACACGTCCACGACCACCGACTCGAATACCATTTTTCTCAGCCGCAGCGGGCACGGCGGCCGCGCTCCCGCGCCCTTCTCCCTGCGCCCGTCTCGCGAAGCAGCTCGGTTCACCGGCTCCCCAGCGGCTCCGGCTCTGGCGCCACGCCTGGCCAGACGCGATGCCCCAGCGCAAGCCCAGCGAGGGGCGGAGGCGACCCTCGCACGACGCCTGCGCAACTTGGAATCGCGGGTGGAGGCGGAGCGCGGCGCGGACCTGGGCGTGCCCTATCGAGACGGAGAAAGGGCGACTGCGCGTGCGCCTTAAGGGCCGAGGCGGCTCCTCTTTCCAGTTGGCCCCGCCTCTTCCCTCATCGCCTAGCAACAGGACACGTGTCAGGAGCTGCAAGATTTTTTCTGACCCCGCCCCGACAGGCGGACCTGAGTGTTGACCGGCCGCCCGAGGGGGCGGGATGGGGGCGTGGCTCGGCGGTTACGCCCGGCGGGAACGCCCCTCCCCCACCCGAAGACGCGACCGCCACCTGACGCGGGTCGGAGGGCCGTACCCAGAGTAGGGCTTGGGGAAATTCCAGCCCCTTCGCTGTGAGGCTGAGACTTCACAGGGGATGTCGCAGAGAGCATCCCGCCCATTATGACAAGTCGGGAGGGGCCGGCCGGCCTCGGTATCTGCTCCGCCAGGTCCTCCCAGCGCCGGGCGAGGACGCGCCACCCGCCCTTAGAATGACCTAACTTTCACGGCTGTAAATTAGGGGATGGGGGAGGGGTGGGGAAAGAAAAGTCAAATCGGATAAGGAATTCCACGCCCCGTCTCTGCATCGGAGGTGTGCACCCTGTTTTTGATCGAGTCGTTTACGTGGAGCTGCCTTTCGTCCCAAAGAGTGACAGGCTTCCCTGCGGATACAGAGTCAGCTGGTCCAGAAACTGAGGAGCGTTCTCCAAGGAATACTGCCCAGACCCTCATCCCTGAGCCTGCACAGAACGACTGACTTAAATAAAAATTAGAGCTTTCAGCACCCCCAGTTTGAGATTATGTAGAAACAGCCACAAAGGCCTGATGTCACGAGGAATGCTAGATGTGAGGTTTAGAGAACTGTAATTAATCATTCTCTTAAGGACTTAATATGTAAGAGTGTACTTCGAACTTTTTCTTTCTGCATGGCAAATGAGTGATAATGACCTCCTGTTAATTCTTGTATCATTTTGCTACTTTTTGTGCATAGTCACAAGCTTTTTCACAATTAAAGATTTAAGGTTTGTCTTTGCAAGTAGAATGCAAGGCAAAAACTAAATTTTTATGTTACATGAATTTGTGAATTATTTTCATGTGATTTTATATTTGAAGGGCCTTTCTGAGGTCTCCAATTCAACCTCTTGGTCTTAAAGAATGAAGCCAAGATGTTAGGAATTTGTCCAAGTACAACTATTCTGCAGAAAAAGAACTGGAACCTGGCCCTTCCGCATAACCCTACTCCACCACCCCACCTGCTTCTCTTACATTTGACTAAGGATGTTGGATATCTGCCTCAGGATACCTGTACAGAAAAATCGAAAGAAGCTAAAATGCCCAGGAATGGAGAAAGCCCTGCGAAATGAGGTATTTTGCTGCTGGACTAGTAATAAGAAGCCTCATATACAGTAGCTACAAAATTCCACTGTTAGATCTAGCACAAATTTAAAGTAACAAGAACTTCCATAACTCATTCCAAAAATACATCTTGGAAACACCTCATACTAGTTTTCTACAATCCAGGAAGATCCTGTGGATTTGAGAAGGGGGGGGGGAAGTACTGATAAAAACAGAAATATAAGCATTTAATTTCTAAATAGCAATAAAAAAAATTCTGAGAAAGCATTAGATGTAAATAAGAAGATGCATATTGTAACTGAATTCTTATCTAGTGTTAGGTGCTATATCATGAACATGTTTCCTAATTGCTAAAAAATATGATTTTGCATTTAGTCTTTGTGTTACTTCATCCATCTGAAAAAGTTTATAAGCAAAAATATGTTGTCAAAAAGATAGGTACACTCATTAAACCATTAAACCAAATTGCTCTTGGACTTTGAAAAGTAAGCCCAGGGACTAGCAAAGTTCAAATTTCAAATCTGGCAATATGTCAATATAAGTTGTTCTTTCTTCAGATCAACAGATGAAAAAAGGAAAAAAAAAAAAAAGCATTTGAATGTCCCCAAACTGCAGTATTATCCAACTTTACAATAAATCTCTAACTTTTCAAGTAGGTCTTGATGTTTTACGCTTAGTTTACATGCCACAGCTTTCTGTCTTCGAAATTTGGTCATACTTGTATTAATCTTGGCTATTTTTTTATCCTAATCTTAATTCCTCTTTCCACAAGTGAATGGCATTGGTGTGTTGCTTGTTTCTTATCATTCCCCTTGCAAGGTCAGCATTGTGTTAGCAGGCTAGAGGCCAGACACCAAAGCCTGAAGCAGACATTCTTGAGAGGTGTCCTGAAGAACAGGTCTAGAAGATGGCCATTGCACAGGACTTTTACTGACCTAGCCTCATAGAGCCCGGCATTCCATCTCAGCTAATGGTTTAAAAAATAATAATGTTATTTGAATTTATGTGTTCCAATCCTTAAAAGAAAGAAAAACAGAAGAGAAATTTCTTGGAAGGGGAAGACAAGCAAAAGGTGAGTGAAAACCTTACAAGAACATTGCTCAGGCAGTGCAGGTGGAAATGTAAATTGACAAGTCTTTCTAAAAAGCAGTTTGTAAACATCTGCAAACGGATATATATATACATATGTTCATGTATACCTATATACATACATTTATATATGACTTTTGACTCAGCAATCCCACTTCTAGAGATTTACTCTAAGAAAATAATTATAAAAATCCAAAAAGCTCTCCCCACAAGAACGTTCATTAAAGCATTACTTATAATAGCAAAAAATTGGAAACAACCTAAATATCCATTAATAGTGGAGCTGGTTAAGTAAACATACACACACAAACGCAAACACATGCAATGGGTCACTATGCAGGCATTAAAATGATGATGAAGATCTATATAATATGGAAGGATGTCTAAAATATATGTTTGTGAGAAACATGCAGTATACTATCACACCAATTATATAAAAATAAATTGTGGATGTGTCTTTAAGGGTGCAGAGAATAAATATGTATATATATATATAAGAAATCTGGAAGTGTACTGACCAATTGTTAACAGTGGTTATCTCTAGATGGTGAGACTTTTGGTGATATGTATTTTCTCTGTCCTTTCTAGTTTTTTTTCCCCCCCAGTGAGCATGTGTTAATTTCTTCTTCTAAACAAATGAAAAGGAATGTGTCAGAAATGTTATTGTATTATATGTTGTTTTATAACTCTTTGGGGAAACTATATATGCACATGGACAAATTGCTCTCCCTAGAATTAGAGCCAACTAAAGTTTGTGAGCATGGTTCCAACCTTGTTGGAAAGTTGATATAGAAATGGATTTAAACTTTCAAAAGTCTGCCAAAAGACATGCGCAGATATTTCCCAAAGAGTATGTATTTGTACAGATGGCAAATAAGCACATGAAAACATATTCCACATCATTACCATTGGAGAAATGAAAATTAAAAGCTAGCATAATATCTTATCATATTTCACCTACCTGAGCAGTTTAAAAAATAGTTATAACACCAATGCTGCTGAGGATATGAAGAAACTGGATCATTCATGCACTGAAGGTGGGAACATGAGATGGTACAGCCACTCTGGAAAACAGTTTGGCAGTTTCTACAAAAACTAAGCATGCACTTACCATACGAACCAGCAATTATACTCCTGGACATTTATCCCAGAGAAATGAAAACTTACAAACACTTGTACATGAATAGTCCTAGCAGCTTTATTCTTGATAGCCAAAACCTGGAAACAACCCAATTTTTTTTTCAGCTGGTTAAACAAACTATGGTACATCCATGCTGTGGAATACTACTCTGCAATAAAAAGGAACGAACTATCAATACATGCAACAACTTGGATGAATTTCAGAGGAATTTTGCTGAGTAAAAACTGTATGATTGTCTTTGTAAGACATTCTTGAAATAAAATTATAGAGATGGAGAACAGGTTAACGGTTGCAAAATCTTAGGTATGCGTAGGAGGGGTAGGTGTGGCTACAAATGGAGAGCAAGAAGGAGCCTTGTGTTTGTGGTACACTCCTGCATCTTGATTGCAGTAGTGGTTACATAAAATTGCATTAAACTACACGTACACAAACTAGTAAAATCTGAATAAGCTCCGTAGATGGTACCAATGTCTTCATTTCCTGTTTTGATATTGCGTTATATTTATATAAGGTGTTACCACTGGGGAAAACTGTCAAAACGGTACATGGGACCTCCTTATAAATTTTTTTTTTGCAACATCCTATGAATCTATAATTATTTTTAAATAATTTTTTCGAGGGTCTGCTAATTTGACATCTAATAGGAGTTGCCCCAGTGGATGCGATGAGCCTGAGAGTTAAGAGATTCTACACAATGCTTTAATATCTCTGCACAGGGTGCTTTGTAAAATATTCAAGAAGGAAAAGTATCTAAATATGGCACCTTATCAGAATGTATTAAAATATCAATTACTCTGTGGGCCCCAGTAAAATACTAGAAAGAGAGATGTACAGTAAGGAGTTTTTACATGTCTTCCTCTGTCTCTAAAAAATCTGAAATGACAGACTTCTTTTCACATAAAGAGGGTCCCAAATGCTGATGTTCATCAGTGTTTGCTGATCTCAGATTTTTACTTGGCTGATTTTACATGTCTGATTCTTGTCATACAGGCTTGTGCCCAAAAAGCACCTAAGTCAGAGAGGTCTTGCCTGATCTCTCAGTCTCAATTAGCCAGCAGTCACATTCTGTCACATTATCTTGGAGGAACCTAAACCTAGCTTGCATTTTCCCCAACACTTGCAGAATCAGCATTATCTCACCATCTCAAAGACATCAGAACCTACCTCATCGTTCTCCATTTTCAGAAGTTTGCTTCTCAGAACTTGGCGACACAGGGATCAGCCAAGCAACCCCCTCCTGGAAGTCTGGGTTTCAGCTGGAGGGCTCCTCTCCTGTTTCCAAGTCTGTCCCTTTGCTCAGGCAACCTTTGGGGTTGTATTCATTTCCAGTGGAACTGCCTCCTTGATACCTTAGAGTGCTCTTTTCACCCTTTGTTACTTAATTTTATACCTAGTTTACAATTCTGTATGCATCTATTTCTATGGGGAGAGGAGTTAGGACCTGCAGTTGAATCTGTACCAAGGGAGATGTTCGGCTGAGAGAGGGAAGCAGTGTCATCAAAGCGAGTAAATACAAATTATGGCTGAGGAGGGAATCCAGGCTCAAGGCCAGAGAACAGATTGTCAGGACAGGCAGCAAATGCCAGTCTATAAATAGGTAAGGAGTCCAAGAGTCAAGGGCTTGTATAAACAAGAGCAGGTCAGGCAGTGAAGTGTGAGGTGGGTCAAGGCGAAGGATGCAGAAGACAGGCTGTACATATGCAGTCCTGAGCATCTGTCCTTAACTGCCATGTGGCACTGGGGCAGGGGGTTAGAGAGGTCCCTATGAGCTGTATCCACTGATACCACCGCCACTCCTTGTTTGTTCAGTCCAGCCTCCTCATTCGTGGGCCAGTCTTGATTTAGACAGGATATACAAGACATCCCAGAAATGAACTCACTGCCTATCTGGACTTTTGAATATTGATCACAATCTCGATTTCCTCCTTCTGTGCTCTTTCTCTCCTTGGTGAACCATTGACTGAACTGGAGGCTGTGTGACCCTGCATGTGCTACTGCTTTTGTTAAGCCCTTCCCCAGAGCCTGGGCACCGCCTCAATATGCAGTTCTAAGGCCAGCCCCTGTCACTCTGCCTTGCCTACCCAACCCAACCTTCTGTTCATGCAAATAAACTGAAGCATACAGCTAGGAAGCACTGACCAGGATGCGGTGGGTGGGAAAGTCCCAGAGTGAAGAGCAGCCAGGAGGCCACTTTTGAAATTTAGGCAGGAGGTAATTATGGCTCTCAGCTAGGCCATGGCAGTTTAAATGAACAGAAAGGCATAGATGTAATGGAGGTCATAAGGATGGAATTTACGAGCCTCAGAAACTGATTAACTGTGGTGGTTGAGGTAAACAAAATAATTCCAAGACTGTGTCATTAACAGTAAGTGAAATGTAAAAACAAGGCACTGGTTGTATAGCAAATGATAAGGAGTGCAGTTTTGCTAGATTCCATGAGATCTGAAATCAAGAGGAAAATGTCCAGGATAGAACGTAATTAGAAATTCAGGAGGAAATGTCTAGTGACAGTTACAAATTAAGGAATGGGGTCCCAGTGAAAATCCAAGACAAGAGATGGATACATGAGAGCTCCCTACGCAGAAGTAATCATTGATGCTCAATATATGCATGGCACTTTGGAGTAAAGAATTGTAAAGAAAGAAAAGCAGAAGAATAAGGACTGAATGGTGGAGAAACATCCTCATTTAGGAAAGAGGCAAATGAACCTAAGAGAGGAGGCCTATGACAGAAGCCAGTGTACCTGGAGTGAGGTGACATGGAAATCCAAGAAGGATTTATGGTAGGAACAGGTGGTCAGCAATATCAAAATTGTAGAGATGTCAAGAAAGACAAAAACTCAAAAAACTAAAGTGAATTTAGTTGTTGGTGACTACAAGCAAGGTCTTTTTTTTGAAATATGTACTCTGTGCTGCTTTATTTCAGTGAGTTAAACTACATTCTAAATTGACAACGTTTGACTATCTTGTACATAGGTTTTATTTGTATTTTTCTAAACCATTTATCCAATACTTGTTTTCTTTTTTAATTAATTTTTTTGAAACATATTGATTATACATATTTGTAGGGTACAAAGTTATATGTCAATACATGTTTACAATGTGTGACAATCTAATCAGGGTAATTAGCATATTCATCATTGCAAAACTTAATCATTTCTTTTATTTATTTATTTATTTATTTATTTATTTATTTATTTATTTATTTTATTTTTTAAATTTTATTTTGTCGATATACATTGTAGCTGATTAATGCTCCCCATCACCAAAACCTCCCTCCCTTCTCCCTCCCCCCCCTCCCCCCCAACAATGTCCTTTCTTTTGTTTGTTGTATCAACTTCAAATAATTGTGGTTGTTATATCTTCTTCCTCCCCCCCCCCCAGTTTGTGTGTGTATGTGTGTATGTGTGTGTGTGAATTTATATATTAATTTTTAGCTCCCTCCAATAAGTGAGAACATGTGGTATTTCTCTTTCTGTGCCTGACTTGTTTCACTTAATATAATTCTCTCAAGGTCCATCCATGTTGTTGCAAATGGCAGTATTTCATTCGTTTTTATAGCTGAGTAGTATTCCATTGTGTAGATGTACCACATTTTCCGTATCCACTCATCTGATGATGGGCATTTGGGCTGGTTCCAACTCTTGGCTATTGTAAAGAGTGCTGCGATGAACATTGGGGAACAGGTATACCTTCGACTTGATGATTTCCATTCCTCTGGGTATATTCCCAACAATGGGATGGCTGGGTCGTATGGTAGATCTATTTGCAATTGTTTAAGGAACCTCCATACCATTTTCCATAGAGGCTGCACCATTTTGCAGTCCCACCAACAATGTATGAGAGTTCCTTTTTCTCCGCAGCCTCGCCAGCATTTATCGTTCATAGTCTTTTGGATTTTAGCCATCCTAACTGGGGTTAGATGGTATCTCAATGTGGTTTTGATTTGCATTTCCCGGATGCTTTCTGATGTGAACATTTGATCTCCTCTCTTCTAGTCATTTGATAACATGCAATGAATCATTGTTAATTATTGATTCCTCGGTTGACTATCTAGCTATAATTTTGTATCCATTAACCAGCCTCTCACTTCCCCTCTACCCCCTGGCAAGTTCTTTTGCTTCACTTAAGAGATGTCTTATTTAAAAAGTCACAAATAGTGACTGGCCCATGGCTCACTTGGGAGAGTGTGGTGCTGACAACACCAAGTCAAGGATCCCCTTACTGGTCATCTTTAAAAAAAAAAAAAAAGTCACGAATAGAGAATAGATTTTAATAACAAAATGAGTTACTAGTGAATTGGAATCTCATGTTTACCAGTAGTACACTTTTATTTAGAAAATTCAGTTCATGTCAACACTTCCCATGTACTTAAATGCACACAGCTCCTTCAATATTAAAATAATTCATTGTCAGTGGAAGTTCATTAACTCAGTAAATGTACACATTCTTTTTTGTATCATGCAGTATTTAAACCCTTCTTTTTCTAGTATGTGCTTTTATCGTAACAATATAACATCATTCTCAGTGAAGATCTTAACTGACTTGTACATAAACCAAGCACTCACTTTCAAATATCCTGTTTTCTGACTGCTTTAATCACAGTTTATGTCTTGGCATTCTATATTTAATAACTGCTTGCCTGGATATACTCTAGTCTGTAAATAGATGTTTAACAAAGTATACATAAAACTGTTTTCTAAGTTTATGTACTTCTACAAATATTTTCTTTTTTTTTCTTCCCTACTTTGTGGGATGAGAATCTTAGTAAGACATACCATTACTGACATCACAAGCATTTATGTGGGGTTATGAGAAAACAACAAATCCCTCGCTCTCCAATCTATATGCACATGCACACACACAGATATGCTGTCTAAGCTGTAATATGATTAAACACTTTAATAAATAATATTTTCTATGTCATGTAGAGATAGCTTATGTACTTTATATATGAGAGAATGCACAAGCAGTATCAGAGATAGAGGATAGATTTGCAATCACAAAAAAAGGCTATTGGTACCTTTAAGCCTCATGTATACCAGTAGTGTGTTTTTATTTAAATAATTTAATCAATTCAACAATTACTCATTAAGTAAAATCTAATAATGTTTAAAATTTTCCAATGTTGGTATTTTATAAAACTTTATTTCCCAAAGAGCACAGCCTTGAAAGTAATCATGGTATTTTTTTCACTGCTAAGAAAAGTAGTCTCTATCAATTAATTATCACATTTTACCATGCTTAGATGATACACTCTGCTTTTTATATCATAGGAAATTCTGAGTCAGATGCACTAATTTGGTTTCATTAATGTTAAATTAGCTGAGTCAGACAGACATCAGCTAGTGATTCAAACTGGTTCAGTTTAAAAGAGCACCATCTAGTGGAATTTTTGACATAAAATTCTTCCAAATCGGTCTTCGAATTGAAGTAATCACCAATATTTAAAAGACTTTCTTGTTAAATGATAACGATTATAAATCACCTCTTACATATTTTATA
Organism: Cynocephalus volans; assembly: GCF_027409185.1. Lineage (NCBI taxonomy): Eukaryota > Metazoa > Chordata > Mammalia > Dermoptera > Cynocephalidae > Cynocephalus > Cynocephalus volans. The sequence continues at coordinate 34,541,954 of NC_084475.1, forward strand.
AAATAAATCCTAAACATATTTTCACCTAAACTTCAAATTAGAAAATCAAAATTAATAATGTTAGTTTACGACCTTCTTAACCATTTATTTTTACTACTGACTTGGTTTCTCTCTCATTTGAGTGTTAATTACGGCATATGAATTTTCTTGCTTTTCATGTGGATTCATACCTTTTTAAGAGAGACTCAGTTGATTGCAACTCTGTGGTACTGAATACAAGTATGGCTTTATTTTTTCCCCAATGTCATATTGTTAGTGGTCCAGTTCTTACAAAGAAGGTTTAATTATACTCACTGGCTATGTCAGGCATTTGAGCTGGTCTCTGGGGAGGTTCAAAAGCTTTAGGTACAGAATTCTAATTTGTCTTTTAGTAGCCATGCCCAATACAAACTGACTTTTTCTCTAATTGCATAAAATTTATCAATGCATTTGGTATGGAAAGACAAACATGATGACTGCCTCAGTTTGAAATACTGATTTCATCATCAGACCTGTAAACAAACGTCCTGTCAACAATGTCAGCAGCAAAATGAAGTTAATGTCTTCACTTCTGTGAACACATTTAATAAATGCATAAAAATGATCATGAAACTTAAACAGGAGGTGCTCAGTTTCCCTGGATTTCAGGTTTCAGGACACACTTCTGGGTTTTAAGCCAGTCTTGAAGGTCTCAGGCCGGTCCCATAGGCCCTTTCCTAGAGGAAAGTTATTGTTGCTTGTTGGACCTATTTTGGGCACCAACATAGGGAGAGACCACCAGAGGTGGACTTATGCAAATCCAAAAGCTGAGCATGCTCAGTAAAAGGAATTTGTACAGGCTTATAAAACCCCAGTGACCAAGCATTCTCAGCAGAAGGGAGTTTTTCCTTTGAATGACTCACTAGGGATGCTAAAGAGTACAGAATATTCTTGAATGTGTTCAGTGCATGTGATAAAAATTGACCAATGAACATACTCCAAAAAGAGACCAACTGAGCATGTGCAAGACTATGTTACATAACTTGGAGCCACCCCCTTAATTGAATATTCATAATATAATATGAATATGTATTAGCAAAACTATACAAGCTGAATCCCCTTGCTCACTCTTTCTGGCACCAGCCTGCACTCTGCCTGTGGAGTGTGTATTTCTTTCTTTTTGTATCAAGGTTACTTTCATCCAGTGGCTGCTCACTCTCTTGAGCCAGCCTGCACCCTGTACTAAACTTCAAGTGTGTATTTCTTACTTTAAAACCTGCCCAGTGTCTGGAGCTAGGCTGCACTCTTTCCCTGAAATCTCTCTTATTCGTTTCATTAAACCTGTTCTCACTTTCTACTGTGACTCTGCTCTTGAATTTTTTCCTGTGGTGGAGTCAAGAGCCTGGTAAGAGGACTGGGTGGGTTGAGGCCAACTATCCATCCCAGACCCTTTTCTCCAGCGTCAAAACCACAGGAGTTGATAGGAAGGCAAGTTCATAGTTTCCAGCTGAGTTGTCTTTTCACTTTTGTTTGTTTATTCCCTTATTTCATTTTCTTTTTTTTTTTTCTCTTAGATTCTACTCTTCGGATTCTTCCAAATGATCTCTCCTCACTTTGAGGTCTCTCCTAAAATATCTTCTAATTAAAGATGCTTTCCTTAACTATCCTCTCAAAAACAGCTCCATCCCTCCATCCTTACCTTTAGTCTTTGTCATTATTTTCATACTCTTTTATTGTTTTTTATAGTATTATCACTACCTCTCATAATATACACTTCTTTGTTTATTTTTGTCTCCCTCTGCTCTCTCACTCTTGGCCATTGTAGTGAGAACATGCCTGGACGAGGCTGCTAGAGGATGAACGATACGTGGAGCAGTGCCAAGTCAGGGAGTCCCCCCAGGTACCCCAACTGGCCTAAACTGCCCCTCAGCCCTGTGTTTTGAGAACTCTAATAATGACTGATGTTTAGGACACTGCACTTGGAGGTGGTTGTTGTATAGCAAAACAAATGGGTATACCCTCCCCTAGGATACAAACTCTGTGAGTGCAGGGACTTTTTGTGTTTTGTTCATTGCTACATTGCTAGCACCCAGCACTGTGCCAGGTGAGCAGATATTTGTTGAATAAATGAATGGGGTGGGGGTAGGTAAGCCATATATTACAGCTTAAGTGATACTTTTCTGACAGTTTGTCTGTATATAGGATAGATTCAATAACATGGAGAGAAATGGATAAGCTACTTATACAAAAGGCAATTCTCTAAAAATATTTTTTGTCTCGATCAAGATTTTAATAAGTATTAAGGGGCAGTGAGTTACAGGTTATATATTTTACCAAGTGTTTTAAATGTAATTATTTTAAGTGTATGGTAAAATTTATAATGATCAACCATAATGAGGTGGAGTCACAACTGACTTACTTTTATGATTACTGAGTAGTTCAACAAGGAAATGTTAGAAAGCCAGCCTATGTCCATACAGAAGTAGGCTTGGAGTATACCTTATGACCGAGGAGTCATTTTGAGCTAATTCTTGAAGGTGATGAGTAAGCAAGATACCAAATTCTGTGTCAAAGAGCATGACAATCATAGTTTTAGCCTGAAAAAAGAAATTGTTTTAAAGAGGTGTTATCAAGTGTCACCCCAGCTGACTTTTTTAAGAATGTAATAAAATACCTATTAAATGTCTAATTTTAAGAATTGTTACCCCCAATCCAAATTAAATAAAATATATTGCCTTCTGTTTCAAAATTATTAGCTTTAAGCCAGGGTTTCTCAACTTCAGTCTATTAACCTTTTGGGCTGGATTCTTCTTTGTTGTAGGTAGATCTCCTGTGCATTGTAGGATATTTAGCAGAGTGCCTGGTCTCTACCCAACTTCTCAAGATATTCCTAAATGTCCCATGGGGAGCAAAGTCACTCCCAGTTGTGAACCACTTCCCTAAGCTAATCATTGTTGGAGGGTGTCTTAGTCTGTTCTGTGCTGCTATAATGGAATACCACAGACTGGGTAATTTGTAAGCACCAGAAATTTATTGTCTCACAGTTCTGGAGGCTGGAAAGTCAAATGTCAAGGTGCTGGTATCTTGGGAGGGCCTTCTTGCTGCAACATCCCATGGTAGAAGGTGGGGGGGAGGGAGGGAGGTGGGGGAGAGAGAGACAGAGGAGAGAGGAGGAAAGAAGGGGAAAGAGGGAGGGGGGAGAGAGAATGCTCGCACATGAAAGCCATTTTTAAAAGGCGTTAAGCTTATCCAAGAGGGTGGAGCCCTCATGGCCTAATCACCTCTTAAAGGTCTCACTTCCTTAGAGAGTAGAACAATGGTTACAGTGGTTAACAGAGGCTGTTAAGGGAAGGGGTGAGGGGAGGGGAAGCTGTGGATTAGTGGATATAAAGTTACGGGGAGATAGGAAGAATAAGTTCTGGTGTTCTATACTGATGATAGCTAATAATATTATATTATATATTTCTAAATAGCTAGAAAAGGGAATCTCGAACATAATCACCACAAAGAAAAGATAAATGTTTAGGTGCTGGGCATGCTAACTCCCCTAAGTAAATCCTTGTATAGTACTTGTATATGCATGTATTGAAACAATACACTGTACACTATAAACATATACAATTAAAAATAAAACTTTTTAAAAAAAGCCTCACTTCTTAATCCTGTAATTTAATGGCAATTAAATTTCAACATGAGTTTTGGAAGGGACAAACATTCAAACCACAGCAGATGGAATAGCTACCATAAATGATGTTTCATTTTTAAATGATTTTTTAAAACCTTTTTATTTTGGGATAATTGTAGTTTATATGCAGTCATAAGAAATAATACAGAGGTCCTATGTACTTTTTACCAATTTCTCCCAATGGTAATATCTTGGGAAACTATAGTACAATATCACAACCAGGATATTGGCATTGATACTGTCAAGATGCAGAGTATTTCCACCACCACAAGGATCACTCATGTTGCCTTTATACAACCATACCCCCTTATTCCAATACACACTATCCTTAAGCAATGGCAACCACTAATCCGTTCTCCATTTCAATAATTTTGTCATTTTAAGAATGCCATATAAATGGAATAATGCAGTTTGTAACCCTTTGAGGTTGGTTTTTTTTTTTCACTCAGCACAATTTTCTGAAAATTCATCTATACTGTTCCATGTATCTGTGATTTTCTTTATTACTGAGTAGAATTCCATTGTATGGTTATACCACAGTTTGTTTAACTATTCACACACTGAAGAATAACTAGATTGTTCCTCATTTTGGCTATTATAAGTAAAGTTGCTTCATGTGCATGTTTTTGCATGAACATAAATTTTCATTTCTCTGGGATAAATGTCCAGGAGTGCAATTGCTGAGTGGTATGGTAGCCTCATGTTTAGTTTAGTTTTTTTTCTTTAAAGGAATTTATTTATTTTTTAATTAAAACTTCTTGATTGTATGTATTTATGGGTTAAAGACTTTTATTTCAATGCATGTATAGAATGTGTGATGATCAAAACAGGGTAATTTGCATATTCACCATTGCAGAACTATCATTTCTTTGTGATGAGAACATTTGATCTCCTCTCTTCTAGCCATTGAGAACATACAATAAATTGTTGTTAATTATAGATGCCTAGCTCTACTGTGCACCACCAGACTTATTCTTTCTACCTAGCTATAATTATGTGCCTGTTAACAAACCTCTCCTTATCCTTTCTCCCTTCTTCCCTTCCAGACTCTAGTAAACACAATACTATTCTTTACTACTAAAAGTTCAACTTATTTTTGTTTTAGCTCCCACATTTAAGTGAGAACATGCAGTATTTCTCTTTCTGTGCCTGACTTATTTCACTTAACATAATGTCTTCTAGCTTATCCATGTTACCACAAATGACAGGATTTCATTCTTTTTTTCTTGGCTGAGTAGTATTCTATTGTATATATATACACACCACATTTTCTTTAGCCATTCTTCTGTCAAAGGACACTTAGGTTTATCCCACATCTTGGCTATTGTGAATAGTGCTGCAATCAACATGAGGGTGCAGATATCTCTTTGGTATGCTAAGTTCCTTTTCTTTGCATAAATATCCAGCTGTGGGATTGCTTGGTCATATAGTAGTTCTATTGTTAGTTTTTCTTTTCTTTTCTTTTTTTTTTTAATTTATAAAGAAAAGAGGTTTATTTGGCTCATAATTCTGGGACAGCTAGATCTGATGCAAACCTCAGGCTGCTTCTACTCTTGCAGGGAAGGGCAGGCAGCCAGAGGGTGCAAGGAGGCCTGAGGAAGAGAGGGAGAGCTATTGTTAGTTTATCTGAGGAAGCTCTGTACTATTTTCCATAATAGCTGTAGTGATTTACATTCCCCAGCAACAGTGTATAAGAGTTCCCTTTTCTCCTCGTCCTTCCCAGAATTTGTTATTTTTTGTCCTGTTAAGAATAGCCATTCTAACTGGGGTGAGATGATATCTCATTGTGGTTTTGATCTGCTTTCACTACTTCTCGCCCCATACCAGGCTAGTCCAGAAGCAACCGTGGCTCAGAACATTCGGAGCTGTCCCTCCTCTCTCTTGCCATGGCCGCTCATGCCTTCACCAACTCTGCGGGTTTCTCATCCTCTTCTTCAGCTCCAGTGGTCCCTGGTTGACAGTCTTTGCTTTTTGACAGTTGTAAATTGATCATTTGTGGGGAAGAGCAATACTAGGAATCTTCCAAACCATAAAACTTTTAGTTAAAGACATAGGAGAAAATTTGCAGGACATAGAGTTATTCAAAATTTCTTATTCTTGACACCAAAAGCATGATCCATGAAAGAAAAACTTGGTAAATGGACTTCATTAAAAATTAAAAACATTTTGTCTGCAAAAGATTTTGTTAAGGGAATAAAAAGATAAGCTACCAACTAACAGAAAATATTTGTAAACCATGTATCTGAGAAAGAATTAGAAGCTAAAATATATAAAGCACTCTTGATACTCACAGTAAAAAAAGCAAACAATCCAATTAGATAATGGTCAAAAGACATTAAGAAACATTTCACTGAGAAAATATGCAGATAACCAATAAGCACATAAAAAGATATTCAACATCATTAGTCATTAGGAAAATGAACACCTATCAGAATGGCGAAAATAAAAAAATAATGTTAACACCTAATGCTGGTTGACAAAGATATGGAGAAACTGGATCACTCATGCATAGCTGGTGGGAATGTGAAATGATGCAGCCACTGTGGAAAACAGTTTGGCAGTTTCTTATAAAACTATACTGCCCAAAGTGATTTACAGATTCAGTGCAATCCCTATCAAAATGCCAATGACATTCTTCACAATAATAGAATAAACAACCCTAAAGTTAATATGGAACCACAAGAGACCCCATATAGCCAAAGCAATCCTAAGCAAGAAAAGAATATAGCTGGAGACATTACACTACCTGTCTTCAAATATAGTACAAAGCTACAGTAATCATAACAGCATGATACTAGCACATGGACACATGGACCAACGGAATGAAATAGGGAAACCAGAAATAAATCCATGTATTTACAGCCAACTGATTTTTTTTTAACTTTTATTTTGTCAATATACATTGTGGTTGATTATTGTTGCCCCTTACCAAAACCTCCCTCCCTCCTCCCTCTCCTCCCTCCCCCCCAACAATGTCCTTTCTGTTTGCTTGTCATCTCAACTTCAAGTAATTGTGGTTGTTATATCTTCTTCCCCCCCGAGCCAACTGATTTTTGACAAAGACACCACGATCATTCATTGGGGAAAAGACAGCATCTTCAGTGAATGATGCTGGGGAAACTGGATATCCATATGCAGAAGAAAGAAACTAGATCCCTGTCTCTCACCATATATGAAATTGACTCAAAATGGATTAAAGACTTAAATGTAAGACCTGAAACTATAGACTATTAGGAAAAAAAACATAGGGGAAACACTTCAAGACATTGGTCTGGGTAAAAATTTTATGGAGAAGACTTCTGAAGCACAGGCAACAAAAGAAAAAATACATATATGGGACTACATCAAACTAAAAAGATTCTGCACAGCAAAAGAGACAATGAACAAAGCAAGGAGACAACCAGCAGAATGGGAGAAAATACCTGCGAACTATTCATCCAGCAAGGGATTAATATGTAGAATATACAAAGAACCTAAACCACTCAACAGCAAAAAAATAAATAAAAATGAAAATTAAAAAAAAATCTGATTTAAATATGGGCAAATGAACTTAAATAGACTTTTCTCAAAAGAAGACATACAAATGGCCAACAGGTGTATGAAAAAAATGCTCTTAAAGATACCTACCATTGCTCTTCCCCACAAGTGATCAATTTACAACTATTAAAAAGAAAAGACTGTCAACCGGGGACCACTGGAGCTGAAGAAGACATGAGAAACCCACAGAGTTGGTGAAGGTGTGAATGGCCATGGCAAGAGGGAGTAGAGACAGCTCTGATTGTTCTGAGCCACGGGCTTCTGGACCCGCCTGGTATTGGGGGGGATGTAGTGGCGGCACACAGATCAGCTCCCAGGAGCAGGCAAAAGCTGCAGCAGCATCCATCACATGAACTTGCTCAGAGTCTACAGGGGAGAAGAGGGCTTCAAATCACACCATACCAGCCCACAGGCCAGAAAGACCACTGGCAGGGCTCCGTCGGGCCTGTGCAGAAGTGAGTGGCTGTAGCCGACCACAGAAAGAAACCGCCCAGAGGCCAGTGAGCCATCGCAAGGGCTCATACACAGTCTGCCCCACAGGAAGCATTTGTAGTGTGAGGCAGGGGTTGGTGGTGATGGGGACAGTGAAAGTTGGCCTGCCGGGAGAACGTTAGGGGGACACTTGGGCAGCTGGTCTCAGTGGAGATCAGTCAGGGTGATACAACTATAGTGGGCACAGTCTGTAGAAAAGACTCAGTTCCGGGATGGAATTTCCACACAGCCCAGTGACTTCACAAGATATGGAAGTGATTAAAACACCAACAATTAAAATCTGATCTGATCAACAACAAAAGCCTTCCCCAGAGAATTAGCAGCAAAACAGCAATTTAGCTCAAGCACAGAGCTCAAGTTCCGGTTCCCACAGAAATTTCCTTCAGACAGACTCAACTGCAGGTCCTGACTCCTCTCTCCACAGAAATAAGTGTATACAGAATTGTTAACTAGGTATAAAATTAAGTAGTGAAAGGGTGAAAAGAGTGCTCTAAGGTATGAAGGAGGCAGTTACCGCAGGAAGTGAATACAACCCCACAGGTTGCCTGAGCAAAGGGCAGACTTGGAAACAGGAGAGGAGCCCTCCAGCTGAAACTCAGACTTATAAGAGGGGCACTGCTTGGCTGATCCCTGTGTCTCCAAGTTCTGAGAAGTAAACTTCTGAAAACGGAAAACGATGAGGTAGGTTCTGATGTCTTTGAGATGGTGAGATAATGCTGATTCTGTAGGTGTCAAGGAAAATGCAAGGTAGGCTTAGGTGCCACCAAGATAATACGACAGAGTGTGACTGCTGGCTACTTGAGACTGAGAGATCAGGGAAGACCTCCCTGATTAGGTTGTTTGGGCACAAACCTGAATGACAAGGAATCAGCCATGTAAAAATTTGAGATCAAAAGTGATGTCAGGATGATGGAATAGAGTCCCCTGCATCACTACCCTACACACAGAGAAGTCACGATGAGAGAAGCAGGGACTGTTCTGACCATTCTGAGCCCTGGCCGCTTCAAGTCCAGCCTGGTGAGGGGTGAGGAGAAGCTGCAGCACACGGATTGGCTTCCAGGAGTTGGTAAAAACCCAACTGAACCCTTCACAGGAAGTTACTTGGAGTCTGCATGGGAGAAGGCAGTTTTTGAGTGCACCATTCCAGCCCCCAGGCCAGCAAGACCACTGGCAAGATTCCCATGGACCCTAATAGGACCAAGGGGCCACAGCCAACCAGAGAAAGGAGTCATCCAGAGGTAGGTGAATCATTCCAAAGGACCTGTGCATGGCGCACCTCACAGGAGGCATTTGGAGGACAGGGCAGGGGAGGCTGGCCTGCCAAGGGGAACACTGGGGTGCAGCATGGGTACTGATCTGCTTTTTGATCAGCACAGGTACCACTCAGTGAAGACTGGTCAGAGTGATAGAACTGCAGGGAGTACCATTTGCAGGAAAGACTTAGTCCCAGGCCACAATTTCCACTCAGCTCAATTGTAGCTGACCTCACAAGACCTAGACTGATTAAAAGGCCAAGAAATAAAATCCTGTCCACTTGAAAACCCTTCCCCAGAGAATCAGCAGCAAAGCAGCAATTTAGCTCCAGCACAGAGCTCAAGTGCAGGTCCCCACAGGAAGTTTCTCTGGTTTGGGAATTACCCACGGGAAAGTACATTAGTTACAGTGCAGAGTCTAAGTGGTGGTGGTAGCTGTTAATCCACCACAGAATGGAAAAAACCACAGACCAGAGAAAAAGCCCTAATATTAACCAGTAAAGGTCCAACACCTCTGAAGTACACCTATAAAACCTAGAAGAGGTAGCAGTCTCTTCAAATGGCTAGGCATCAATGTAAAGACATAAAGGTCAAGAAAGAACAGAGAAATATGACACCATCAAATGAAACAAAACCAAGCACCAGCAATAACCCAGAAGAACACCAGATTTATGAAATGTCCAACTGAAAGAAAAGTCAGAATAACCCTCTTAAGGATGTTCAGGGAGCCACAAGAAAATAAAGATAGAAAATTAAATGATATCTGGAAAACAATTCAGGAGCAGAATGAGAAATTTGACAAAGGAATAGAATCAATTTAAAAAACCAAATAGAAATTCTAGAAATAATACATTATCTGTACTGAAAAGCTTGATGGAAAGATCCAACAGCAGACTTAATCAAACAGAGGGAAGAATTAGTGAGCTCAAAGACAGAACATATGATATTATCCAATCAGAGGAGCATGAAGAAAAAAGTATTTAAAGAAATGAAACAGAAATACTGCAAATATGGGACTCCCTCCAGTGAAACAACCTCTGCACAACTGGTGCACCTGAAGGAAAAGAAAAAGGAAGAGATGTAGAAAGCATATTCAAGGAAATAATGACTGAAAATTTCTTAAGTATGGAGAAAGATGACAGCATCCAGGTACAGGAATCTCAGAGGTCACAATCAAACTCAATCCAAAGAAGAACATTGCAAGAAACATCATAATCAAATTATGAAAAAATAAAAGACAAAGAAAGAATACTTAAAGGAGCAAGAGAAAAGAAACACATAACATTCAGTGGTGCCCCAATACATCTCTCAGTGTATTTTTCAGTAGAAACCTTTCAGTAGGTCAGAAGAAAATGGGATGGTGTATTCAAAGTGCTGAAGGAAAAAGACTGTCAGCCAGTAATTCTGTATTCAGCAAAACTAACCTTCCAATATGAATAAGAAATAAGGTCTTTCCCAGACAAACAAAAGATAAGTGAACTCATCAATACTAGACCTACCTGATAGGAAATGTGACAGGAGTTTTTCTATCTGAAAGAAGATGATGCTAAGGAACAGCAAGAAAACATTTGAAGGCACATAACTCATTAGTAAAGTAAGTTCACAGACAACCTCAAGTACTCCAATGTCATAAGGGTGGTGAATAAACCACTTACATCATTAGTTTGAAGACTAGACACATACGAAAACCGTATAAGAGATAGACAATATAAAAAGATGTAACTTGGAACAACAAAATGTCAAAAAGTGGGAGGGAATGGTGCCAAAGTGTAGAGTTGGCTTTTTTCTTCTTCCTTAGATATCAAAGTTAAGTTGTTATTGGTATGAAATAATGTGTTATAATTATAACATTATTTTACAAGCCTTATGGTAACCATAGCACAAAAACTTATGAGACATACTAAAAATAAATAGCAAGATATCAAAATATACTGCTAGAGAAAACTACTCAATCACAAAGAAAGACAATAACACCAGAAAAAAGAAAAAAAGGATCTTTGAAACTACTAGGGAAAAAGTAACAAAATGGCAGTAACAAGTCCTTATATATCAATAATAACTCTAAATGTAAACAGATTAAATGCTGTCATTAAAAGACAGAGTTGCTGAATGGATGATAAAACAGGAACCAACAACATGCTGCCTACAAGAAACTCACTTTGCCTATAAATACACACACTGACTGAAAGTGAAAGGATGGAAAGAGATATTTCATGGAAGTGGAAACCAAAAAAGAGCAGGAGTAGCTATACTTATATGAGATAAAAGATACTTCAAGTGAAGGAAAGTAAAAAAGATAAGGAAGGTCATTACGTAATGATAAAGGGATGAATTCAACAAGAGAACATAACGATTCTAAATCTATACACACTCAACTCTGGAGAACCCAGTTACATAAAGCAATTACTATTAGATCTAACAGGAAAGATAGACTCCAACACAATTAATAGTTGGGGAGTTGAACACTCCACTTTCAGCAAAGGACAGATCATCCAGACAGAAAATTAGCCAGGAAACATCAGAATAAATCTCTTACTTCAGGCTGATTGGACTTAATGGACATTTAGTGAACATTTCATCCAACAGCCACAGAATATATATTCTTCTTATCAGCACATGGAACATTCTCTAGAGTAAACCATATATTAGGTCACAAAACAAGTCTCGCAAATTAAAAAAAAATTAAAATAATATAAACTACTTTGTCTGACAACAATGGAATAATACTAGAACTCAGCAACAAGAGGGACACTAGAAACCATACGAATACCTGGATTTTAAACAACATGCTCCTAAACAATGAATGAGCCAAAGAAAAAATTAAAAAAGTATATTGTAGAATTCCTGGAGACAAATGAAAATGAAAACATAACATACCAGCACCTATGGGATACAGCCAAAGCAGCTCTAAGAGGGAAAGTTTATAGCAATAAATGCTTACATCAAAAAAGAAGAAACACTTCAAATAAACAAGCTAGCATTACATCTCCAGAAACTTGAAAAACAAGAAAACATAAACAAAGCCATAATTAGTAAAAGAGAAATACAAAGACCAGAGCAGAAATAAATGAATTAGAGATTTAAAAAAATACAGAATATCAATGAAAGAAAGAGTTGGCTTTTCAAAAGATAAACAAAATCGATAAACCGTTAGCTAGAATAATGAAGGAAAAAAGAGAGAAACATCAAATAAATAAAATCAGAAATAAAAAAGGAGACATTACAACTGATACCACAAAAATACAAAGGATTATAAGAGATTGCTATGAACAGCTATATGTGAGCAAACTGGAAAACCAAGAAGAAATGGATAAATTTCTGGACATATACAACTTACCAATGTTAAATCACAAATAATTAGAAAATCTAAACAGACCAGTAATGAAAAATGAAAAATAATAAAAAGTCTCCCAACAAAGAAATCCCAGGACCAGATGGCTTTACTACCAAATTCTATCAAACATTTAAAGAAGAACTAGTGCCAATTATTCTCAAACTCTTCCAAAAAATTGAAGAGGAGGAAATCTTCCAAACTCATTCTATGAGGCCAGCATTATCCTTATATCAAAAGTGGAAAAAGACACAACAACAACAACAACAAAAAAAGAAAACTGCAGACTAATATATTTAATGAATACAGATGCAAATATCTTCAACAAAAGACTAGCAAACAGAATCCAACAACACATTTAAAAGATCATTCACTGTGATCAAGTGGGATTTATTCCAGGGATACAAGGATGGTTCAACATACACAAAGGAATAAACATGATACATCATATCAACAGAATGAAGGGAAAAAAAACATATGATCATCTCAATAGATGCAGACAAGAATTTTGATAAAATCCAACACACTTTATGATAAAACCCCTCAACAAATTAGGTATAGAAGGAATGTACCTCAACTCAATAAAAGCCATATCCAGCAAACCCACAGTTAACGTCATACTGAATGGACAAAAGTCAAAGGCTTTTACTCTATGATCTGGAACAAGACAAGGATGCCCAATTTCCCCTTTCTTTTTCAGCATAGTACTGGAAGCTCTAACAAGCACAATAAGGCAAGAGAAAGCATAAAGCGTATCCACATTGGAAAGGAGGAGGCCAAACTATCGGTATTTGCAGATTACATGATCATATATGTAAAAAACCCTAAAGGCTCCACCAAAAAATTACTAGAACTATTAAATAAATTCATAAAGTGGCAGGATACAAAATCAACACACAAAAATCAATAGCCTTCCTACAAGCCAACAACAAAACAGCTGAATAAGAAATCAAAGAAGTAATCCTACTCACAATAGCTACCAAAAAATGAAATATCTAGGAGTACATTTAACCAAGGAGGTTAAAGTCCTGCACAATGAAAACTGTAAAACATTGGTGAAAGTTTTTGAAGAAGACACAAATAAATGGAAAGGTATCCCATATTCATGGACTGGAAGAATTAACATCATCAAAATGTCATATTACACAAAGCAATCTATGCATTCAGTAAGCCCTCTCAAAATACCAATGACATTCTTCACAAAAATAGAAAAAATGATCTTAAAATTAGTGTGGAACCACAAAAGATTTATAGCTAAAGCAATCTTGAACAGGAAAAAATCAAAGTTGGAGGCCTAATGCTTCTTGATTTGAAAATATGCTATAAAACTATAACAACCAAAACAGCAGGGTACTGGCATAAAAACTGACAAATTGACCAGTGGAAAAGAATAGAGAGCCTCCAAATAAAACTACACATTTACAGCCAACTGTTTTTCAACAAAGGTGCCAAAAATATACAACGGGGAAAGGACAGCTTCTTCAACAAATGCTGCTGGGAAAACTGGATATTCACATGTAGAAGATTGAAACTAGACCCCTATCTGTCACCATACACAAAAATCAACTTGAAATGGATCACAGGCCTAAATTTAAGACCCAAAACTATGAGAATGCTAGAAAAAAAACATAGGGGAAATGCTACACAAGATGGGAGTGGACAGTGCTTTTATGAGCAAGACTTCAAAGGCACAGGCAACTGAAGCAAAAATACACACATGGGACTACATCAAACTAAAAAGCTTCTGCACAGCAAAAAAAACCAATAAACAGAGCGAAGCAGCAACCAGAAGAATGGGAGAAAATATTGGCAAACTATTCATCTGACAAGAGATTAATATCCAGAATATACAAGGAACTTAACAGCAAACAAACAAAAAACCAAACTGATTAAAAAAATGGGCAAATGACCTTAATAGACATTTCTCAAAAGAAGACATAGAGGCCAACAGGCACATGACAAAATGCTCAACATCACTAACCATCAGGGAAATGCAAATTAAGACCACAGTGAGATATCATCTCACTCCAGTTAGAATGGCTGTTATCAACAAGACAGAAAATAAGAAATGTGGGCAAGGATGTGGAGAAAAAGGAACTCTCCTACATTGCTGGTGGGAATGAAAATTGGTACAGCCATTGTGGAAACCGGTATGGAAATTCCTCAGAGAACTAAAAATAGAACTACCCTATGACCCAGTTGTCCCACTACTGGGTATATACCTGGACTAGTCCGTTTTGTGTTGCTATAACAGAATACACGGAACTGGATGATTTGTCGAGAAAATGCAGTTTATTTGCTCACAGTTCTGAGGCTGAGAAGTCCAAAGTCCATCTGGTGGTGGCAACAGTGACCCAGGAGTCTCACATTGCAACAAGGTGGAAGCAGAGAGAGCAGAGAGAGACAGACAAGACTCTCCTCTTCTTTTAAAGCCCTCAGAACCACACCCCTGACCAGCATTTTTAATCCATGCACAATAGCAGGGTCCTACAATCCAATCACCTATTCAAGGCTCCACCTTTCAATTATCATAATAGCACTTCCCACCCTCTTAACAGTCACAGTGGGGGCTAAGTTTCTAATACATAAAACTTGGGGGACACAATTCAAGCTTCAGAGAGTTTTGGGGGCACACAATTCAATCCACTGCAATACCCAAAGGAAACGAAATCAATATATCAAAAAGACACCTGCACTCCCATGTTCATTGCAGCACTATTCACAATAGCCAAGAGATGGAATCAACCTAAATATACATCAACGGATGAATGGATAAAAAAATTGTGGTATATATACAGAATGAAATACTATTCAGCTGTTTAAAAAAGTGATATCCTATCATTTGCAGCAAAATGGTTGGAACTGGAAACCATCCTGTTAACCGAAGTAAGTTAGGCATAGAAAGACAGATCCTGGATGATAGCACTCATATGTGGAATTGAAAAAAAAATGGTTCTCATAGAAGTAGAGAGGGGAATAATGGTTACCAGAGGCCAGGAGGGAGTGGAGGTGGGGAGGAGGAGAAGTGGTGGACTAATGGGTACAAAACTAAGCCATCTACCCTAAGTGAATCATCCTGGAGGCCTATGCATGTATTGATGTTTCACACTGTACCCCACAAATATGTAAAAGCAAATGTTAAAGTAAAAAAATAAAATTTAAGAAAGTTTTGTAGTTTATCATTTTACATTTAAATTTGTGGTTCATTTTAATGTAATTATTATATAAGGAATGAGACTTAGAAGGGTTTTTTGTTTGTTTTTTTGCCCATGAATGTTCAATTACTTCAGCACCATTTGTTGAAAAGTCTATCTTTGCTGTATTGAACTACCTTTGTACTTTTGTCAAAATCATTTGTGCATATTTGTGTGAGTCTAATTCTAGGTTGTCTGCCCCATATTCCTTAAAGGAATACAATAAATTTTAACGTACAACAATATGCCATCACAATGTTCAGCATGTAATCAAAAATTACTGCTGTGGTTTGAATGTTTGTTTCTCTCCAAAATTCATATGTTGAAACCTAATCACCAAGGTGATTGTATTAGAAGCTAAGGCCTCTGGGAGGTGATTAGGTCATGATGGTTCCACCCTCATAAATGGAATTAATGCCCTTATGAAAGAAGCTTCAGAGAGCTGCCTCCCTCCTCCACCCTTCCTTCATGCAAGGACACAGTATTCTTGCCCTCTGGAGGACGCAGCAACAAGGCACCATCTTGATGCAGAGAGAGCAGCCCTCACCAGATACCAAACCTGCTGGTGCCTTGATCTTGGGCTTTCCACCCTCCAGAATGGTGAGAAATAAATTTCTATTATTTACAAATTACCCAGTCTCAGGTATTTTTTTTATAGCAGCACAAACAGGCTAAAATAATGACCAAGCATGCAAAAAAATCAGTAAATTATCAATGTCAAAGAGAAATGATCTAAATAGTAGCAGAAATACAGGTTAGCCTCATATTGTACCTAAATATATATATATGGTTTGAATTATAACTGTTTATGCTTCTGTCTTCTCAACTGCGGAATGGGATAATAATAGTACCTATCTCACAGGGTTATAGTGAGGATTAAATGACTTAATATATAAAGTTCTTGGAAGAGTGTCTAACATTTAGAAAGTTTTATTAAAGCATTAGTTATTAACATCATTACAATTAACTACTATTTGAAAAATTCTGTCCTACTGCTTTTAACTGGAACACTGCATTAAATATGAAAGATTTTTTTTTAGTTTCTGTTGGAGTAACAGCTGGGGCATGTGGAAAAATACAGTTTCAAACACATTTCAAAAAATCTTAAAGTATTAGTAGAATAAGTAGGAGAAATAGGAGATATATATCCATCAATTTCACCACAGGAAAATAAAATGGCATAAAACAAAATTTCATTAATATATCACAGGAAATAAGAATTTTTTTAAAGGAACAAAACAATAAAGTACACTATACCAAAAAGTAAAATAAGAGAGCAAGACTAAAACTCACATATCAATAATTATAGTAAATGTGAAAGAGTCAGTCGCTCTTATTAGACTCAGACTGGGTTAAAGAACAAACTCGCTATGTAATATTGTAAGACACATCTTTAAAAGAAAAGACACAAAAATTGCAATTAAAGGATAGGCAAAGTTAGCGTAAAGAAAAAAATTCGTCTAGAGAAAGGCAAGATGCTAATATAAATGTTAAATAAACTAGAGTTCAAGTCAAAAAGAATTAAGAGAACTAAGAGAAATAGTTTATATTGATAAAAAGTATACTGATAAAAGGAAGGTGGAACAATTATATAACTTTATGAACCAGAACACATAGGATTATAACATATAAACAATTTGAAAAATAGGAGACGGTGACATTTCTATAAGTAGAAGGGGAATCTTTAACACACTGCCCTCAGAATTAGTCGGATTAAATGTACAAGAAAGGAATAAAGATTCAGAAAATCTACTTCATATTTGAGAAAACTGATTATATATTTGTGTATTATACAAACATATATTAGGTGAATAATATAATCTTGGTATGTTGGAAGATTTTCTAAGAATGACAGTAAAGCCAAATATTCCAAGGAAATTTAAAGTCAAATGATACAGTGAGAAAAAGATTTTCAAGGTTATAATATTGTTAAAATACAAAATACTCTTAAAATTTACTGGTTTTTAATTAATTAATTAATTAATTATGAATATTCATGATATAAAATTTACTGTTTTAAATTTTTAATAGAACTCTTTAATAGAAAAGTGTAAGATGATTTGCATAGACAATTCACAAAAGGAGAGACATAAGAGAGACACATCAGAATATGTCAAGTTTCCAGGTTACAAAATGTATAAAATAAAAAACAAGAAAACGCTTCTCATCTACAAAATTGACAAGGATTTTTAAAAATATTGATAGTACCCACAGTTCTGAAGGAAATGGTGAATGAGCAACTTCAGGTAACTCTGATGGTAGTAGAAATTCGTCTAATTTTTCTGAATATCCAGTTGATGATATGTATCAAAAGCCTTTAAATTGTGCTTAATCTTGGGCCAGGATAGTTCACTTTTAGTAAATTATTCAGAAGAAAAGATACCTTTTATTGAATTCTACCTCTAAGCCAGGCACTGTAGCAGGCACTTTACATACATAAGAATTTCATCCTTACAACAACTTTGTAAGCAGATGTTAATCCCAATTTTTACAGTTGAGAAAACTAATGAACAGGAAGTTTTAGCAATAAGCCAGATACCAAGCAGCTAGAATAGGATCTATACACTAGTCTGTCAGATTTTTAGAAAAAAAAAATAGGCATTTATACTGATCTGTAAGAACAAGGATGTTTACTGCAAAGTTTAAAATAAAGTACAAAATAGCATTCATTATCCATTAATAGGGGAATCATTATGTAAATCGCACCCTTTCAAATGATCAACCACATACATTTCAAAAGAAAATGTATTTAGAAAATCTTGTTAATTCAAAAAGACTGATAGAAAAACAGTGTTAATACCTGACTTTTTTTTTGAGCCCTTGCTGTGTCCTAGGAGTTTCAGACATTCGTTCAACTTGGTGAGCATTTGCATAGAAAATAGTCTGGAAGGATTTACACTAGCTTGTCACAGTGGCGTCTCCAGGTGGTAGAATTAGTGATACGTTTTGAGTCTCTTTTATATTCTTTTTGATCGCTGAATTTATTTCATTAGGCATGTATTTCTTTTGTAATCAGAAAAATACCTTAAGAGGGAGGGAGGAATGGGGGTGAAGAGAGAGAGTGAGAGAGGAGAAATCCTGCAAGCTGTACATTAAGAATAAGTGAATGGAGCTTATTCATACTGCTTTGATACACACATGAGCCAGGAGAGTGTGCTATGCTTCCGTCTTCCTAAGTTTCCTCTTTTTCAGTACTGCACTACAATCTCAAAGATGACGATCATATCTTTATTGTAGATTCTTTAATAAAATCTTCACAGTCATGATTTAGTTTTCAAAATGAAATATTTTAGAATACCACAAAATGAGATAAAAGCAATCCAACAGGAGGTTTCTGATTTCTTCAGTAGATTTACACAGGTAACCCATGTCTCTCCATTTTTCTCCTTCCTGGAGCCCAAAGGACGTAGGTTATAATGTCACCAGTCTCTCAAGAGCCCACTCTTGCTAAAGCCCTATATTCCCAATGCCTCAGGGCCTCTCTACTCCTGCGGGATCCTGGGTGGCTCAAGCTTCCCCTCAACAATGCTCATCTTTCTGGCATTGAACCCTGTCTTCTGCCCCTTACTTTGTCTGCCACTGTCAGCAGAACGTAGATTTTGGTGACAGAAATATGTCTTTGAGGGTCATGAGTGAGCCAGGGACTTGTTATTACCATCTTGACTTTGCCACTATGACTTGGTCACTTCAGGGAGATCAGTGGATTGTTGACAGTTTTCTCTTAAAGGGTTCTAGCAGCTGCTCTGCTCCATGAAACACAAATGGAGGGTTAAGGTTAACCTTTTTTTTTTTTTTTTTTCAAATAAAGAGGTCTTGCTGCTTTTTCCTCTTCCTTTTTCTTTTTTTTGGCCAGCAAAGTTCATTGTAAAACAAATTATAATTGCCAAAAGAAATAAAATAGACAATTGGATTACATACACACTCATATATTTATATATACATATTTTCTATTCTTTTGTTTTTTTACAATGGTCTTAATATCACAATATTAATTAATGTCTTTCTCACCTTTGTTCACCAGATTAGGAACAGATGCAGCCATCTGCAGTCATCTACTTTCCTATATATTAAACAAATCCACCAAATGATAATCTGCATTTTTGTTTGTTTTAGAATATTTTACTTTCACCTCTCCTCTTGTAATCATGGTAATCTACTAATATTTTACATGTAGGAGGAAACCCAAGTGATATTCTTGGTGCAAGGATGGCAAGGAAATCTGAGTTATATGGAAACTTTTCCATTCTAAGGAGAAGATTTTATATGTCAGAAGGTGCCAAAAGCTTCTGGAAAGATTAGAGGATACCTCTGGAGGTGTTAGATGCATTGACAAGTTCACATCTCTATTCTTACTTGACGCTATTAGGTTGAGCCATATGATATTGCTGGGTGTCCCAGGTTAAAAATAGTTGATTATCAGCGATTTCACATGATTAAATCTAAAGTAATGAAATGTCGGTTGTTACAGTGGGGTGAGGAAAGATGATCTGGAAGAGAATAATCGAAATGTTGTGATGGAATAAGTTTTATTGACTTCTGTAAGTGTTGGTTCACATACATCCCCTTAATGATAGGTTGGACATATCCAATCTGCCCTCAAAATACCGACTGGAATATTAAGGTTCATAAATCCTCTCTAGAGCCAGTAAATGAGACCAATTGCTAATTTAAGGAATATTTACCAAGCACCAGTTGTCTCGGGTTATATATAGATATGGAGAAATCAGCTACATGAGGACTAATACACTTCTTCAAGGAGCATTGAATCTGCAGGAAGGAAGGCACACAACCAATTATATTATAATGTGTTAATTGTCTTGACGGATGCCTGTTCAGTGCGCAACAGAAGCCTGGAAGAAGGATACCTAAGACTGCTTGGGGGAAAACCGTGGATCAAAGTTGACTCAGATTATGGAAAAAACAGAAATAAATAAGGATCTGTTCCATAGCATTTTTTCACACGATACTTGGTTAGAATTGTGCCCAATTCTTCAAGATTGTATGGATCACATATAGCTGCTGTTTCTGAAAGTTGTATCATAAGTGGGCAGAATGGCAAGAAGGAACTTGAATCCTACTAAAGGAAATACTAAAAAACATTGCTGGGATTCCAGTCATTAGACTGCAGCAGAGAGATGTCCTGCCCAGACAGGAGAGAAATCTGCCTTCAGCATTAAGAACTTGGTTGGATGTAAAAGTCAGGGCCTTAAGAAAATAAAAGCAAGCTCTATCTTGAGGGTTAGATTAACTGAACTGACTCAGGTATCTCTAGATTTTCTAGAGAAACATTTATCTCTAGATTAAATGACTTTCTTTTACTCTTGTTTGGTGAATATGCATATCTCTCTCAGAAATATTCAAGGGACTCTCCTTTGAGGGTAGAGCTCTTTGGCTTTAAAAAAAGAGAACCTTCCTGATGCTCACTGTGGTCCCTTGTACTCTGACTTTTAATCCGTCAGCTCAGGACCCAAGACAGCTGCCAAAGCTCCTGCCCTCATGTCTGCCCTTTGAACAGAGAGAAAAAGGACAGGTGGAAGGGCAAAAAAAGTGATTTCCTTGTAGTTGAGTCATCCATCTTTAAAGAATATTCCCAGAAGTCCTGCCCATAAACTTCCACATATTGGCCACTACTATCTGCAAGGGAGGAGGGGAAATATAATTTTTAGTTGGGTTCATGCCATCCCTGATAATATAGATGTCAGATACTAACAAAGAGGAAATCACAAGAGTAGGCCACTAGCAGGTTCTGCCTCACATAGGTTAAAAGAGAAGACTCTTCTTAAAAAAAAATATATAGGACAAGAATGATAAATGGCAACTGACCCTTGGTCTACACGTGGGGAGATAACAAGAAGTGGTGGGAACTGTGATGAGCCGGAAAGCTCATGTTTCATCTCATAGGCTCAGCCGTATCCTACCCCAGTTATGTGGAAATGGAGCCCACCGAGGTCTGCACCCATGTTCCAAGAGAAGCTGGCAATCCAGTTTTTTATGTGAACTCTCCTTATTTTAAAACCAACACTCACATTTTAATAAAATTTTCTGTCTAAATTTTGCAATTTGTATCTAACCTCCAGTTTGCAAACTTAGATTAAGGAGAAATGCTCCCTGGGGCAACATTTTAGGAAATGTCATGCCACACAGTAAGGAATGGGCTGTCTTGCTCTGCAATCAGAGTGAAGGTAGGGGAGCTTGAAATGAGGGTGCAGATGACGAGACTCTTGGACCAGGGCAAATACTCATTACCCTGAGGGCAGCCGCCTACGCTCCTCTTCTCGCTGCTCGTGGGCAGGGGCTGGCTCTGAAGCTTAGGTGGACATATTTTTAAAAGCACAATTGTGGATAATTATCCCCGTCCCTGCCGTGTATAGCTGATAAAACTCCCTCCGCAAATGTCCATTCCTTGCAGTTTTCTCTTTTCACCAGAAGATGGCAGCAGGTATCGGCCAGACTAGGGAACCAATGGACAACTTCAGAGTCTATGTTCTTTTTGACGCATTTTCTTTGACTTGTGTCAACAACAACAAAAATGAAAGTCGTTTACATTTGCCTTATTCGTTACTTCTTGCACTGAGAGGCAAGAAGGTCAATCCATTTTAGACCTGGGTTATCCTTTAGAAAGGGTCGTCATGAAAGTCTGACTATATGAATTAGAGCAAAGGTCTTAATATATTTCCTAGTAACATGACAAAATTTAATATATATTATCAGACAAGGATTATTTATTTAATCTTGACTCTGAGTGCTGCTCTTAATAAAAGACTATAAATATTT
Source organism: Cynocephalus volans (assembly GCF_027409185.1). NCBI lineage: Eukaryota > Metazoa > Chordata > Mammalia > Dermoptera > Cynocephalidae > Cynocephalus > Cynocephalus volans. Next base: position 34,564,178 of record NC_084475.1, read on the forward strand.
GTTATGTTTTTAAGTAAAGATACAATGACATCAGAACACGAACAAAATGGTAAACACTAACATTTTTTTCTGAATAATTCCTACCCTACATTTGCCCAGATCTATTCCTTTAAAAATGTAGTACATCCTTTTAATCAACTGGAGATGAAAGTAATTAAAAATATATGTGGGGAAAAGTTACTAGGAAAATTTCCTAGACGTCATTAAATCAAACTCTTGTTATATGATGATCTTTTGGAGAGTAGCAAGGTAAATATTTTTGAGTTTTTGTCATGTTAACAGTGATTATGGAATAAATAAATGTCTTTGAGGAAAAGAGGAAACTCAACCCAATAAAGTAAAACAGGTGTTAGAAGGGATTAGGTCTATAGAAAATTATTTCTGCACTTCATGCTTCAAAATTTTAGGCAATGTAGACTAAAATCTTGATTACCTATGAAGTAAGAAAAATGACAAATGAGCAATCAGGCTACAAAACAGGTTAGGAGAGCCAGCACAAGAAGTAGGAATCGCCAGTGCCTGAAGATGCCAACCAGTTGTTTGGGTTTACTAAGAAATGTGAAGAAACCTAAAGATGATTGTTAGGAGTATATGTAAAGGTAACAAACTGAGAAAGATGTCATGAATCTTCTGAAAGGATCAAAATCTTTGTGAAGCAGAAAAAGAAAAGAAAAAAGAGAAATTCGTTATGGATTGCATCTTAGAATTATGGAATCATAGAAGCTGAAGGAGTGTGTGGATTTCTTTTAGTGCAGCCTTCAGCACCCCTTCCCCAAAATTCTATGGAAGTTTCGTCTTTTATACCTTTGGACATGTTTATCTGGCCTCTGCTTGATATCTTCCACTGATCCAGAGCTTTTGACATTTTGTTGTAAGAGTTTTGTTTTCAAACAGCTCTCGTTGTTATAAATTTCCTCCTTACAGAGAACTGCAACTGGTGTCCTGGTAACATCTGCTCACTGTTCTTTGGAGAAATAGTTCTAAACTTTTTAATTTTGTATCACAGACAGCTTAGTGAAAGTTATGAAAGTTATGGGCTCTCATCCTAGAAAATGCCTTTCCTGAGCTCATTCATGGAGTTCAGGTGAAGCATCTCTGCTCCAGAGAGAATAAAAGGCTTTCTACACGACAATTCTTTTCTACATGACAAGCATTTTAAAACTTATCATGTTCATTTAAAACTAGCCTCACCAGTTTCTTCAATTGCTTCTTTTCTCCTTTCTTCTTTTTTCTGTTCCTTCACCTACTTTTAAAAAACAAGCATATGCTAAGCACCCATTCTGTGCCAGACACAGTGTTAGACACTAGGGACACAAAGATGAGTAAAACACCATTCCTGTCCTTGGAGTTCACAGCTTATTTGGGGAGACAGATCTGTAAACAGATGAGTTAGGTCAGGGAAGTGCATTCAAACTGAGTATGGGTCTTAGGGTCGAATTAAGTCTGGGCTCAAATTCCAGCTTCACCACTTATCAGTCATCTTGGGAAAGATACTTAATCTCTTGGGGCCTCATTTTGCTCACATATAAAACAGATACTCATATGCTATTGCTGTTACTATTGTCATTTGTCAAATAAGGAATCTGGGCTTAATTATGTAAGCTTCCATAAGCCACCAGTCCTTTAAGAAGGGGAGTGGCAGACATGATTTGATTTTTTTATACCAATTTTATTTTAAAACAAATCACTCTATTTTGGAATACAATGAATCAACTAGACCAGGAAGAGATGGACAGGAAGGAGACTAGACAGGAGACTTGCAACTGTAGGGGTGAGAGTGGTGAGGACTTGAGCTAAGAGCAGGAGTACTAGGGATGAAGAGCTGTCAGATATTTTTGAGGTATAAATTATAGGACTTGGTCATCGGTTGACAGGGAGTAGACAAAGTTAAGTGCAACTGACAAATTTCTACCCTGAGAAACTGGTTGGTTATTGCTTTCATTAACTTAGATTGCAATTACAGTAGGAATAGCATTGAAAGAAGATCATAATTTGATATGTTAAGTGTAAGATGCCTTTCAGATCCCTTAAGCTTCAGAAATATGGATCTGAAATTTGGGACAAAAGCCTTGACTGGAAAGAATAGATTGAGGGTTTCTTTTTGTCGTTAGTGGTCAAAGTCATGAGAATGGATGAGATCACCCAGGAGGACAGGTAGAGTATGAAGAAAATGGAAGACAGGGAAAGAGCCCAGGGAAACAGCTGCATCTGACGGGAGGTGAGGGAGGAAGAGGAAGAGGAGGAGCAGGGAGCGCAGGTGCCTGGGAAGGTTAATTCTGGGTGTCAACTTGGTTGGATGAAGGAATGCAGGGAAACCTGGTAAAGCTGTTTTTTTAGGTGTGTGCATGAGGGTGTTTCCAGCAGAGATTAGCATGAGAGCCTGAGTGGCCTGGGTGGAAAGACCTGCCCTCAGTGTGGGTGGGAACCACCCAATCCGCTGGGGGCCCAGAGAGAACAAGAGACAGAGGCAAAGGTCAATCTCTCTCTCGCTGGAGCTGGGACATGCTCTTCTCTCCTGTCCGTGGACATCAGACCTCAAGATGATTAAGCTTTTGGGTTGCAGGACTTATACCATCTGCTTTCCTGATTTTGAGGCCTTTAGACTTGAAGTGAGCCACACTACTGGCATCCAGTTTGCAGACGGCCTATCGTGGGACTTTTCTTCACAATCACATGAGCTAATTCCTCTAATAAACCCCTCTCATATATTTCTTTTCTTTTTTTTTCTTTTTTTTGTGGCTGGTAAGGGGATTGCAACCCTTGGCTTGGTGTCACCAGCGCACTGGCCATTCCTATATAGAATCCGAACCCGCAGCGGGAGAACCGCTGCGCCCCCAAGCGCCGCACTCTCCCGAGTGCGCCACGGGGCCAGCCCTCTCATATATTTCTAACATGTGCTATTGGTTCTGTCTCTCTGGAGAACACCGACTAATACAGCACCTGACAGCAGAATGTTAGAAAAGTAGGAGGAAAAATCAGGGGATTAAAAAGAAAGCTATCAGCTGGCTGGTTACTCAGTTGGTCAGAGTGTGGGACTGATAACATCAAGGTCCAGGATTTGATCTCTGTACCGGCCAGTGTCCAGAAACAAACAAAAAACTACCACTCTCTCAAAACAAAAATCTGAATGCCCACTAAGTGCCAGGCACATTGCAAAGTGTTAATCTTAATTCCCTCATTTAGATAGCCCATTGCACAATACCATTCTTCTCCATTGGTCTGTGGTCACCCCGGCAATAAGCCAAGGCCCCACCTACGCTTGGGTATGTGTCTGTGCTCTTTATGCTCTGTTGTTCTAGATGTCTATTCCTATACCAATGCCACATTGCTTTATTTACTCAGTTATAAAATCTTACAAACAGCCTCCCTCCCTCCATCCCAAGATAAGTATGAATTATTGATATATTCAGATGAACAAAGTTTTAGGCGCATTTTCAGTAATATAGGCATGGGCTCAATTACATATGCTAACGACATAGACGCTCTTTCTCTGTGACGCTACTTTTAAAATGAAATTAAAGAGTTAACATACCATATGGTGCACTCTCTTTTTTAGATCTAAATAAACCACATTGCCTTAGTGATTTCCAAACCTGGCTGGATATCAGAATCACCTGGGGAGCTTTTTAAAAATGTAAATTCCTGAGCTCCATCCCAGATGTACTAAACTAGGTAGGATGGGGCATTTGGGGCCAAGAAATAGGTGTGTACAATAAGATATTCCTTAGGTGACTGTGATGTGTTCAGTTCATAGACTGGTATTTGGGAATCCCTACATCCAGATGTTCTCAGAACATTGATGAACGATGTATCAATCACTTTAGAGTGTTATTTTGCAGTCAATTTTCAGAAAGCAAGCATTTTATTAATCGAATTGGTTTTTCTTTATTCTTATAAAAAACAAATGTTATAAAAATTACAAACATTGTAGAAGTAAACAGAATGTAATACAATCACATAATTTCCCCTTCAATGGATAAAGGATATTAACAGTTTGGTCAATATTCTGTATTTTTTTTTCCTATGCATTTACTAGGTTATTTCTTCTAAAAATTGGATCACTTTTCACTTTGGGAATCTGGGCCTTGGGAGTCTAGAGTAAAACCTGGCCTTGGGAACCCAGTAAGTCACAGGCATGCTGCTAAAAGCCTGGACTTGGGAACCAGGTATAACTGGGTTTGGGACCCAGCTCTGGCCCTTACTAGCATTTTTGGGCAATTTTTTTTAGGGGGGGCAATTTATTTAACCTCCCTAAGTCTCAGATTTCCTCATCTGCAGGTAAAAATACTACCTACACAGTAAAATTCTTGTGAGAATTAAATGGGCTTAACTGACATGAAAAATAAGTTCTCACTAAATATTAACTTAAAAATTCTCAATAAACTTTAGTTTTCAGAGCAGTTTTAGGTTCACAGCAAAATTGAGTGGAAAATACAGAGAGTTCCCATAGACCCCCTCACAACCTCCCCCACTGTCAACATCCCCAGCCAGAGTCGTACGTTTGTTACAGTCCATGAACCTGCACTGACACATCACTGTCAACCAGAGTCCATAGTGTACATTAGGGTTCACTCTAGCTGTTGTACATTCTGTGGTTTTTGACAATTGTATAATGAATGACAAATACCCACCAGTATTTAGTGTCATGCTGGATTGTTTCATTGCCCTGAAAATCCTCTGTGCTCTGCCTATTTATCCCTCCCCTTCCCCAAGCCCTGGAAACTACTGATTTTTTTTTTTTTTTTTTTTTTTACTGTCTCCATAGTTTTTTCTTGTCCAGAATGTCATGTAGCTGGAAACATACAACATTAACTTTTTATTACAGTCATTATTATTATTACTACAACTACTACTATAGATGTTTCCAGTTATATTATTCAATATAATATTCCACATAATATTAAGTGGTCTCTGGGTCCTTTCAATTAATATTCTCTTTATTTGCCTTCTCTAAACAGAAGACTCCAAATGATTTCATCCCTTACTTCCCAAGTCAGTATCTTCTTTTTTCTTGACTTCTCATGTTTTGTAGCTGAGAGGAGGGTGACGGGGTATTGTAGGCTCCTCACTACCTGTTTCAAGTAGAAAAGAGCGAGCTTGTTTTATATTTCCTTTCTTCACAAATCAAGTTATCTTCTGCAGCATGTAATTGTCTCCTTGGTTTTCCCTGTTACTGATAGAAAGTGTCACAGCTTGTGCGAGTGCCAGTCACAGCTAATTATACACTAAATGATCTGCGTTGGCATGAACAGGGCTGGCAGAGGGCGCATGCTTCGCTGAGATGAAATGTTGCTTCAGTAAATTGTGCTTGCGTGGGATTTGACGTCAGGACAAAAACACACTGTTGTCCGAATTGAAGCAGCAGTGGCAATCAAAGTGTTAAACAACCAGGATAGAGTGAATATCCAAATGGTATTTTTAGATATGATGTTACAACTATAGCACATATAGTAACATAATGACTATGAACAGGGCTTCATTCTTTTCATTCCAAATTCACTATATTCTAGTTTTCTAAAGTTGCTGTCTTTTCTTTATCTCCTACAGAAATAATATATAGAAATATCCCCTGAACAAGCATGTAATGTATTGATTTATATTTTATGTTAAATCCAAATCATTTGGTACTTATTAGGAAAGTAATTTGTACCTTCAAAATATATTTTCACATTCTCAAAGTTGAATTAAGTTAATTCACACTTGGATTACAATGCTTCCAAGAGTTTTAATCATTAAAATAATAACTAACTGAAAAAATAAATATTTTTAGTGCCTTGCATCATATAAATTAAAATATGTGAGGTTTGCCAAAAGCATTATTACCATTGCATTTAATCTTAACGTGATAATGTCATAGTTAAAATAAAACTACACAGGTTAGTATACTATGCAGCCACTGGAATATGTTAGAATAACTGTAGAGACAAAAAAAACTCTGTAACCATGTAAAGAGAATAGAACATAATATTAAAATATGATTGCAGGCCTACATATAGAATCTGATGAAAACAGCTATCATTTATTTTTTGGATTATGTTTTCATCATCCTATTTTTTTTTTTTTCTTTTGGCTTAAAACAACAGGAATTAATTCTCTCACAGTTCTGGAGACCAGAAGTCTGAAATCAAGATGCTGTAGGGCCATAATCTTCCAAAGGCTTTTGGGGAGAATCCTTCCTTGCCTTTTCCAACTTCTAGTGACTCCAGGTGTTTCTTGGCTTGTGTTAGCATAGCTCCAATCTCTGCCTCCATCTGCACAGGGACTTCTCTGTGTGTGTCTCCTCTTCTGTCTCATATAAGGACACTAGCCATTGAATTTAGGGCCCACAGGTAACCCAGGATGATCTTCTCATCTCAACATCCTTAATTAAATCACTTCTGAAAAGATTCTTTCTCCAAATAAGGTCACATTCACAGGTTTTGGGTGTTAGAAGGTGAACATATCTTTTTGGGGTTCACCATTCAACCCACTGCAACCATGGTCTCTGTCTTCAGCAGAAGGTTACTTTAGGAAGTTGGCAGCATAATTTGTCTACATGCAAGATGCAAGTTGATATGAGACTTTGCCTTGGAATTATTTCCTAGTTGTTTCCAGTATGCAAATCTTATCTCTTTAATTAAGTTCTCAGTTTAATGTTCTGCTATTATATTGCTTTTTCTTTTTTTACACCTAAATGCTCTTAGGCCAATATATTGTCTTTTTAATAAAAAATTTTTTGCTAATGTCCAGTGTTTATTCAGTTATTCAACAGTTATATCTTTCTTTAAACACATATGAGTAAATCACTTGACTAGTGTTTATATTATGTAATTAATCTTCAGAATGGATTTATTCCCTGTGGTCTTTTAGCAATCTTGGAAACTTGGTCCTGTACAGGTTTGGGTAGAAACAAGGGTAATATTTAAATTATTTAAAAAGTCAATTAGTTACAGCAGACACTTTAGCAAGCACAACAGACACAGCCATACTTTTTTTTTTTATTGATATGTTTTTTTTACATTCTATGATTTTGTTGTGGAGCAGTTGGGAGGGACAGGGAGAAGGGAGAGGGGAAGGAAATGGGCTGGCAGGAGGAAGGAGGGGGGCGGGATTGAGGGGTGTGGCACCAACTCATTCCCACAGGGGAGACCAGGGGGCTTCCAGCAGTGGCTTGGTCATTGCAGGGCTGAGTGCAGATGTCAGGGGGTTGTGGCAAAAGCCCTCATTCCCACCACCCCAGCTCGGGAACCCGAGGCCCTTCTTGCTGTGGCTTGGTGGTTGTCACTGGGCTGGTTGTGCAGACACAGCCATACTTGAAGGTAGAGGCTGAATATCCACTCTGGATAAAAGTGAGAGGGTGCTTCTAGAAACAGGCCAGATGGAGCCCTGATTTTTAGGAAATTAGCATAGTTTGATGAATAACGTGTTTGGTTTAGAAAGAGAAGGCATAGGTCCTAGTTCCAACTTTACCAATTCCCCTTTGAGTCTTATTTTCTATAACTATTAAATAAACTATTGAAAGAATGAATGAATAAATTTGAGAAAACACTGTAAGTATTAGAGCACAAAAGAACCCATGAGCTTTTAAGTCATTAATTAGTATTAACATTTATTTATTTGTATATTGTAGACACAATTGGCAATTTTGTTCTCAGTTATATCACTTAATGAGTCCTGTGACTGAACTTTGACTAAATAATGCAGACTTCAGGTAATATACTCTGATCCAATCCAAAATCTGTCCCTGTGAATTATGAAAGATGATTGAAAATGCCAAATGTATAGAAATTTGCCTTCTTCTAATTGTAAATGCCATATTATGTTCAGTGAAGGAAGTATGTGCCACATACGAACACAGGGCTCAGAGTTAAGGCATTTATTTCCTACGTTAAACCCTTCTAGGATTGATTGTAATTTGCTGAACATTTACAATATGAACAGTGCTGAAAATTTATTAAGCCTATGGGGTTTTGCTATTTTTTTCCTCATTTCCAATTTATTCAATGTTCTCTGCCCTACATAGTGAAATCTTGATTGGTCTACTAGTCCATTTGACCTCACCTATGACATTTCATTGGCATGAAATATAGATTCTCTATATTTTTAATATACAGATAAAGCAGTTTTATACTTCTAAAACTTTTAAAACTTTTAAACTTTCAAATGCCTCCAAAGTTACGTTAATTAAGTAAATGGTCAAAAGTTCAGGCAAAGTCTTCACGGAGACTTTTTTACACTCCATTAAGCTTTACAGTACATGTTATAAAAATTCCGAGCTTAATATTTCAAAAGCTTACTCAAACAAATGCTCAGAAACTATTGAATACCCTACAGAAACTGAGGACCAAGATAGTGTTTATTTGTCCCAAATGGTTAAATCGAATCTTGCCCTGAGCATTTTATCACCAAAAAGCAACATTGTCCTAAAAAATCTGCAACTTAAGAATTATTTATGTTAATTACAAGCCTCATTTATCACTTCAGGCAAATACATGTTTTATACCCTATATTAGTCACTTTTTGTTGCTTATAACAAAGTACACTGAACTGGGTGATTTATAAAGAAAATGAAATTTATTGCTTACAGTTTCTGAAGCTGGGAAGTCCAAAGTCCATCTGGTGGTGGCAACAGTGACCCAGAGGTCTCACATTGCAAGACAGTGGAAGCAGAGAGAGCAGGGAGAAGGAAAGACAGACTCCTCCTCTTTTAAAGCCCTCAGAACCACGCCCCTGATCACCATTTTTAATCCATTCACTACTACATGGTCCTACAATCCAATCATCTCTTCAAGGCCCCACCTTTCAATTACCATAATAGAATTTCCCACCCTCTTAACAGTCATAGTGGGGGCCAAGTTTCTAATACATAAAACTTGGGGGACAATTCAAGCTTCAGGGAGTTTTGTGGGGACATAATTCAATCTACTACATACCCTCATGGGGCTCTTCTGATAAGAATTTATTTCACTTTTCTAGCACTGAAATAATATGGCATTGTAGATAGATTCCTGTTATACCACCTATCTTAATACAAATAGACATACAGCTCATATTTTCACGTTTTTTAGAAAGTACAAACTCAATTTTACATACACACACACACACGCGCGCGCGTGCACACTCCATAATCATATAATATTATCTTAAATGAGTCATTTTTTCAAGAAAATGACTAAAAAGCCTGTATGAACAAAGTGGAAAGATTCCTACCCTCTCACCTTCTCTCTTCAGGGGTTTATTTCTGGTAGAGAATATATCAGCACTGTCTACATCAAAAATAATTATGTATGAATTTAAAATACACATAAACATACATACACAATGCAATATCATATCAGCATCTTCCTTCTGTTCTTCAGGAAATTTTATCTTCCAGGCTTGAAGTAATTTAATATCTTCTTTCCTTTTTATTTCTGTTTTATATTATTATTATTTTACATTCTATGAGGTTGCTGCAGAGCAGTGGGAGGGGGAGAGGGTAGGGGAGGGGGATGATGGAGGGGGGTAGGGGGTGGGGTTGTCCCCTGGCTGGCTCCTGAGGGCAGGGGGCATGGCTGAGGCCTTCAGCACTCCCACCCCAGTTTCCGGCTCTTCTATGTTTTGTAGGTGTTTTTTGACGGTGTTAGACCTTTACTGGTTAATATCAGAACTTTGTCTCTTGTCTGTGGGTTTTTTGTTTTTTCTTTCAGTTCTGTGTTGGATTATTCACTGTTTCCATCACTTAAACTCTTCACTGGAACTAATTTGTCCTTTGCTTTCTTCTAAAATTGAGGAATTTCCCATGGGGACCAGCACTTGAGCCCTGTGGTTGAGCTAAATTGCTGCTTTGCTGCTGATCCTCTGGGGAAGGCTTTTTGTGCAGCTCAGGTTTTAATTGTTGACCTTGTAATCACTTCCAGGTCTTGTGCGGTCTCTTACACCTGGGTTGTGTGGAAAATCTGGTCTGGGCCTGAGTCTTTTTTGGACTCTTACAGTACCTACCTGCATCACATCTCATACTACATTATAGACTAAAACATTTTGAGTAACCTCAGCAGTTATTTAGTCAAACTACACCATGCAAAATTCTACTCTCCCATATTCCTCACCAAGCCTTAGTTGGGATAATTCTGCTCCTTAAGAAAATAGCCATTCTGTTGGTGGATGCCTTGGATTGAATGGCCCTCAAAATATAATTCCCACTGTAACTGTTGAGAGTGAGAAATCCTATTCTGGAAATTGAAAGGTGGGGCCTTGAAGAGGTGATTGGATTGTGAGGACCCTGCCATAGAAAATGGTTTAATGGTGTTGTGGGTGTGGTTCTGAGGGCTTTAAAAGGAGAGTGCATGAGGAGCTATCTCTCTCTCTCTTCTCTGCCATTTTCTGCCATGTGAGACCCCTGAATTGCTGTAAAGCCATGACCAAAGAAAGCTCTCACCAGATGTGTTCCCTGGGCTTTGGAATTCCCAGCCCCTGAAACTGTAAGCAGTAAATTTTGTTTTCTTACACATTACGCAGTTCCAGGTATTTTGTTATAAGCAACAGAAACAAACTAATAAAGTGGATAAACCCAAATATGTGAGGTATTTTTTTCCTGTCTGGATATTTTTACTCTGGGATATTACCAATGAATATGTATCAACACATTTTGAGAAAGTATAAAATGAGTTCCCAGGAGAGATAAAAGTCCCAATACTCAGGACACACCACTTGTCAGCTTTAGATAAAGGACGTGGCATAGAGGATTCAAAGTAAGGGAGGGGGTAGTATGTTTAATGAATGGATGACAGGAATCTTTGGTCTGTGGTCTCCTGTGGAGGACAGTAGAGGTGAAATGCTTGATATCTTATTCTTCAGAGAGTGAAACTTCTACGTAGACAGATCCCTTTTTTCCTACTAAAGTTTTGATGATGTTGACAATGAGAATGATCATAATGATAATGATGCTGTTATATAAATAGGTTAATGATGGCCCCCTATATTGGCCTCTATGCTGTTTATATCCTCACAGCAGGCTAGGACTGTTAGTTCAAAGCCCGCTGATGTCAAACTCAAATTTTTATACTTCTAATTGTTTAAATATAGCCCAAACAAGCTTATTTTTAGTAATTCAAAGTCTGCCTGCCTTGCACACCCCACAAAACTGCACCCAACATCTGCTAGCTATACAGAAAATAAACTCTGGAGCTATAAATGACCCTAAAGTGCTGTGGCCCTTTGGAGCTCCATGACCCATTGACTCGCCCTTTGCTGCTGAGTGACATTGCCTAGACACATGAGCCCTCCCCTTTGTCCTCTTCCCCTTCTGGGTGGTGACTCCACACCATTGTCTCTGGAAGGTCTCCTGGTATAAGGGACTTCCTCTCTTGTGCAACCTTGTCACAATGCTGTCTGATAAAGCTTGTTGTGCAGTGCTATGGTCCTGTGTTTTCCTTGATCAGCCCTGATATCTTCAAACTCACCACAGATGTATATGGTAAACGTCGAGGCAGTACAAAAGTTAGTTTCCTTTTTTCCCTCAGACCCTTAGTTGCAGTCTCTGGAGTTAAATACCATCAACTGTTTCTTGAGTATAAGCACAGAAATATCCCATGTAGATGTATGCATTCACAGTACATGTTGTATTAGTTTGCTATAGCTGCCATAACAAAAGCCCACAGACTGGGTGGTTTAGACAACAGACATTTATTTTTGCACAGTTCTGGAGCCTAGAAGTCCAAGATCAAGATTTGGCAGGTTTGGTTTCTCCCTGGCTTGCACATGGCCACCTTCTCTCTGTGTCTTCGCATGGCCTTTCCTCCACACGTGCACATCCCTGGTGTCTCTCTGTATGTCCTAATCTCCTCTACTTATAAGGGCACAAGTTAGATTGGATAGGGCCTACCTTAACAGCCTTATTTTAACTTAATCACCTCTTTAAAGACTCTGTCTACAAATATAATCCATTCTGAGGTAGTGGGGGTTAGAACTTAGCCATATGAACTTTGGGAGACACAATTCAGCCCATAACACATGTGTATATGTATATTTCCTTTAGAGAAATATTAGTGAATCTTACTAGGCACATTGTTTTTACTTTTTAAATTTACTACATAAATGAAATGAATATATATTTATTTCATATATAAACATATGTAATGTTGATGGTCTTTTCATATCAACAAACAGGGATATATCTACCTCATTCTTTTAATGGCAATAAAGCATTTCCTTGTCAGGATATTATGTAGTTTATTTATCAATAACCTAATGTTGAACAATTTGGCTGCTTCTACTTTTTATTTCTTTTACAAACAATGCTGCCATAAATATCTTCATAATTATACTTTCTTTTACAAGTGGAGAGAGAGCTGTAAGGTACATTTTTAGAATAGAGATTTCTCAGTAAAGAGGTATATGAATTTTTATTTGGATAGATATTGCTAATTGCTCCACAAATAGAGAGTACCAGTCTACACTTCCACCAACAATGTATGTGAAAATCCCCCACACCCTTGCCATAATTCTACATTATCAAATGTTTTAATCTTTGTTAATTCAGTAGTTGGAGATGATATCCTAATATAGTTTTAATTTGAATTTCTTTAACTGAGAGCAGAGTTTGAACATCTTTTCATGTATAAGGCCATTGGTATTTTTTGTGAGTTACCTGTTTAAATTCTTTGTCCATTTTTCCCCATTGGGTTGTTGGTCTTTTTCCTGGTGACTCGTTTGTTGGAACTTTGCACAAAAGGTAGAAATGAGTCTCTTGTCACAGGTGGTTTTATAGGAGACAAGGTTACAACATTGACCTGTAACTCTAGGGTCATCTTGAGCCTCTTCCTGGGCAAATGGTTTTCAGAACCAACACATCTTAGTCACAGTGATGCAGGTACAGAAAGGAAACAAATTCTTATCCTCTTGCTTTGTAGTCTCTTGTTATGACTAGGATAATACCAAAAAGCTGAGAAAATTCAGATATTGAACACATTTAGTTAATCCTATGTCAGGTACTTCCCAGAACTTCAATTTTCCTACTAACCACATGGTTTAGTGAACTTAATGCACAATTACAAATTAAATAATTTAACTCATAATATTTCTTTTCTACAAATGCAAATCTCAATTTCAATCAGGAAATCTGCTGGGAAAGTGAAATCATCTTGTTATTTACATTGATGGAACCAAAATTTGTGAAATATATCTCTAAACCTTAGTGGCCTACTCATTCACTTAATTTTATTTATTTACTTATTTTTGTGGCAGATGGGCCGGTAAGCGGATCTGAACCCATGACCTTGGTGTTACAGCACCACACTCTTATCAACTGAGCTCACTGGCCAGCCATATCCATTTGCTGGGAAGGACCATATTCCTTCCCACCACTGGCCATTAGTCATGGACCATTTTTCTTGCCCGGCATCTTCTCTTCCTTTGCATCTCAGCTTAAATGCCCTTTCCTCAGAGAAACCTTGCCTGACACTTTACCCACCCCAAGCCTAATGTAAATTGTTCCTATTAGACTCTCTTAAAGTACTTTGTTCTTTTCTTTAATAGCATTGAACACGATTGGTAGTCATGTATCTATTTGTTCAGCACAATGTCTGAAACATATCAGACACTCAATAAAGACATGAATGTATAAAACATAAATTCCTTTGGGTTCTAACATTGTACAATTTCATGAAATGTCAAATTCCAAAGAAGCCGTAGGTATTTCTGTATCTTATAATTCATGAGGTTACTATAAACACTGCAACGAAAACATTCATGCCTGGACCAAACTTGGCTTTCCTTATTCATATTCATTCGTATTCTTGGGGAGACAAGTTATCTGATACATCCTTGTTCCTACCCTGTTGACTCCATAGCGATCCTTCTCTGTTTGGAACTGTCCACAAGTCTTACATTATAACTTAGAAATGAAAAAAGTGTGGGAAGGTAATTAATACATCCAGAGCTCTGCTCCAGTGTGTAGGTACAGGTTAAATGTCTTTTTTATTTTTATCTTTACAACAGACTTTATGACTGCAATAAAGATGTGAGTGGTTTCTTCAAAGATAAACATCTGAAAGAGAGAGGTGGGTTACATTCTAATAGCCTGTGGCTGCTGTCAGAAATAATTTAATGCTTAGTGCTTTGTTGGCTGACCCAAGTCCTTTGAAGAAGTGAAGCCTGCTACTTACACCATCATGGCTGCCCCAGAAGCCACTCATTTATGTGAGGTGCTCTGTAGTGCTACTCAATGAAGGCAAGAAGCCTGAACTTGGTAATTGAGAATGAATGTCAAGTAGTGTCAAGATGCCTCAATTCATAAGGCTGATAACTCCTTCTGTGATTGCATTTCCATTTTTACAGCTGCTTCAGTGGCCAAGTTTGCCAGCCTTGTTTGGGAAAGTATATATATATTATAGGACACTTGGCACTGCCTGAGAAGAAGCTAGCATTTTTGATTCATTTCTACGGGTTGTGGAATTTTCCAACTATTATAGAGGTCGATTTTATAAAATTTATAAGGAGGTAGAGAGAAAGAAGGGAGACATTTTTTAAAAGACAAGAAATAAGGAAAAGAAAAGCACTCGTGTTTGCACTACTATTCTAACAATTACAAATTTTAAAAATTATTGATACTGGCAATATGTTTCTTTGGGAAGAAGAAACATCTTCAATGGAATGAAAATATACAAGTGATTAAACAATGGTGAGGAATTTATTCAATTTCTAATACGTTTTGGAACTATAATGTAATAATATATACATATTGTACCTAGCACAAAGTCTAGCCCAGGGATCAGTAACTTTTCCTGGAAAGAGCCAGACAGTAAATGTTTTAGACTTTGCAGGCTAGATGGTGTCTGTTGCAACTACTCTACATTGGCCTTGTGCAGAAGCAGTCGTAGACAATAATGTAAATCAATGAGCGTGGCTATGTCCCAATAAAACTTTATTTATGGACACTAAAATTTGAAATTTGTATCATTTTATGTGTTGTACATATTATTTTTCTTTTGATTCTTTTTAACTATTTAAAAATGTAATAGCCATTCTTAATGTGTGTGTCATACAATGAACAGGTGGTGTGTTGGATTTGGTCCGTGGGCCATAGGCTGCTAATCCCAGGTGTAATATGTGTAGATGTTCCATATCTGTGCCTGAGTCCCTTCTAAAAAACAGTTATGTTTCATGTGTAAGCTACACCTACGAACAGGAATTGAATTACACGTAGCAGGGTTTTTAGCCCGTGCTTCATGCCAGAATCTCTGAGTTTTGTTCCACATTAGTAATGTCTGTCTTTATCAACAATTTGCTCCACACACAGATAACTATCTGCCCAAAGTTCATAGATAAAAAGAACCATGAACTATCTCAAGGACATTCCCCTACTCCTTTCCACCCCCTGAAAAATCCTTCGGGTTCTCTTGTACTAATCTGGAAGTAAGAGCCAAGCCAGGATGATATAAGAAATATTATAATTGATTAGAGATGTTTTCAGTTACTCTGAAGCCCGAAGAGAGTGAATGATGAAGACTGGATAGTAAAAATTTAGTTTAATATAATAAGTTTTGTTTATACTTAAATAGTGTGTCTACCTGCTGCCCTCTTTTCTTTCTCTAATTACATATAATTGACTAACATAGCTTTTCTTACATTGGAAGGGTTTTTTTAAAAAGAGATTTTGGATATAAATGACATATTTGGGACAGTCTAGTAATTCTTTAATTTTTATACAAATTATCTTGGTTAGCAGATGATATGGAAATCAGCCAAAATATATATATTAGAATAATTATTTATCTTAGAAGAGAGTAGAAACCTGAGACTTTACCCTAGTAGTGCTGCAATTAAAAACAAAAACAAGACAAAGCATTGAAGTTATTTTCAGAAAGTCAGACCAAGTAACTACTTTGTGAGACTGGAGCTGTTTTAAACATATCCCATCTTTAACCTTTTGGTTGTACTGATTGCCTACCAAAGAGAGGGAACGATGAGAATCAAGTCACTGAATTGCGAGATAGAATGTCTAGTTTGTCTAAGAAATGGAATTAATACATAAGGCAAAACTGGATCTGATATTCAAGAGCAAATGCTACTTTTTCAAACTGAATTTTAGTAGTTTAAGGAAGCAGCTTCAGATTCAGAAAATCATGTTGAGAGGCATTATATAGCTTTTACAGTTTTGTTGTGCTGGTATTCTGACATCTTAGAAAGGAAGTGACGAAGGTTATATTTGCTTTCTCAGCATTTAATATGCTTTGGGAGGTCCCGATAAAACTATATCAAGAATTTGGGTAAAAGTTTCAGGCATTTATTTACACATTTCCAACCACCAATATTGTTAATTACCTAGATTTTTCCCAGTAACAAATATCCTGATAATTGAGGTCTTTGGTTTTTACTTGGATGTCAGGCATTGTCCAGGTGCCTGAGACTACTTAGCATTTCTATGACACTTTAGAGATGCTTTCAGACTTTGGGTGGCTAATGAGCTGTGTTTTGTACAAAACTAAGGATCTTAATCTGATCAAATGGTGGTGCTGAAAAGCTCCCTTGGTTTTTAATATGATGATCTAATGCTAGGAAATTGCAGTCCCTTGTCATTATACGTAGATCAAGACATTCCATTCTGGACATGGACTGTAACCTCTGTAGACCTTATTCTCTTGCTAAAGATCAGAGGATCTCGGGGCCACAAGAGCAAATTTAAATGACTTTTTTTTGTCCACACATATTCCTTCCTCCCCACTCCCATCCTGAACAAGTTTTGGTCCAAAGCATAGCCTTTATAGAAAAATGGATGGTTCATGTAGCATTTAATTATAAGTCACATTATCACTGGATAACTAAATAATTCCTTATGAATGACATGAACTAGATGTTTTTAAATGCTGTTTTATTTATAGGCTTTCCATGCACCTCAGCTTTTTGATATTCTTTACCTTAAGATGATGGGACCAGTACTTATCATAGCAAGTCTCCATAGTCTTGGCTAGAAAATTTTCACTAGTCCCCTGAATCTCCCATAACTTCAGTGAAATAGCCAGCATTTAATAAGTCCCTGAAGTATTTCCATTAGCTTCTTTGTGGTTTTAGTGCTTGCTCTGCCCACTCCTTCCAGGCATTTTTAGCAGTTCTTGTATTAGGTACTTTTATTTTCAAGTGGGTTCCCTGCTTCTTGTCATTGGAAGGGCTATTTTACTTTATCCATCATCAGGTTGATAAATACAATACCATACTTTATTTTACCACAATAGCTGTAGGTAGGTTAGTTAAATTCCAGAGAGTCCTATTAATTCAGATCACGATCATGAATAACGTCAACCTTTCTGAGAAACAACTTACCTGAGCAAACAGCTACGTATGTCCTGAGACAAATCAAATGCAAAGCTTTTACCTGGGTAAGCTAATAACGTGGCTTCTCCTTTTCTGCAAAGCTTATTCTCTCTTTCAATCATGTAGTAGATTTTTTGATGATTTTAAAAACTTTTTTGATATGACATGTACAAAAGGAGATTTTTCCTAGAAGAGAGCTTAAACTTGGTATCTCCAAGAAATTGAATGTTTTTTTTTTCCTTTTTATTATATCCCTTAGATGGTTTGGGGTACTTAAAAAAACCCTCATATTCTTAGTAGTTAAATGTAAGCTTTCTCTTGGACCCCAAACACTACACTATAACACTGACACAGTTAATGCAAAATAAATAAACAAGCTCAATTTTGAGGTGAATTCAATTACTAGGTAACTCTTGGGCATCAAAGACAGGTTTTCTTTCTTTTCCTTTTTTCTTTTCTTCTTCTTGGTTTTTTGTTTTGTTTTGTTTTGTTTTCTGTTACAAAGAGAAAGAGAACTTAAAGTAAAAATTGGAAGATGCTGCAGCTGTTAAAAGCTCTCTGAAGCCCATTGAGCAAGAACAGAGCTGTTGAATAATGCAGACAAGATAATGAACAGCAGACAAATGATCCCAGGAGGCTCCCCGCTGGGTAAAGGGAGTGTATACTTAGAGGCTAGATTTATTATCCTAACATCTTTTGTGGTAACCTCCAATTTATTAGAAATACCTGAGACATTTCTAAACTCAGGGTTTTTCCCCTTCATCCAAAGCCAAAACTAGCTCATCATTTCTACCTTGGCTTCTTGAAGCCATATAGTAAGTTGCAAACCCAAAACTTCCTTTTTTTAAAGAAGAAAGTGAGAATTAACTATGTAAAGAGAAAAGAACCAAGAGAGTAACCTGGTGGTCGATTTGATAACTGATGTACAAATGTGGCTCCCTAGACTACAGGAAAGCTTTCTATATAAAGCTTTCTTGTAACTAGAAATTGTCAGTAAAGTTTAAACCCCAAGTGACTAGATTTAATAATGCAGCACTTCAAAGGCACAATCTATTCCCAGCCAAATGTGGACCATTTTGTAAGAAAGGCAAAATTGTGGGATATACTGTATTGTGAGATTATAAATTGCCTTTGTTTTAAAATGAGCATACTTATAAGACAGCTTTTGACACAAGACTTATTCTTTGAATGTAATTAATCACTTTTTATCTTACACAATCTGACAGTCAAATTCAGTGAGAACTTCAATTTGGAATTGAAGGAATTGTTCCTTAAAGGAAGAGAAGCTTCCAAAGCCATGAGTAAAACAGTTTTGGTAATCTTTGAAATATCTCACTCAGTTTAAGATACCTAGCCTGTTTTTTAAAAACTTCACATACTGGTTTCTCAACGGCTCCTTAAGAAAAACAAAATCAACAAACTCTACCTGATTTTAAACCTCAGTTGTTCTGACCCACCTGCCAATTTTACGTATTGAGGTTTAGAACTTAACATATGGTAATTATGTCAGTATGTTAATTTATGGTGGCAAAATTCTGAAGACCTTTGTTGCTCAGAAGGTACTACTCTAAGTGATTATTCACATTATATACATCATTTAAAGAAAATACATATACATATACAATCATATACATAGACATATACAAAAAGAAAATACAATACATATGCATCATATTAAGAAAAAAGAGTTTGGGAATTTTTAACCTAGTTCAGACAATACTTAAATCATCAAAAATCTTTTTTTTTTGTATTTGTATATGTGAATAAATGAAATAGAAGGGTTTTAGTTTACAAAAGGGATTGAACTGAGCAAGGTTGAATGTAAACTCGAAATGGTTGACAGCATTTTCCCTATCCTCCTAAGAAATACTAGAAAGAGGAAAGTCATGGTAGAGCCTTGCAGAAGGCTGGTGGAGGGGGTGGGATTCTTCCTAACGATTAGATGAATTAAACTTGGTGTAGCTGTGATAAGATGTGTTCCACTATACTGAGGTAGCTGCTGAAGTAGCACCTACATAGTTCAAGTGAGCAAGCATATAACTTTAAATGCCCAACAGTACCACAAAGTAACTAAGACCATGTCTTCATGATTACACCATTTGTGCTTTCTTTTCTCTTTCCTAACCTCTGTAATAATTGAATTCTGAGTTCCTGACCGGTTGATATCTAATTATTCGAATCATATTAATAAACTGATTGGATTGACTAGTGTCACTGAGGGCACCCAATAATTTCTAAACAGTCATACTGACTATGCACATAAATTGAATCATAGACATTGAGCAGCAAATTTCATAGACAGATATAAGTAAGTCCCTAGAAGTGTATAATGTGTAATGTGTATATTCCTGCTAATTAAATAAAGAGTAAAATACAACAGAAAATATGAAATATATGTGTTCAAGCTTACAAACATATAAATTCATCCATTTATTCATCCTTCACCTATTTTTTTAGCACCTGCTATGGAAAGACATTGTTCTAGACAACAGGAATTCTATGGTGAACAAGATCTCTGCTTTCATGGAACTTACAATTTATAATGAGAAAACAATATATATATACACATTAATTAGACATTTATTCATTTAATCAACAAACATTTATTGCCTAACCACTCTGCTGGGCACTGGAAATAGAAAGAGGAATAAAATAACATCACTGCTCTTGAGAAGCTCATAATCTGTTGGGGAAACAGGTAGACAGAAACATTACAGTATTTTCTTAAGACTTCATCTAAGGTGGGACAGTTAATTAAACATGTTCCTTTATCTCTACTCCCTATAAATGCCTCAAGAAAATGACAGTAAAAGAGTAAAGAATGAATAAACTCATAAGTGCAAAGAGAAGAGGATGGAAGAAGATAGAAGAGTTGACAAATTTAAAAATTGAGTAGAGACTAGATAACCAATGGTAAGTAATTTAGCATACCAGAGAAAGCTGGAACCTAAACCTATGGAAGTGGAAATGCAAAAAAAGCAGATTAAACCCAGCAGAGAACTCTGAAAATCATAGGAACTGTAGGCAATAGGAAGCTCTAATTGGATTGTTTACCTTCTTATTGAGTTGTAAGAGTTCTTTGTATGTTCTGGAAACAAGCCACTTGCAAATATATGTGTTATAAATATTTTCTCCCACTGAAGGGCTTGTCTTTTTATCTTCTTAACTCTGTCTTTTGAAGAGCAGAGGTTTTTAAATTTTGATGAGGTCCACTTTACATACATTATGTTCTTTTTCTGGTTCCTGCTGTGTGTTGCCTAAGAAATTTCTGTGTATCCCAAGGTGGTACAGATTTTGTCCTGTTTTCTGTTTAAAGTTTTATATTTTTACTTCACGCCCATTAGAATCAAGCTGTCCTTTACAGGAGCCACTAGCCACATGTGTCTCCTGAGCACTGGAAATGTGGCTAATCCAAATTAAGAGGTATTATAGGTACTATAAATATTAAGTATATAAAAAAAGAGAATGTTGAATATTGCCTTAATATTTTTAATTACATATTGAAATGAAAATATTTTTGAGTAGATTGGATTAAATAAAAATATGTTGTAAATTTAATTTACCTTTTTTTTAAGGCTCTTAAAAATGTGGCCAAAACACTTAAAATTATGCATGAGGCTCACATTTGTGGTACACATTCTTTTCTATTGGACAGGGATGATTTAAATGCCTTTCTGTCACCCACCACATATTTTACCCTGCCTCAAGTGTCTGGACACTTATCCCTGCACCATATTAGCAGAAGACAGTATGTTTTATAAAGATCTTGAATCAGAAAAGCTGTGGGCTTTGAAACATCAAGGCCAAGTGTGCAAAGAATGAGGTGCTATATTGAAAACAAAGGAATCAAGAGAAATTTGACACACAGAACAATGGAAGTCCTTAATCTTCTTCCCATGCTAGATCTGTGAACACTGGCATGCAAATATATACCCCAGTACAGAAAGTTGAAGAATTTTTTTTCTAAGGAAACAGACTTCACCAAGGGACAAAACTTACATATACTGGTATTTGGGAGTGCCCAAATCTACTCAAATCCTGATCACAGAACAGTGAAACCCATCAGTTGACAAGCCCCACCCATATACACAGAGATTACAATTAGCATTTGAAAACTTCATTCTGGATAGTAATTCATCCGACAAAACTGTACACTTTGAAGACAGAGACAAAAATAGAAAATAAATAAATAAAAAGGAATTCAGAAGGCATAGGGAAAATGCCCTGGCAGAAGGAGCACTTAAATAAATCCATAATTATTTTACTCAGAGAAATAAGATATTGCTTTCATTAAAGAAGAATAAGAAGCTATAAAAAGGAAGCATTTTGTTAACAAAAATAATTAAAAATGGGATAGGAGAAATTAAAAGTTCAAAGAAGAGTCTGAAGATAAACACAAGAAAATGTTCTAGATGGCAGAACAAAGAGAGAAAGAAATAGAGCATTATTCCGTGTGATCCAGTATTGTATTAGTCTATTTCTGTTGCTTATAACACAAATACCTGAAACTGGGTGATTTGTATGAAAACAAAATGTATTGCTTACAGTTTCAGAGGCTGGGAAGTTCAAAGTCCAGGAAAAACATCTGGTGAGGATCTTCTTTGGTGGCGGTTTTATAGCACTGCAGGGGTCTCACATGGCAAAAGATGGCAGAGCAGAAACAGAGCTAACCTTCTCAGTTGGTTCTTTTTAAAGTCATTAGAACAACACCCAAGACCATCATTAATCTATCAACTTATTACTCAGTGAATGGATCAATTCACTCACTAAGCATAGTCCTCACAATCCAATCACCTCTTCAAGGCCCCACATTTCAATTACTGTAATAGGATTTCCCAACCTCCAACAGTTACAGTGGGGATCAAGCTTCCAATACATAAAACTTGGGGGACACAGTTCAATCCTTATCAAATATTTAAATAATTTTCAAGAACTTCTTGAAAAAAACAGAGAAAAGAAATGGGATAAAATCATCAAAGGAACAAAAATTTTAAATTCCTAGAACTGAAGAACACACATCTAGATTGAAAAGTCTTTGAAGTTCCCACATAACGAATGAAAAAGACCTAAGTATATCACCTCAAGGTACATGATTGTAAAATTACATTGGAGAAAGAGGAGATCCTGAAAGCTTTTGAGTGTAAACCAACAAAAACACTTCACAAGAATTAGAATAGAATTGGATTTCCCAACTGCAACATTGGAACTAGAAGATAATGGAGCAACGTCTTCAAAATTCTGAGGAAAAACAATTTCCAGCTTAGATTTCTACACCCAGAAAAGCTTTCCAGCAAATGAGAGGACTGCAGATAGTAAACATCCTCCCAAATTTATTCTCATATGCTCTTTCTTGGAAAGCTCCTGAA
Source organism: Cynocephalus volans (assembly GCF_027409185.1). Classification (NCBI taxonomy): domain Eukaryota; kingdom Metazoa; phylum Chordata; class Mammalia; order Dermoptera; family Cynocephalidae; genus Cynocephalus; species Cynocephalus volans. The sequence goes on from NC_084475.1 coordinate 34,586,812, forward strand.
AAAAGTATTCCACAAAAACAAGAAAATAAACTATGAAAGAAAAATCATGGAATCCAAAAATGAGGAATGCAAGACATAGAAGTATAGAAGAAATCCCCAGGATGATGGGGAAAGGTTTCCAGGATGACAGCTGTGGGGCAGGCCAGGAAGGCAACAGCCCAGAGAGGAGCAGAGAGAAAATAAACCCCATGAGGGATGTGTCCCCCCACCACCCCAAAAGGATAAACTATATACATCTGATATATCTGGACATATCAAAAAAATTTTTTTTCTTAGAGAGTTTGAGGGTAAACTGGTGATTGATTCATAGAAATGAGCAATATATGGACAGAAAAATGAAGCAATCATTAACTCTAGAGGATAAAAATGTACAGATAAGAAAGGTAATCACAGTGTTTGACGTATTCAACTGTGAATAATATTCATATAGACATGATCGTGTAAACACCGAATATTTATCTAATAAACACAAGTTATAAATAATACGTTTGGATAGGGGGTAAAAGTATATGTGTGTATACGTGGCAGTGGGGTATAAACGAAACAAAATCTCACCTTTCATTGTAGGATGTTAATGGATAACACCTAAAGACTGAAATATTTGAAGAAAGAGCTAAAGAAACTGAAATGGTTATCACTGGGAAAGGCCAGTCATCGCTGTAGTTTATACAAGTCAGTTCTTAGGGCCCAAGTAATTAGAATAGAGAAGGGTGGAGAGAAAATCTGGAAAGGCAAAGAGAAGATACCCAGCACAGGAAGTTCCAGAGAAGAGTAGGAGAGATCATAAAGAAATTGATCCTAAAGGAAAGGAAAATAAAATGTTAAAATAATCGCAATTCCTAATCCTACAGAACAGTACAATTAAAATAATTGAACAAAATAATGTCAGAATATAAAGTTTATTGACTAGAAAATAACTATTTAATGTGTGTTTTTTAAAAAAAATTCTGGAATATAATGAAATGGCTTTTAACTCTATAGATTATACAGCATGACAATCTATATGCCAGCATACATTAAACATTTGAATGATTCCTTGGGAAGGTTTTGGGCCTTTTCTCATGATATGATAAATTAGTCTGAGGACTTTAATATAAATCTTTCCCTTTTTAAAAGCAAGATTATTTCATATTACACAAGACTCCATCCTAACAAATAGCTCTTTTGCAGTTCTAAATTTTTTTCTTTTCTGTTTTGGCAGTGGGCTGGTATGGAGATCCGAACCCATGACCTTGGTGTTATAAGGCTGTGCTCTAACCAGCTAGCTCTAAGTTTTTTCAATGTGCAGCCAGGGTAAGAACTATATTGTTTTCTGAGGCACTTATAATATCATCAGAAGTTATACTAGAGTTCTATTATTGTGTAACAAATTACCACAGACTTAGTGGCCCAAAACAACTAAGTATTTATGAAGTCACAGTTTCTGTGGGTCAGTAGTCTGAGCATAGCTTAGCTGGATCCTGTGTTCAGGGCCTCACAAGGCTGCAGTCAAGGTATCAGATGGACTGTGTTCTCATCTGGAGGATCAGCTAGGGAAGAATGTGCTTCCAGATGCTGTGGATTGACTGCCTCCCCAAAACTTATTGAAACTCAATCTCCATTGTAACAATTTTAAGAGGGTGGAAAATCCTATTATGGTAATTGAAAATGGGGCCTTTAGGAGATGATTAGATTGTGAGGACTGTACCCTCATGAATGGATTAATCCATTGATGATTTAATGGGTGGTCATGAGCATGGTTATGATGGCTTTATAAGGAGAGCGAGTGGGAAGCCTAGCTCACTCTGGCTTGGCCCATTCTTGCCATGTGACAAGAGCCACCTTGTAGAGCCACCACAAGAAGGCCCTCACCAGATGCACCCCATGGACTGTGGATTTCCCAGCCTCTGAGCTTTACAAAATAAATTTCATTTTCTCATAAATTACCCAGTTGCAGGTATTCTGCTATAAGCAACAGGAAAGGACTAATACACAAGTTCATTCAGGTGCTGCCAGAATTTACTCCTTTGGTTGTGTGAATGAGGGCCCGGCATTTTGCTAGCTATTTGCTGGAGGTTATTCTCAGATTCTAGAAGCTGACTGAATTTCCTTGCCATGTGGGTTTCCTCAAAATGACCACTTACTTCATCAAACCAGCAAGGACACTCACTGAAGTCTGTCAGGATGGAGTCTTATGTAACATAAAATAATCACCGGGGTTATCCATCACCTTCGCCATATCCTACTTGCTAGAAGCGATTTAGGTCTTGCATCACTCAGGGTAGGGGATTACACAAAGGCAGGAAATCAGCCACCTCAGGTCTGTCTACCGCAGGAGTATATGAAAAATATAGAAAAACCTAAGAGTTGCATGATGTACAAACATGGTGTTTAACATAATTATTTCTTTACTTTTGTACGTGCTTCAAATATTTCTAAATTTTAAAAATTTAAAAGTAGTTTTTAATAAAACAACTGAAGACATTACTCTACTTTTATCATCCATTTGACTTACAGTGCAATGGAACCCACTTCAATGGCTGTGTATGGTGTTCATCTTATTTCCCATGCCTAATGCAGTGCCGGACTCACAGAAGCTGATGAATGAATGATTGATGACCAAATGAATTCCCCAACTGGTTGGACAAACTATGCAAATCCACAAGTAGAGCCCCATCCAGCTGCAAAAGGAATGCAGAATATCTCTGTGTACTATGCTGGAGTGATTTGCAGAGTATGCTGTTACACGAAGAAGGCAAAATGGAAAAAAATATGTATAGTGTGCTACTTTTTATCTAAGAAGGTAAGGAGAGAATAAATGTATTTATTAACTTAAAAAAATGAATTCTCTAAAATGTTTCAAAAATCCAAAAATCAGTTATGTCTTCAAAACCTTTACTCCAGCTGTACCCTGTCAGGACCTCCCATACAGTTCATGATTGTTACTGTTACTCAATAACAGAATAATCATGAAAACTAAAGTTTATTGAGTGGTTAATCTCCTCCAAGCACTAGTCAAAGTGCTGTCCCAGTTTTAACTATTGAATTCTCACAACGACCCTAACGAGGTAATTATATATTAGGACAGTGAACCCCTCTAAAAATCCTGTGGTGATAAGTTCTATAGACAATAGAACTGAGATTTAAACTTAACAGTTATCCTCTTACAACTTCATTATTGTAAACTGCTTACTCTTTCTTTCCCTTGTAAGGTAATGGTTGCCAAACTCTGACATTGACATTAAAACGTCTTTTTTCCCCTCTGACCTCAAGGTGTTCAACAGGTCTTTGCCCTTTGCACAAGAAGTAGCCTTTCATATTTGAACCAGGAATAATTATTTTATGCAGCTCTTAAAATGTATTTATAAATAATCATGCATTCAAACATAATAAGTCATTTAGGACTGTAATTAGTCATTGTCAAGTCCTGGCGAACAGCAGGATTCTAATTGGAAAGCAGTGTTTGCCCTACTTGCGCCTCAATGAAACTTTCAGAGAAGGGCAGCGTGTGCTTCTTAATCTGTTTTCCTAACAGCTAGTAGCAAATCAATGAACATGAGGCTGGTGGGTATGATAAATTAATATGCACACTGACAACTTATAACCGTGCAATTGCTTAGGGAATTACTATGTGACTATATCCAAGTAATTATATGTTTTAAATGATTTATCTCAATTTGTTAACAATACACCCCTAAAAGGAAAATAAAAAGGGAGAAAATGCAAATAGCATGTTATACCAACTTTATGTTGGACTTATTAAGAGGTTGCCCTTTTAATGAAGAATTTAATGAATTAAGAGGTTTGTTATGAATAAGCATTCTTACTACTTGTTAAGTATTTGTCACCACAGACCTGTCATCGTCATTCTAATTATGATTAATACCTTATCTTGAATTCCATCTTCATTCACATTTCAGTAATAAATGTAACTTCTATTATATGATCAAGGTTCATGAAAACAGGATGATTTGCCTATGACCTTACATTTTATTCTTTTTTACATTCATATTTAACAGATTTCTCTGAAATAAAAGTTAACCTTACAAATCTTTTAATTTTTAAAGTGCATTTTATCCTTAACATGCTTTGCAACCCTTTATACTGTTTCAAATCATGGTTGTGTACTCAAGGTAAATGAAAAATCCTAACATTTTGATTATCCTCATATATGTCTAGAAGCTGCTACTTGGAGGCATTGTTTAAAAATACTTTTTGTTTGTAAAGAAAAGGGCTAGTTCAATTCTCATTGTTAACATTCTCAGTGTGGAAGACACAGGTGCATGAAGTTCAAAAAATCATGCGTTAGAATGTAGGGCCGGATTTTCATTGCAGTCCATGTATAAATTGTGGCAAATACGGAGGTTTTTTTTTTTTTTTTTAAGTGGGACAATGCATGATCTGTATTATCCTGAATTATGTTGTTATATATCTCTTTGTTTTTATTTCTTTCTCTGCTTCCTTTATATCTTTTCCCCTCTTGTACTTATTTTTTTTTCCTTTTCTTCTGCTTTATCCTCATTTCTGTCTCTACTTTATTCCCTCTTCCTTAAATTTTTTCTTCTTTATTTTATTCCATTCTCCTCTGCAGTTCTTTGTTCCATTCTCTACGGATTGATTCTCACCATTCCACCTTCTGGTGTCCTTTTTATCTCTCACTCTTCCCTTTCTACCCCATTTATCTCCCTCAAGGGGGTTTGTCTTCTCCACCTGCGTAAAAGACAGGCCGTAAGCCATCTTTACACTTGTTTTGTGGTTTTAAGAGTCCTTGATTATTTACACTACCAGGTATCAAAAGCTCTGAAAGGAAATAAAAATAATAACATTACTTTTTTTCTACCCTTTTTATTAGACTGAGAGAGAATCTCCATGAGAGCTTAAGTACTACATTCTCTAATAAGCTCACTAAAGTCACAATGAATATTAAGTCAATTAATTTTGGGCAAAAAAAAAATAATAGCAACAACGAACTATAAGAAGACCAGATCATTTATCAAACACGAAATCTGTTCTCATAAGGGCTGGATATCAATGAGGGGCAGCTTCCTCCAAGGAAAGAAGCTGGCTGGTCCCCAGAGCCACTAGATCCTTCTCAGTCTCTGGTGTTGATGAGAACCACTCCCCACACAACATCATCGAGGCATTTGTAGTAAGCCAGGTAGCATGAGTGAAGTGTATGCAAATCAGAGAAATGAACCCTCTCCTGAGGTCTTCCAAATCACTCAATTCTTGAAGCAATTAGCAGGTAGTCTGTTTCCCCCTAAACTAGATGCATTTACATTTTCTTCATCATCTGAAGCATGTCTCCACACATTTCAGGTTCTCCATTATAAGCAGAGATAAGTACTATGCACTTATTGTTGAATCCAGCGGAATAAAGTCAAACACTCATGGCATGCAATATTCTAATGTTGTAATGATCTGATGAGTTTTTCCCTTAAAAAAATACCACAAAACAAGCTACATTTTAATTACATTTTCTCAGAGGTATCTGGGGGAAGAGGGTCATGTGTTTAAGAGTGTTTAATGTACTTAAAAATTATATCTTCTAGCAGTCTCCAGTACTGATTTAATAGGTCTGATCTTTTGAAATGAATCCTATATCATATTTATGATGTCTTATTCACGAATGGGGCTAAATCTAATGAGGGGCAATTCCTTTGATGAGGCTGACAGTTACATCACTTGAACCAACACATCCACAGCTGTCTCGCTTATTGACAATAAACTAGTAGCTTTAGAAATAAATGTAGTGTTTTAATATCAGGTTTTCTGTTGTCATTTGTGAACAAGCCAGAACCAACTTAGGTGTGTCCCAAATCATGCAAAATGAAGAGGACATAGAAAATTGAAAGTCAGAGACAAACTATAATTTTTCATTAACCATAATTTTCAACTTCTTTAAGCACCAAGTCTTTCTGCCAAAATTCAAGTAAGTGAATTGAAATAGTAAATATGGAGCCTCTGCTACATGACAGACACTGTTACAGCTGGCTTCCCTTTTGTCAAATCCTTTTGATTCTTCTACAAATCCATTGTAGTATGAGCTAATAAGTACTGAAATGGTAACGTGCCAAAGGCAAGGACACATGGCAAGGTCCTATATAAATTAATGTGCATAACTGGGAGTAGGTTATGAAAAAATATTAATAAATGTGAATCTATAGCAAGTAAAAAGCCTAGATGGGGATAAACCCATTCCGACGTGTTTCAAGGATTACTTAGGTAAATATAGGGCATTTTTTTCTTAATTGTTCTTTGAATGGCAAAACTTTCTTTCTTAGCTGATTTTTTCTTTTGCTATTAGAATAAAAATTAGAATTTCCTTGATTTCCATTCTCATTTTAGGATGGAATCTGATTTAATGCTGTGTAGTCTAGACCTTTAAATGCTTAATAAATTAAAAACTTAAAAAAGAGTGAGTCTTTTGTTGAGGAAAAGGAAATGGGAAGCACAATTCACAGTTTCAGCTTAAGCTGACACAGCACAAAGCTACAAGATAAGCTATATCTTGTTCAAATACAAACTGAACTTTCCTCATGCATCTGCATATTTGGTAAGCAGTGCAAATGTATATTTTGACAAATTCTACTCAGTCTATTAACTTCTTACCAAAGAAAAAGAAAAGCTCTTACCTGCTAAAAGGCCTGCATACCTTGATATGACACTGCTAAAAAGAGGTGTGATTTATTTACTTCTGATATTGAGGTTTTCACAGTGAAAGCATTTGGTTACTTGCAATTTTCCTCAAAACCTGCAGAAGCACTTAGTGAGATTTTTGTCTTTATAGAACAGAAGGAGCAAACCTCCTGTGACTAGTGCCTACAAGAAGTCTGTCATTGATGCCAGCAATAGAAAAGATATTAAAATGTTGGCCAGCTGTAAAATCAGATTTTCAAAGTGTGAGACAAGAATGTCCTTCTTCAGTTTGGAAATACATTGAGGATGAACATTGAGTAAATGGTTATAGTGAAACAAAAATTTGTTGTTTCTCCAAAATGGTTTAATTATCTTTGAAGAGGTCATAAGGATCCTAGAAAAAAATAAACTAATTGTTTGATCACCTGATTGGTTGATATTAGGGGTAGGTTGTGACAAAAACTTATACAGTAAAAAAAAAAAGGCTCACTTTTTGGAACAAGACTGCCTTAGGACTAAAAAAATTGGCACCAAAAAATAGACAGCCAAATTGAACAGGACCTTTTGAATTTTTTATTGAAACTATAACTTATTCGGAATCTGATTTCTTTTTTTGTTTGTTTTTCTTTAAAAATATTGAATTGGCAAATATATTTATATATTCAAGGTGTACAACATGATAGCTTGATATATGTATACATTGTGTAACAATTGTCACAATCATTAGTTAACACACCATTACCTCCCATGTGGTACATTAGATCCCCAGAACTTGTTCATCTTATAACTGACCCCTTGGTCAACATCTCCCCATTTCCCCCAAACCACATTCCCTGGCACCTACTGCTCTACTTTCTGTTTCTATGAGTTCAACTTTTTTAGATTCCACACATAAGTGATGTCATACAGTATTTGTCTTTCTGTGTCTGGCTTATTTCACTTAACATAATGTCCTCCAGGTTCATCCATGTTGTTGCAAATGGTAAGATTTCCTTGTTTTTATGGCTAAATAATATTCCATTGTGTATATGTATATACCACATTTTCTTTATCCACTCATCTGTTGATGAACACTTATGTTGTCTCCATATCTTGGCTATTGTGTTACACTGTAATATACATGGGGGTGCAGATATCTCTTTAAGATACTGATTTTATTTCCTTTGGATATATACCCTGAAGTGGGATTGCTAGATCATATGGTGTTCTATTTTTAATATTTTGGAAAACCTTTATACTGTTGTCCATAATGGCTATACCAATTGACATTCCTGCAAACAATGTACAAGACTTCCCTTTTCTCCACACTCTTGCCAGCACTGGTTATCTCTTGTCGTTTTGATACTAGCCACCCTAACATGTGTGAGGTGATATGATATCTCATTGTAGTTTTGATTTGTGTTTCTTTGATGATTAGTGATGCTGAGCACATTTTCATATACCTGTTGGCCATCTGTGTGTCTTCTTTGGAAAAATGTCTATCAGGTCCTTTGCCCACTTTTTAATTGGGTCATGTTTTTTGCTATTATGTGAGGTCCTTATGTATTTTGCATATTAACTCTTTATCAGATATATGGCTTGCAAATATTTTCTCCCATTTGGTAGGTCGCATTTTCATTTTGTTGACTGTTTCCTTTGCTGTGCAAAGGCTTTTTAGTTTGATATGGAATCTACTTTCAATTTCAAAAGTTCAAAAATTAGCTCTGTGTGTTAGAACATTTTCTTTTTATGAGAAAAAGAGGCTTAGTTAGTGATGACATTTAATGTGAGTGTTTAAAACTTATGGACAATTTAGACATGGATAACCTATAATGCTGAAGTTATAGGTTCAAAGCACCTGACTGACGAAGTGCTGGCCCACCAGAACAGGCCTGCAGATGCAGACTAGACGGACATTTTTAGAGCACTACAAGTGCAAATCCTGCTGTTGCTAGTAAGTAAAATGCTAAATATATCATGTGCAAATGTCTTTGTTGAGAGGATATTAAGCTTGATTGACATCACATTGGACTGATATGGAATCAGTGTAGTGTGGGTTTGATAAGAGCAGAATTGCAAGTCAAAATGAGTCTTACTTTTGCCTACATTCAGTCTTACTACTACATAAAAGAAAAAGGACTCCCTACAGACTACAGACAGTTCAGCGAAGCAATGCTGGAAAAGGAATAGAAAGTAAAAATATCGTACTGTATCACGGGACAGAAAGAAACATCTTCTAGTTTTTAATTAAATAAAGGTATTATCTGTTTTATTATTCCCTGTTATGTTTATGTGTTTATGTTCTTTTAGAAAGTCGTATATATCTTAAGAATATGTAGTAATATAACATAAAATACCGAAAAATTTAATAAGGAATTTAAAAGAGTTCAATTAAATTGCTGTATGAGGAGGGAGAAATATAAAAATATTTTTATATTTTCTCACACATATTACATATTTAATTAATCCTACTATTAAACATTTCTAATTGCCACTGCTAACTAGGCTTATTGTTGTTTTGTTTAAATAGCATTTAATGGGCTGGCCGGTTAGCTCACTTGGGAGAGCACAGTGCTGCTAACACCGAGGTGACAGGTTTGGTACCGGCCAGCCACCAAAATAATAACAACAATAATAATGATAATAATAATAATAATAATAGCATTTATTTAACATAAAAGTAAATAATACAGAATATGTAATTTTAAATAAACATCTATTTTTCATCTTTTTATGTTAAAGTAATAACACTTTTGAGTATACTTATTTATTGTATATTATTATGTTTTTGTTTTTGTTTTTGTTTTTTAATCCAGTCTAGCTCTGTCCCATGTTGGCTCTCTAAAAAGTCAGTCACTCTAGTAGCCAGCGTTCTTACATGCCAGTTCAGGGTTCCCAAAGTGCATGTCTCAAGAAGAGAAATCCAGGTGGAAGCTGGATCTCCTTTTAGGACCCAGTCTTAGAAATCACACCTCATCACTTCTGCCATGTTCTATTCATTAGAAGCAACTCATAAAGTCTGGGAGAGGAATTAGACTCTACCTTTTGATGACAGAAGTGTCATATTGCAGATATGCTTTAAAACTACTACAGATAATGGAGAATATGATCACTGCATACACTTTTGCTAGGCAAACTGATACACCCTTTTTGGAGAGCAACTTGCAAATTTCTATCAAAATAAAACGTAATTCTATTTTTAGGAGTTCAGGGTATAGACATATCTGCAAAAATATGCCAAATATATCCATTAAAGCTTCCCCCACCTTCTAATTTATGGTTTTGAAAATATTCAAAACTACAGAAACCTATTGTGATGGACTAGAGATGGTCACAAATTATTTCACACTCTTGTCATTGAGATGTGGTGTTTCTTTCTCTTTCCGTTGAATCTGAGCTACTGTGACTTCTTGAGCAATAGAAAAGGCAGAAGTTACTCCATGCCATTTCTGGACCTAGCTGTCAAAAGGACTGGCTGTTTCTGGTATGTTTTCTTAATGCACTCAGCCACCACGTAAGCTTGACTACTCTGTTGGACAGACAATGTGGAGAGACCCTGAGACTTCACAGAGAGGGAGAGAGTTCCAGCTAAATCCAGCCATACCACCAAAGCAGCAGGCATGTTCTGGATTCTCTGGACCAGCCCACCTATCAGCTGTGTGAATATTCAGTCACCAAGTGACTCTAGGTAATGTCACGTAGAGCCATCATTCAGCCAAAGCCCTCCCAAATTCCTGATCCACAAAGTGAAGAAAAACAGTTATTTTTTAAGCCCCTAAGTTTTGAGGTAGTTTATATTTAATTTTTATCAAATCATAATTGCTTATACATATTTTTGGGGTTCATTGTTGAGATATGTGGATCAAATCAATATTACTGGCATATATATTGTTACAGATTATAATTATTCTTTATGCCCCTTGTCCAATCTCTCCTCATCCCTCTCTCCCTCTCCCCTCCCCCCAACTACCCTAGATTTCTTCTCTCCCTCTGAAAGAATAATGGTTACTCTGTTGATTTGTTGCCTAGATGATCTGTCCAATGCTGAGAGGTGTGTTCAGGCCCCCCAGTATTATCATAGAGCAGATGCTTCTTCTGTCACTCTGGAATGAGCTTTGTAGAGAGAGACATCTTTTCTTTTGTCTCTGCTGGTGACTCTACTTGTGTCAATGTACTCCAGTGGCTGGTGGACCACCTGCGTGGTGGCTGTGGCATCTAGCCACTTTTGCAGCAGCTGTGGTTATTGTGGTGGCTGTGGTAGGTCCCCCACATGGAGTTGATGTTTTTGGCATGCTTCTTGGTGCTGGCAGTGTGCCTGGTTGTGTGGGGGGGTACAGTCCCTGGCTCCATGCCTCAGGTCCCTGGACAGGCCCCAGGCACTGGCAGTACCCTTCACCCATATTCATCAACTGTTGACATTTGCCGCCTTTGTGCCCCTGTCCTCTTTTCTCTTTTGCTGAATCATTTGAAAGTAACTTGCAGATAGGACACTTCACCTCTAAGTACTGCAGCATGAATTCTTTATAAATCACAATAACGTTGTCATTTACGAGATTCTTAAGTTGATACAATATATTATCTAATGTATAGTTCACATTCAAGTCCTCCGATTACTCCAATAATGTCTTCATATAGCTTTAAAAAAAAATTCCAGAATCCAATCAAGAATTACGCATTGCAGTTATCATGTTCCTTTTCTTTTTTAAAATTAATTATTTTATTAATTATTTATTTATTTTTAATGTGGTAAAATACATATATATCACATAAAATTTGTCATTTTCAGCACTTTTAAACACACAATTGCGTGGAATTAATTACATTTACAATGCTGTGCGAACATCACCTTTATCCATTCCCAAAACTTGTTCGTCATCCTCAACATGAACTTGGTACCTGTTAAGCAATAACTACCCATTACTCCTTCCCCCAAGTTTCTGGTAACCTCTGATCTACTTCTCTCTCTGAATTATTTTCTTTTTAATTTATTTTTTCTTAATTGGCCCATGAGAGTTGCATATATTTATGAAGTACAATGTGATATTTGGGTACATTTATACAGTGTGCAGTGACCATATCAGGGTAATTAGCATATCCATTACCTCAAATATTTGTCATGTTTCTTTAGTCTTGTTTAAATCTATTACCATAAGTCCCTGCCTCTTTTGTCTTTCACATTATTGATATTTTACAGGAATCCAGAGCAGTTGTCTTGTAGAATGCCCCACCATCTGGATTTGTTAAATATTTCCTCCCAATTATATTAGAGTTAAGCATTTTTGGTAAGAGCACTGCATGGCTGAATATGTGGGTGCTTTCCATCACCTCGTAAGAGGGGGCGCACAATGTTGTTTGTCCTATCACTGTTAATACCAAGTTTGATCATTTGATTAAGGAGGTGTGTACAAAATTTCTCTGTTGTGAAGAAATATATTTTCCTTTATAATTAATAAGGACCCTGTTGTCTTTGAGACTATGTGAATATCAGGTTTCCCTAACAATCTTGAGGAAATATGTAGCAAATCCAGAATCGCAAAACATTGTGTGACACAACTGCTCTGGATTTCTTGTATACAAGATTTCAGGCTCCCTCTGTAATTTTCCTATTTCAGACCTAGAATTGACCATTGCCTCAAGGGGCCCTGTTCCTTTTTGTGAGGAAGGTATTTAGAAGCCAAGTCCTGGGCTGTAGGTATAATTGTTACTGGAACTCATTTTATACTGACATTCGAATTCAAATCCAACATCATTCCTCTATTCCATATTTGTATTTCTCTTTTCCCACTCATTTGCTAGATCTTACACATACACAAAAAGTTTCAGAATTATTCCACCAATACAACTAACAACAACTGAGTCAAACTTCTTTGTAATTATTATTGTCCTTCACATAGGAAAAAATGCTCAACATCACTCAGCATCCGGGAAATGCAAATCAAAACCACACTGAGATACCATCTCACCCCAGTTAGGATGGCTAAAATCCAAAAGACTCTGAATGATAAATGCTGGCGAGGTTGCGGAGAAAAAGGAACCCTCATACATTGTTGGTGGGACTGCAAAATGGTGCAGCCTCTATGGAAAATGGTATGGAGGTTCCTCAAACAATGGCAGATAGATCTGTCATATGACCCAGCTATCCCACTGCTGGGAATATACCCAGAGGAATGGAAATCATCAAGTCGAAGGTATACCTGCTCCTCAATGTTCATCGCAGCACTCTTTACAATAGCCAAGAGTTGGAACCAGCCCAAATGTCCATCATCAGATGAGTGGATACGGAAAATGTGGTACATCTACACAATGGAATACTACTCAGCTATAAAAACAAATGAAATACTGTCATTTGCAACAACATGGATGGACCTAAAGAGAATTATACTACGTGAAACAAGTCAGGCACAGAAAGAGAAATATCACATGTTCTCACTTATTGGTGGTAGCTAAAAATAAATACATAAATTCACACACACACACACACACAGAAAACCGGGGGGGGGGGAGGGATGAAGACATAACAATTGCAATTCCCTGAAGTTGATACGACAAGTGAACAGAAAGGACATTTTTGGGTGGGAGGGGGGAGAGGGAGGAGGGAGGGAGGTTTCGGTAATGGGTCACAATAATCAACCACATTGTATATTGACAAAATAAAATAAAATAAAATAAAATAATTATTGTTATCCTTCAAACATATTCTATTAGGAATTCTCAGCCAAAGTTCCATGTATAAAAATTACTTGAATTAATTTTTTCTTTATTTTGGTTATATCATCAACTTTATATTCAGTTAAGTTCTATAGTATTTATCTTCAGTCTTAGTGAATTCATTTTTTTCAATTTAATTTAATTTAATTTTAAAATAATATGTAAACCACCTATATGAGTGAAATGTCAAAATTATATAAAAATCAATACTTAAAAACTCTTTTTTCTATCCCTAGTTATTCCACTCTATTCTCACTTAGCACCTATAGGTAATCATTTTCATTCGTTTCTGTTTTATCCTTTCTTTCTTACTTGAAAACCAAGAAAATACATTGCCTCTTGATTTTTACACAAAACGTAGCAAAATAAATGTTTTTTGGTCTTTGCTTTTTTCACTTACTATATCTATATTGGTTTATATCTATATTGTATACTACAGATAGTATATAATATATTATATATTATAATGTAATCATATATTATATATCCATATTAGTTTTATGGGAAATAGCTCCATATCAATTCACAGATCTCTTGTTCATTCTTTTTTTATGGCTAGTTGCAGAATCTTTTATAGTAACTAAAAACTGTAAAAAAACAAAAAGGTTAAAACATAATTTCTGAGGTCAACCCTGCCTGGGTTTAAAACCTGACTCTACTTCTCACAAGTTGCTACTCTTTCTAAGCCTCTCTTTCTCCATCTGTAAAATAGATAGTACTATTACCTTCCTAATGAGATAGTCATGAGAATTAAATTAGATAATGTGTGTAAAGTCTTTAAAAGAGTACCTGGCATAGGTTGCTAGATCTAGGAAATAAAAATACAGGATGCTCAGTCAAATTTGAATTTCAGATAAACAACAGGACATGCCTATACTAAAATTATTTGTTGCTTATATGAAATTCAAATTCAACTGGCATCTTGTATCTTATCTGGCAATCCTAACTTGGCATGTGGTAAGTATTCAAAACTTGTTAGGTATTTTTAGTATTGTTATTTTGATCATGATATCTATCAGTTGGGATTTGGTTATCCATGGAATGGTATGAGCAAATTGTTAAATAAAATGAATAGACCATTGGTTTGGACTGTGCTCCTGCACTAGGCCCAACAGACCAAACCAAAATTGAGTTACTCCTGCTGAAGTTCCATGCACCAAGCCAAAACTAAATTGTTTGTCTCACCTTCCAAGAAATCAGAAGACAGGGATAATAGCCCCAAATGGGTCATTTTTTGCTGGCATGATAAGAAAGTCCCTGAACAATACACTTTTTGTTCTCTGTTTTGGCTTTCTTCAGTCTTTTTCTGTCTACAAAGTCAGTCTCCTCTGCTCAGCTCACCAAAACACTTATTCCATTTTATAGAATGAGGTGTTGCCTGATTCTACAATCACATATAAAAGCCAATTAAGTTCTTTAAGCTAAATTTGTTGTAATTTTGTCTTATAACAAAACCATGAGCATTAGGAAGAATGAAGCAGATTTGTATGTGCTTTTGGAAAATCTTCAAGGAATATTATTAAATGAAAAAATAAGGTGCAGAACAGAATGTAAAAAATAGCCCCATCTGTATAAATTTCTTAAAGGATATACACACTTGCATAGGAAAATGTCTAGATATTTTTTGAATGTGTTTGAAATTTTTACCATGCCCTTATGCCTCTTCTATAGTTTAAAGGATACTCATTAAAGAAAAGAATTATCTTCATTTCCAAGTACCTACAAAATCTAATGAAAGTATTTTTCCTTAAAAACAAAACCAAACAATAAAACTGAAAACAATACATAGTCCTTTAATGTCATCATAAACATAATGGAAAGGAGGCAGAGAAGAGACTAAACCACTAAGTCATTTAGGATTATGTGAAAGAGGCTTAAGAAACATCAGTCAGATGCAGTGTGAGACCTTATTTGAATCCTGAGTTCAACAAATCAACTATCTAATCATATATAATATAATTGGGAAAATGTGAACAATGATTAGAGACTTCAGACTTATTGAATCTTAAATTATTAGACTTACTTATTTCTTAAGTTGTTATAATGGTATTACGATCACCTTTAACAATACTTTATCTTTTAGAAATACATTTTTTGGATGAAATGACAGGATTTTAGGAATTTGCTTTGAAATGATCAAGTGAAAGGGGGTGTGATAATCAGACTTCTAAGATGGCCCTGTTGATCCTCGTTTCCTTGTATGCACACCTCGTGTAATGTGTTTGTTAAAGCGTGTTACAGTGAACTCACAAGGAGAGGCAGGACACTGAGGCTTGAGGCAGGAAGCAGACTTTACTGATGCCAGCACCAGCTCAGTGGACTTGTGTCAGAAAGGCTGAGTCCTGAGCACAGCGGGGCTGTTTCTTTTATATTGTAGTATTTCCAGCTTTTACAGTGGAGTAAAGGGTGACCTTATATGGTGATCTTTTCCCCTCCGGTGTGGAAATTCCTGGATCAGCAGTGTCTACAGCAGGGCGGGGCACAACTGGGCAAGCATGGGTGCCTTGTTCCCCCCTTTGATGCATTGACTGTGGCCAAACATGGCTCAGTCATACAGCATCATCTTTGGGCTCCATTTGAGCCAATGATTAGTATCTCCATAGTGAGAATATTTTGGCTGTGGTTTTTGTTCTATTATGGCCTCCAGGGAGGATGTGTATTATCAGAGGCAGCAGCCATGGAAGGATAAGACAGGTGCCCATTAGGAAAAGAACCATAATAACAAGAGTTTTTAGTCCTCCAAACATGTTAAACCAGCCTCCAAAGAGTTTCCCTGGGTTCCAACTGGACCATTTTTGTACAGGGACATGAGCTAATTTTCTTATTTTTGTGGTTGTGTTGGTGACTGTCTTTTTGTTGTCATCTATTTGTAAACAGCCATCTGAAGAGTTAAATTTTCCAGAGTCCTCCCTCCTCTGCTAGGAGGTAGCCTAATGCCAACCGATTTTGATAGATTGCTCTTCTCCTTTGGGACTGCTGGTTGGCCCAGAGTTCTAGAGCCATGGAAGTTTCCTTGGTGATTATTTCTAAAACTGCCTGGAGTCTAATGATGTGGTTTAACATATAGGTGGGGGTTCAGTATCCCCAGCTACCATCCTGTGCCCAGGTGGCAGGGCCACAATATTGTATTATGCACTGAGGTGGCCATTCATCTTTTCCTCAGGTTTGTTTTCCCCCCAATTTGAGGGGCTGTTTGGACCTCAGGTCATCATATAGGGGAATTCCCAGTTGTGTGCCTCCATTCTGGGGCAACAGAAAGAAGCCTGGTTGGACGATTCTTAGAGTGCAGCATCCACTCCAATTGGGGGGAAGATGGGTATAAGCCCTTCTTCCACAGATCCAGAAGAGCCCTCTGGTGCTCCACAAGTTTTAGAGTCTGTAGAATTTAAATTTTCCAGTACTGGTTGATTCTTAGAATTCCCTGGAAGGGGCAAGATCCTGTGCAATTTACTAGCTGAGGGTAATAGGGGTTTGGTGTGCAGGACTGGCTGTGGGCCATCTCAGTGGTTAGAGGTTGGGCCCAGTACTGAGTGGTGGTATTAGGCCACCAGGTATAGGAAGTTTTATTTGGAGTACACCTATTGGCAAAATGTTTTGCCAACCCATTGAATGAAATTTTGGCCCTGCCAACTTAGGCAATTTCATCTTATGACTTCTGAAGACAGGACCCAGTTGCCGGGGTTCCAGAGGTGCATGGGACTATGGTCCTGTTCCATAGGAGGATTTGGGGAACCTCTAGGTTAGATCCCTTCCATGGCCAGTTTTCACTCATTAGGAGCCCTCCACATATCCAACAGTTTGACGCATTTAGTGTTTGGGCTATGCTTTCTGCTAGGTGTATGAACAGGTTCTGGCTGACTGTGGGTGTGTCCTGGAAGGAGACTCTGCGTCTGTTGTAGAGATCAAGGGATGGGCCTGTGTGGGGAGGAGCCCTGGGGGAAGACTGAGTAGTGGGTACCAGGAGTTGTTCTTGTGTTTGGTCAGGTGTGGGCTTTTGGAGCAGGAAAAAACTCCATTTGACCCACAGATACCCCAGGCCTCAGTTCCATCAGACAGAAGGCAGTGTTGCTGACTCTCCTTGTTTCCTCCTTTAGGGGACCTGGGGCCAAGATCCTGGCAGTTACAGTCAGGGAACCAATCATCATCATTGTCCTTCCAGTCATAGCCACCCCTAACTGGAGGTAAGCCAGTGACAGTGTTGGGTCTTGTAAGAAAGACCCTGAGGGTCAACACCAGGAGGGGTGTGTCATGATGTAGGGAGATATAGGCCATCTGGAGATCCTCAGGCCTCCTCCTATGCATGGACTAGTCAGCCCCTGGAGTGAATAGAGTGGGGCTGATGATATCTGGGGTTTCTGAGGCAGATCTGGGTCCTTGTTCCCAGAGAGTCAGGGTGAAGTGGGGTGAGGAATGCAGCCTCCAGTGGTCATGGCTGGTTTGAGTGTGCTGTGATGTACCCACAGAGTGACCTCAGCTACCTTGACTGCAGTAGGGGTAGACAACAAGACAGTAAAAGTTCCCCTCCATAGGGGTTTGAGTGACTGTATATTCCATTCCTTTACCCAAACAGAGGTTCCTGGCCTATAGGAGTGGACAGGGGGATTAAGGCTAACCAGGAGTTGTTCTCCTACCTAATGGTGAATGGCCAGCATGGTCTTCCCTAGGGCTAGGAGTTGTTGCAAAGTTACATGTCTGACCTCCATCAGATCACCTTGAATGGCCTTGATGAGAGGGGGAGGCCTTCCATACAGGATTTCAAAAGGAGAGAAACCTGTGCACTTGGTGGGTGTAGATTGGTTCCAGAACAAAACCATGGGAAGGGTTTTGTTCCAGTGGAGGTGAGTTTCTTGGCATAACTTCCTGAGGTGAGTTTTTATAGTTCTGTTCATGTGTTTCACCATTCCTGAGGTCTGGGGTCGATAGGCAATATGTAACTTCCAGGTAATTTTTAAATACTGGGCTAGCAGTTGAAGAATTTCAGCTACAAATGCTGGCCCATTGTCAGATCCAATGACTAAAGGTAGTCCAAACTGTGATTTCTTGCAGGAGTATTTGGGCCACTTCAAGGGCCTTCTCGGTTTGGGTAGGAAAGCCTTCAACCCAGCCAGAATAGGTGCACACCAAGACCAGGAGATAATTATAGCCTTGAGACTGGGGCATTTGGGTGAAGTCCACTTCAAGATTTTTGAAAGGAGTTGCACCTATGGCCTGGATTCCCAGAGGGACACTCAAGTGTGACTTGGGGTTGTTGCGTGCAAACAGAGTACATCATGAGCAAGTGGTCCAGATCAAACTATCAAGATGTGGAATATGGAAGAAGTGACTCAAAGTGGTTTTGGACACTGTTTTTGCAAGATGGGAATCTTCATGGAATTGTTTAACTACCACTGGGGCCAGGGTATTAGGGATAACAACCCCATCCATCAGGGAGTTTCCACATCCTTCTGGGAGAAGTGTTCCCTGTTCTGAGCCAGGTTTCCTCCTGGGGCATGTAAGTAGGAGTCGAGTGGGATGGAGAGGTTGGGAGGAGGGGGGTTATTAATTTTTGTTGGCCCCCTGGCATGGGAGGCAGGTCTGTGGCCACTAGCTTGGCTGCCTGGTCTGCCTTGCGGTTTCCTTTGGCCTGAGGACTATTTCTCTTTTGGTGGCCTTTGCAGTGTATGACTGCCACCTTTTGGGGAGCCCAAACTACTTCTAGAAGTTCTAGGACCTCTTCTTGGTATTTTATGTTTTTGCCTGTTGAGGTGATTAAGCCTCGTTCTTTATATAAGGCTCTGTGTGCATGGAGGGTAGTAAAGGCAAACTTGGAGTCTGTCAATGTTGACTTTAGTTCTAGCTGTCAGCTGCAAGGCATGGGTCAGAGCAATTAATTTGGCTTTCTGGGCTGAGGTCCCTGTAGTCCAGGCCTTGGTTTCAATAGTGGAGTTGAGAGTGACCACGGCATACCCTGCCTGACACTGGCTGGTGATGATGGAGCTGCTCCCAGCTGTGTAATATTCAACATCAGGGTCTGGGAGGGGCTGATCTTTGAGGTCCACTCGGCTAGAGAATACTTCATTGAGCACTTCTATGCAATCATGATCTGGGGTTCCCAGCCTGAGTGGCAACAGTGTAGCAGGGTTGAGAGTTCTAACTGCCTCAAGATATACATGAGGATTTCCACATAACATCCCTTCATACATAGTTATTCAGGCACTGGTGAGCCAGTAATATCTTTTAGAATCCAGCAGGGTGAGGACAGCATGGGGCACCCACACAGTGGTTTCTTGTCCCACGGTCAACTTGTCAGCTTTAGCAAGTAGTGGTGCCATGGCCACTACTGCCATAAGACAGGACAGCCAGCCTTGGGCCACTATGTCCAGCTGTTTTGAAAGGTATGCCACTCGGTGGTGCCAGGATCCCAGAAGCTGAGTTAGAACCCCCACCGCAATACCCTGTCTTTTGTGGATGTATAAAAAGAAGGGCTTTTCCAAGTTAGGCAGTCCCTGTCCTGGAGCACTTGTAAGTGCCTTTTTTATGTCCATGAAGGCCTTTTGTTGAGCTGTTTCCCAAATTAGGGGTATCTTCCCCCCACTTTTTGTTGCTTCATATAGGGGTTTGGCCAGTACTGCAAAGTTGGGGATCCAGATCCCGCAGAATCCTGCTGCCCCCAGGAACTCACGAGTTTGTCTTCATGTGTTGGGGATTGGGATGGAACAGACTGTTTATGCTCTGGTAGCCGTCGGCATTGTCCTTGGGAGATATGGAACCCCAAACATTTGACTTTTTCATGGCATATTTGGGCCTTTTTCTTAGATACCTTGTGTCTTTTTTCCAAAGTAGGTTGAGGAGAAGTTCAGTTCCTTTCATACATTCTTGGAGGGTTTTTCCTGCCAGTAACAGGCCATCAACATATTGGGGCAGAACACATCCACTTTGTTTGACTGGGAAAGCTTGTAGGTCAGAAGCCAGGCTTGTGCCAAAAATGGTTGGGGCGTTCTTGAATCCCTGAGGCAACCATGTCCATGGCACTGGCTCGGTGGACTCATGTCACAAAGGCTGAGCCCTGAGCACAGCTGGGCTGTTTCTTTTATATTGTAGTATTTCCGGCTTTTATAGTGGAGTAATACGTGACCTTATATGGTGATATTTTTACCTTGGGTGTGGAAAGTCCCAGATCAGCAGTGTCTACAGCAGGGCAGGGCGCAGCCAGGCAAGCATGGGTGCCTCACATTAACCTTGAATGTGGGATAAATCTAGTGACTTACTTCTAACCATTAGAATATGGCAAAGGATACAACAAACTCTCTCTGTTGACTTCCCAGTCTTTATACTATGGTGAAGGAAGCTGGCATGTTGGAGAGGCCCACATGACAGGGAGCTAGGGACGACTCTGACTTTAGATAGTGAGGAACTAAATCTTGCCAAGAAACATATCCTTTCCCAGGCCACACTTCAGATCCTAGGTGGACACCTTGATTTCTGCCTTAGAAGAGACTGTGAAGAAGGGGACCCAGGTAAAGCATGCCCAGATTCCTGACCCAAAGGAATTTCAAGTTAAAAAACATGTGTTTTTGAAGTCACACTAAGTTTTCAAACAATCTGTTATGTAGTAATAGATAACTAATATGGGGGATACCTAGTAACAACTTTCACCAGAAATGACAAAACTATAAAAATAAAACTACTTAATTTTACGGAGAGACATGACCAAAGACTTGAATAAATGGACAAACAGGTAATATTTTTATATATGAAAGCTGAGTAATATAAAGATGTTTACATGAAATACAAATATAGCTAAGGATTTTCTAAAAGAAAGAATGACAGAAGACAATAAAATATAGCACATATTATAAAGTTAAAATCATTTAGTTGCTGTGAACTGATATCCAAGAACAAACAGATCACTGGTGTTAAAAGAAAAACTTTAGACAAATTAAATTTGATGGAGTTTAATTGAGCAAAGAACAATTCATGAATCAGGCAGTCCCCAGAACCAAAACAGGTTCAGAATGACCCCAGGGCTGCCACATGGTTGGATGATATTTATGGACAGAAAAAGGAAAGTGAGGTACAGAAAGAGCTGGGTTGGTTACAGCTGTGTGTTTGCCTTATTTGAACCTGGTTTGAACAATTGGCTGCATGCAATTGCCTGAGACTTTATTACTTGTTACGAGAGTAGGTTACAGTATGTTTACACATCAAGTTAGTTTCCAGTTCACTATGTCCTAGGAAATCTTTAGGCCAAACTTAAATTTAACACTGATAAAGAAAAACTAAATGACAATATATCCTAATATATATAAGAACTTAATATATGATAAAGAACTATCACAGAAGAAGGGGAAAGTACTCAATAAATTATCCTGAGAAGGGCTGGCCAATTAACTAACTTGGTTAGAGCATGATGCTGGTAACACCAAGGTCAAGGGTTCTTTGGATCCCTTTACTAGGCAGCACACACAAAAAAAATATTCTGAGAAATTTTACTAGAAATTATTTGGGAAATAAATCTGTGGAACTATAGAAGCCTGTTCATAATCCACAAGAGTCTGTGGACTCTTAATTTAGATTTTCATGTCATATCATGTTTCAAAGCAAATTTTGTATTGATTTTTGTTTACTTTCTTAGTTTAAGGAAGATAGTCTAGATAGCTTTTTTAAAAAAGCTCTTTATTTTAAAACAATTGCAGATTCACATGCAGTTGTAAGAAATAATACAGAGAGATCCCATGTACCCTGTTGTACAATAAAAAAATTTGACAGGCCTTTGTTCCTGATTCCTGGGAGAGAGACTAAATCCTTGGAACTTCCTGCATAGTAGGAGTGCCATTGTTATTCATGAGTACTTTGGATCACACCAGATAGTTTATGCTAATGGGCCTTAGGTAGCTTCAGGTTGGGGGATTGTCATGCCTGAAAGTCCAGCCATGTGATTAGAGGGTTGGGGCTTTGAACCATGTGATATCAGACTGAAGATCAGGAGGTAGAGCTTCATGGTTGATAAACACATGAATGTGCCGGGAATGTATACCCTGATTTCATGGAGGGAGGACAGGGAAACTGTTTAGGACCTTCTCAGATATTGTCCAAAGTGTCTCTTCATTTGTCTCATTCTGATCTGTATTATTATAATAAATCTGTAATCATAAGTATAGCACTTTCCTGAGTTCTATGAGTCATTCTAGTGAATTATCAAACCTGAGATGGATGTGGGAACCCCTAAATTTGTAGCCAGTCAATCAGAAGTATGGGTGGTCTGGAGACCCCCCAAAAGTGGCTGGTGTCTGAATTGAGGGCAGTCTGTGGAGGACTGGGCCCTTAATTTGGGGAGTCTGCACTAACGCAGGGAGGTTAGTGTCAGAACCATATTGCAGAACACCAGTTAGGGCTGATACAGAATATACCCTTTACCCAATTTTCCCCAATGGTAACATCTTGCAAAGAAGTATATAATACAATATCACAATTAGGATGTTGACATTGAAGCACTCAAGACACAGATCATTTCCTTGACCATAAAAATCCCTCAGTTTTATAGCCATACCCCCTTCCCTCCTGACTCCCTAGCAACCACTAATCTGTCCTTCATTTCTATAATTTTGTCATTTTAAAAAATATTATGTAAATGGAATCATATAGTATATAACATTTTTTTCACTCAGCATAATTCTCTCTATACATTCATATTGTTGCTTGTACAAATAGTTTATTCCTTTTTACTGCCAAGCAATAGTATTCTATGTTGTGTTTAAGTGTTTAAGTGTTCATCCATTGGAGAACATCTCAGTCATTTCCAGTTTAGGTTATTACAAATAAAGCTTCTATAAATATTTTGTAAAAGATTTTGTGTGAACATGTCTTCATTTCACTAGAATAAATGACCAGGAGTACAATTGCTAGCTGGTATAGTGATCACATGCTTGGTTTTGTAAAAAACTGTCAAATAGTTTTGCAGAGTGACCACACCATCTCACATTTCCACCAACTACACATGAATCATCCACTTTTTCTACATTCTCGTCAAAACTTGGTGTTGCCACTATTTTTTATCTTAGTCATTCTGATAGTTGTGTATTTCTCTAGTGGCTACTGATATTAAAGATCTTTTCACGTGCTTATTCATTATTTGTATATCTTCTTCAGTCTTTGTCAAAAATCATTTGTGCATATTTGTATAGATCTATTTTGGGATTCTCAGTTCTGATTCATTGATCTATGTGTCTATCATCTGACAATACCACATGTTTTGATTACTATAGCTATGTGTACCTTGAAATTGGGTAGACTAATTACTCCCACTTTTTTATTCTTTTGAAAACTGAGCTATTCTAGTTTTTTCACCTTTTCATATAAATTTTAGAATAATACTCTCTATATCTACAAAAAAATCTTGCTGGGATATTGATAAGAATTGTATTAAACTTGTATTTCAATTTAGGGATAGTTGATATCTTTACTATGCCAAGTCTTTCGATCCATGAGCATGGTATGTCTCTCCATTTGTTTAGCTCTTCTTTGATTTCTTTCATTAGTGTTGCATAGTATTTGGCTTACAAAACCTGTTAATGTTTTGTAGACATATACCCAAGAATTTCATTATTTTTGTGCTATTAGAAATTGTATTGTATTTTTAGTTTCAGGGTCCAGCTATTCACTGCTATTATATAGTAATGCAATTGATTTTTGCCTATGTGTCTTGTATTCTGAGACTTTTGCTGAACTCATTTATTAGTAATAGGAGATTTTTACTTTTCTTTTTTTAGTTTTGTAGATTCGTGAGGATTTTCTACAGCCAATTAAGTCATCTGTACGTAGGGACAATTTTACATCTTCCTTTCCGTTTATTTATTTTTCTTTTCTCATTACATTGGCTAGAACTTTCAGCTCTATGTGGAATATGAGTGGTGAGGGCAGACATCATTGCCTTGTTCTGATCTTGAAGGAAACACACTTAATATTTTACCATTAAGTAAAATGCTAGCTGTAGGTTTTCTGTAGATGGTCTTTATCAATTTGAGGATTTTCTCTTCTATTACAATTTTTCCGAGAGTTTTTTTTTTAAATAAAAAATGGGCATTAAATTTTGTCAAATGCTTTTTCTGCATTGATTGACATAAGTATGTGATTTTTCTTCTTTAGCCTGTGTACACGGTGGGTTACATTGATTGACTTTTTTTTTTTCTCTTAATTTTATTTTGTCGATATACATTGTGGTTGATTATTGCGGCCCATTACTGAAACCTCCCTCCCTCCTCCCTCTCCGCCCTCCCACCCAACAATGTCCTTTCTGTTTGCTTGTCGTATCAACTTCAAGGAATTGTAGTTGTTATGTCTTCTTCCCCCACCCCCCCGGTTTTGTGTGTGTGTGTGTGTGTGTGTGTGTGTGTGTGTGTGTGTGTGTGTGAATTTATTTATTTATTTTTAGCTCCCACCAATAAGTGAGAACATGTGGTAATTCTCTTTCTGTGCCTGACTTGTTTCACTTAATATAATTCTCTCAAGGTCCATCCATGTTGTTGCAAATGGCAGTATTTCATTCGTTTTTATAGCTGAGTAGTATTCCATTGTGTAGATATACCACATTTTTCGTATCCACTCATCCGATGATGGACATTTGGGCTGGTTCCAACTCTTGGCTATTGTAAAGAGTGCTGCGATGAACATTGGGGAACAGGTATACCTTCGACTTGATGATTTCCATTCCTCTGGGTATATTCCCAGCAATGGGATAGCTGGGTCATATGGCAGATCTATCTGCAATTCCTTGAGGAACCTCCATACCATTTTCCATAGAGGCTGCACCATTTTGCAGTCCCACCAACAATGTATGAGGGTTCCTTTTTCTCCTCAACCTTGCCAGCATTTATCATTCAGAATCTTTTGGATTTTAGCCATCCTAACTGGGGTGAGATGGTATCTCAGTGTGGTTTTGATTTGCATTTCCCGGATGCTGAGTGACGTTGAGCATTTTTTCATATGTCTGTTGGCCATTTGTATATCTACCTTAGAGAAATGCCTACTTAGCTTTTTTGCCCATTTTTTAATTGGGTTGCTTGTTTTTTTCTTGTTTTTTTTATTTTTTATTTTTTATTTTTTATTTTTTATTTTTTTATTATTATTTTTTTAAATTTTATTTTGTCGATATACATTGTAGCTGATTATTGCTCCCCATCACCAAAACCTCCCTCCCTTCTCCCTCCCCCCCTCCCCCCCAACAATGTCCTTTCTGTTTGCTTGTTGTATCAACTTCAAATAATTGTAGTTCTTATATCTTCTTCCCCCGCCCCGGTTTGTGTGTGTGTGTGTGTGTGTGTGTGTGAATTTATATATTAATTTTTAGCTCCCTCCAATAAGTGAGAACATGTGGTATTTCTCTTTCTGTGCCTGACTTGTTTCACTTAATATAATTCTCTCAAGGTCCATCCATGTTGTTGCAAATGGCAGTATTTCATTCGTTTTTATAGCTGAGTAGTATTCCATTGTGTAGATGTACCACATTTTCCGTATCCACTCATCTGATGATGGACATTTGGGCTGGTTCCAACTCTTGGCTATTGTAAAGAGTGCTGCGATGAACATTGGGGAACAGGTATACCTTCGACTTGATGATTTCCATTCCTCTGGGTATATTCCCAACAGTGGGATGGCTGGGTCGTATGGTAGATCTATTTGCAATTGTTTAAGGAACCTCCATACCATTTTCCATAGAGGCTGCACCATTTTGCAGTCCCACCAACAATGTATGAGAGTTCCTTTTTCTCCGCAGCCTCGCCAGCATTTATCGTTCATAGTCTTTTGGATTTTAGCCATCCTAACTGGGGTTAGATGGTATCTCAATGTGGTTTTGATTTGCATTTCCCGGATGCTGAGTGATGTTGAGCATTTTTTCATATGTCTGTTGGCCATTTGGATATCTTCCTTAGAGAAATGCCTACTTAGCTCTGCTGCCCATTTTTTAATTGGGTTGCTTGTTTTCTTCTTGTAACGTTGTTTGAGTTCCTTATATATTCTGGATATTAATCCTTTGTCAGATGTATATTTTGCAAATATTTTCTCCCACTCTGTTGGTTGTCTTTTAACTCTTTTAATTGTTTCTTTTGCTGTGCAGAAGCTTTTTAGTTTGATATAATCTCATTTGTTTATTTTTCCTTTGGTTGCCCGTGCTTTTGGGGTCGTATTCATGAAGTCTGTGCCCAGTCCTATTTCCTGAAGTGTTTCTCCTATGTTTTCTTTAAGAAGTTTTATTGTCTCAGGGTGTATATTTAAATCCTTAATCCATTTTGAGTTGATTTTAGTATACGGTGAGAGGTATGGATCTAGTTTCATTCTCCTGCATATCGATATCCAGTTATCCCAGCACCACTTGCTGAAGAGGCAGTCCCTTCCCCAGTGAATAGGCTTGGTGCCTTTGTCAAAGATCAGATGGCAGTAAGTGTGTGGGTTGATTTCTGGATTCTCTATTCTATTCCATTGGTCAGTGTGTCTGTTTTTATGCCAGTACCATACTGTTTTGGTTATTATAGCTTTGTAGTATAGTTTAAAGTCAGGTAGTGTTATGCCTCCAGCTTTATTTTTTTTTGCTCAGCATTGCTTTGGCTATGCGTGGTCTTTTGTTATTCCATATAAATGTCTGGATAGTTCTTTCCATTTCTGAGAAAAATGTCTTTGGAATTTTGATGGGGATTGCATTAAATTTGTATATCACTTTGGGTAGTATGGACATTTTCACTATGTTGATTCTTTCCATCTTCTTGTATCCTCTCTAATTTCTCTCAGCAGTTGTTTGTAGTTCTCATTATAGAGATTTTTCACATCCTTGGTTAACTCAATTCCTAAGTATTTTATTTTTTTTGGTGGCTATTGGAAATGGGCAGGCTTTCTTGATTTCTCTTTCTGCATGCTCACTATTGGAGAATAGAAATGCTACTGATTTTTGTGTGTTGATTTTGTAACCTGCTACTGTGCTGAAATCATTTATCACCTCCAAGAGTTTTTTTTGTAGAGGCTTTAGGCTGTTTGATATATAGGATCATGTCATCTGCAAACAGGGACAGTTTGACTTCATCTTTTCCAATCTGGATGCCCTTTATTGCCTTCTCTCCTCTGATTGCTCTGGCTAGTACTTCCAACACTATGTTGAATAGGAGTGGTGAGAGTGGGCATCCTTGTCTAGTTCCTGTTCTTAAAGGAAAAGCTTTCAGCTTTTCCCCATTCAGGATGATATTGGCTGTGGGTTTGGCATATATGGCTTTAATTATGTTGAGATACTTTCCCTCTATACCTAACTTATAGAGGGTCTTTGTCATGAATGAGTGTTGAATTTCATCAAATGCTTTTTCAGCATCTATAGAGATGATCATATGGTCCTTGTGTTTGAGTTTATTAATATGGTGTATCACATTTATTGATTTGCATATGTTGAACCAACCTTGCATCCCCAGAATGAATCCCACTTGATCGTGGTTAATAATCTTACGTACGTGTTGCTGTATTCTGTTTGCTAGTATTTTAGTGAGGATTTTTGCATCTATATTCATCAAGGATATCGGCCTGTAGTTTTCTTTTTTGGTTATATCTTTACCTGGTTTTGGTATCAGGATGATGTTTGCTTCATAGAATGAGTTTGGGAGATTTGCGTCCGTTTCCATCTTTTGGAATAGTTTGTAAAGAATCGGTGTCAATTCCTGTTTGAATGTTTGGTAAAATTCTGCTGTGAATCCATCTGGTCCTGGGCTTTTCTTTGTTGGGAGCCTTCTGATAACAGCTTCAATCTCCTTTATTGTTATTGGTCTGTTCAAATTTTCTACGTCTTCACGGTTCAGTTTTGGGAGCTTATGTGTGTCCAGAAATTTATCCATTTCCTCCAGATTTTCAAATTTGTTGGCGTATAGTTGTTTATAGTAGTCTCGAATGATTCCTTGTATTTCAGATGAATGAGTTGTAATATCACCTTTTTCATTTCTTATTTTTGTTATTTGAATCTTTTCTCTTCTTTTTTGTTAGCCATGCTAATGGTTTGTCAATTTTATTTATCTTTTCAAAAAACCAACTTTTTGATTCATTGATATTTTGTATTGTTTTGGGGGTTTCAATTTCATTAAGTTCTGCTCTGATCTTAATGATTTCTTTCCATCTGCTAACTTTAGGTTTGGATTGTTCTTGTTTTTCTAGATCTGTAAGGTATAGTGTTAGGTTGTTCACTTGCCATCTTTCCATTCTTCTGAGGTGAGCATTTAATGTAATAAATTTCCCCCTTAATACTGCTTTTGCAGTATCCCACAGGTTTTGGTATGATGTATCATTATTTTCATTAGTTTCAATAAATTTTTTGATTTCCTGCTTGATTTCTTCTTGGACCCATATGTCATTAAGTAGAATGCTGTTTAATTTCCATGTGTTTGTATAGTTTCCAGAATTTCGTTTGTTATTGATTTCTAGTTTTAATCCATTATGGTCTGAGAAAATACATGGGATAATTCCCATTTTTTTGAGTTTATTGAGACTTGATTTGTGACCTAATATGTGATCTATCCTGGAGAATGATCCACGTGCTGATGAGAAGAATGAATATTCTGAGGTTGTTGGATGGAATGTTCTGTAGATATCTGCCAATTCCAATTGGTCTAGAGTATTGTTTAGATCTTGTGTTTCTCTGCTGATTCTTGGCCTAGATGATCTGTCCAATATTGACAGCGGGGTGTTCACATCCCCTGCTATTATGGTATTAGTGTCTATTTCCTTCTTTAGGTCTAATAGAGTTTGTTTTATAAATCTGGCTGCTCCAACATTGGGTGTGTACATATTTATGATTGTTATGTCTTTTTGATGCATCAGTCCTTTTATCATTATGTAGTGTCCCTCATTGTCTCTTTTTATGGTTTTTAGTTTAAAGTCTACTTTGTCAGATATAAGAATAGCTACTCCAGCTCGTTTTTCTTTTCTGTTTGCATGGTAAATCTTTTTCCACCCTTTCACTCTTAGTTTATGTGAATCTTTATGGGTGAGGTGGGTCTCTTGAAGGCAGCATATAGTTGGGTCCTCCTTTTTAATCCAGTCGGCCAGTCTGTGTCTTTTGATTGGGGAATTTAAGCCTTTTACATTAAGAGTTGTTATTGAATAGTGTTGATTTATTCTTAGCATTTGATTGATTGTTATTTGGTTGTCTTAGGTGTCTTTTGTTCCTTGCTTTCTGATTTACTGTTTGTTTTCTGTGTTTGTTGGTTTCTTTGGCTGTAGATAGCCTTTTTGTTTGTTTGTTTTCTCTTCATGAATGCCATTTTTGTTATTCTAGTGGGTTTAGATTTTTCTTGGGTTTTTATGGGAGTGGTAGTTATTTTTCAAGAACCCAACCCAGTACTCCCTTGAGAATTTCTTGTAAGGGTGGTCGTGTGGTAGTGAACTCCTGCATTTTTTGTTTGTCTGAGAAATATACTATTTGCCCTTCATTTCAGAAGGATAGCCTTGCAGGGTAGAGTATTCTTGGCTGACAATCTCTGTCTTTTAGTATTTTGAATATATTGTCCCATTCCTTTCTGGCTTTTAGGGTTTGTGATGAAAAGTCTGATGTTAGCCTGATTGGGGCTCCCTTATAGGTGATTTGACTCTTCTCTCTTGTAGCCTTTAAGATTCTTTCTTTGTCTTTGAGTTTTGCCAATTTGACTATAACATGTCTTGGAGAATGCCTTTTTGGGTTGAATACATTTGGAGATCGTTGAGCTTCCTGGATCTGAAGATCTGTGATTTTTCCTATACCTGGGAAGTTTCCTGCCACTATTTTGTTGAATATGTTTTCAATGCAATCTCCTTTTCCTCCCCTTCTGGAATACCCGTGACTCGGATATTTGAGTGCTTAAGGTTGTCTGATATCTCTCTCAGATTTTCTTCAATGCCTTTGATTCTTTTTTCTTTCTTTCTTTTTTTTTTTTTTTGTCTGCTTGTGTTATTTCAAACAGCCCATCTTTAAGTTCAGAGGTTCTCTCTTCAACTTCCACAAGCCTGCTGGTTAAACTCTCTGTTGTGTTTTTTTTATTTCGCTGAATAACTTCTTCAGTTCAGCAAGTTCTGCTACATTTTTTTTTCAGGGCATTGATTTCCTTATACATTTCCTCTTTCAGGTCCTGTATTCTTTTCCTCATTTCATCATGATGTCTAGCTGAGTTTTCTTGTACCTCATTCAGTTTCCTTAGAATTATCACTCGAAATTCCTTGTCAGTCTTTTCAAGGGCTTCTTGTTCTATAGGATGTAGAGTTTGAGATTTATTATCCTTTGGTGTTGTACTTTCTTGATTTTTCATATTTCTGGTATCTTTTCTTTGATGTTTATTCATTTTGGCAGGGGGTTGCACAGTCCACAGGTTTGACACTTTTGACTGACTAAGATATTGTTGTGGTTGCCAATTTGGTATGGCTTCCTCAGTGACTACTCAGTTGGCCACTAGTGCCTTGCATGTGTGGTTGCCTCAGGTCTTGGGCCTCTCCAGGGAGCCACCTCTCTGGTCAGCTTGGACTCTGGTTGGCTGCTGGGTCACGGGGCGGTACCGCAGGGTGTGTGGTTTCTGCTGAGCTTCCACCTCCCGTGCTGGACTTCTCCCTGTTCCCCCCGTGCTGGACTTCTCCCTGTTCCGTGTGTTCTGGCCCAGAATGCTGGGATGTGCCGAGGCACCGCAGAGCGTGTGGTCTCTGCAGAGCTTCCTCTTCCCCTGCAGTATGTCTCCTTGCTCTGTGCACACTAGGCCGGGCTTGGGATGGAGCTGGGTGGTGGCGGTGAAGCCTACCTGCTGCTGGATTGCATGGCGGTGGCCTCCCCACAGGGTGTGTGGACTCTACAGCACTTCTATCTCCCTTGCTGGATGACTCTGTGCTCCGTACACATTGGGCCGGGCTGCTGTTTTGCACGGCAGTAGGGTGGACCTTGTGGAGTTCCCGACTCCCCTGTCGGATGTCTCCCCACTCTGTGCGCACTGAGCTGGGCTGGGAATGGAGCCGGGTGGCAGCGGTGAAGCCTATCTGCCGGATCGTGCGATGGCGGCCCCGCAGGGCATGTGGTCTCCGCGGAGCTTCTGCCTCTCCCGCTGGACGTCTCCCCATTCCATATGCACTTGATGTTATGTTTTTATAGTTTAAATCAGTTGATTTGTGGGAGAGAATGACGCTAGGGACTGTCTATTCTGCCATCTTGACCGGAAGTCTCAATTAGTAAAACTTCTCAAAAAGGATTTGTACATAACTCTCCATTGTTCTTTTCATCTGTTCATTGCAAAAGGCTCGTAAAGAATGAACACATGATGACATAACACTGCTGTTTACAGTTGCTAAGTAGGTGGGTTATATTCGTGACACATGGGGAGGTCAGACTTCTGATAGTGTAAACATCTGCCCCGCGGGCCGCCCTGCCGGCTGCCTCAGCCAACCCCCGGCCAGCCTCTCTCTACATTGATTGACTTTTGAATACTGAACCAGCCTTGCATCTGTGGATAAACTCCACTTGGTTATGTTGCATCGTTCTTTTTATATGTTGCTGAATTCTATTTGATAATGTTTTGTTAATGATTTTTATATCTATAATCTTGAGAGATACTGATCTATGGTTTTCTTTTTTGCATTGTCTTTGGCAGGGTAATACTAGCTTCATGAAATGAATCTGTAAATGGTCTCTTCTCTCCTATTTTCTGGAAAAGATTGTGCAGAATGGTGTTAATTCTTTAAACATTTAGTAGAATTCTCCAGTGAAACTATGTGGGCCTGAAGATTTCTTTCTGGGGAGTATTTAAATTACAAATTCAATTTTCTTAGAAGTTATAGGGCTGTTCAAATAACGTTTTGGTAGTTTGTGCTTACCCAGAAATTGATCCACCTTGTTTAATTTGTTAGACTTACATGTATAGAGTTTTTCATTGTATCTCTTTCAAGTCCATAGAGGCTACAGTGATATCTCCTTCTTAATTCCTGATATTGATAAATTGTGTCTTCTCTTTTTTTTTCTTTGTCAGTCTTGTTAGAGGTTTGTCACTGTTACTTATCTTTTCAAAGAACCAGATTGTCTTAGTCTGTTTTCTGTGGCTTATACAGAATACCTGAAACTGGGTAATTTATAAGGAAATGAAATTTATTTCTTACAGTATTGGAGTATAGGAAGTCCAAAGTCTATATTCTTGCTGATTTTCAGTCTAGTTGTTCTATCAATTATTAAGAGAGATTTTGAAGTCTCTATAATAAATATATTTATATATTATATTAGTATATAATAATTATAAAACTGTAATCATGGATTTATCTATTTTTCTGTCAGTTCTATCAGTTTTTGTTTCACATATTTTGGAGCTCTGTTGTTGACACATGTACATTAAGGATTGCTCTTATCTTCTTGCAGGATTGACCTTTTTATCTTTATATAATGTCCCTCCCCATCTCTAGTAGTTTTCTTTACTCTAAAGTCTATTTTATCTGGTATTAATACAGTCACTTCTGCTTTCCTTTGGTTAATATTTATATAATTTATCTTTTTCCATCATTTAACTTTCATCTTACCTATATCATTATAGTTGAAGTGAGTTTCTTGTATACAGTATGCAGTTGGGTCATCGATACAGTATGTCATTTTCTAATTGATTCATCAACCTCCATCTTTTAATTAGTGTACTTACACCATTTACATTTAATGTAAGTATTGATATGTTAGGGCTTAAGTCTGCATTTTAATTTATGTCTTGTTTGTTCTCGCATTTTTGTTTTGTTTTTTTTATGTTTTCTGCCCTCAGTGGGTTACATAAACATTTTTTAGAATTATATTTTGGTATCTATAATGTTTTTGAATGTATTTTTGTATAGCTTTTTAATGGTTGCTCTAAGTCTTAGTTTATATGTATATACACACAAAACTTATCACAGTCTACTGGTTTTGTCACTTTACCAGTTCCAGTGAAATACAAAAACTTTACCTCCCTTTACATCTCTTTACCTGCCCCATCCCCATAATACATTTGTATTGAATTTTTCCTCTTACATACATTTAGAACCACATCAGAACATATTATAAATTTTGCTTCAACCATAATTTAGAAAACTGAAAAGGAGAAGAAAAGTTTATTGTACTTACTCATATATATTTTTAAGCATTTTATGTTTTCCTTACTGAGGTCACAAGTTTTGTTCTTTCTTTTTCTTTTTCTTTCTTTTTCTTTTGGTGGCTGGCCTATAGTGTACCATACCCTTGACTTTGGTGTTACAAAGTTGTACTGTCACCCATCAAAGTTCTTTCTTTGATTTTTTTTTTTTTTTCTGTTTAGAGAAATTCCTTTAGCCATTCTTCTATGGTAGTTGTGCCAACATCAGAGTTTCTTAGTTTTCCTTTATCTGAAAATATCTCGATTTTTCCATCACTCTTGAAGGATATTTTCATGGGTGTAGGTTTCTGGATTGACGGTTCTTTTCTTTCACACCTGAAAAACATTATACCACTTTTTTCTGGTCTCCATGGTTTCTGATAAGAAATTTGCTGTAATTCTAATTGCTTTTTCTCTGTAGGTATGCTATTGTTTTTCTCTGGCCAATTTCAAGTTTTCGTTTTTTTGTCTTTAGTTTTTAGAAGTTTAATCATAATGTGTCTTGGTTTGTATTTGGATTTATTTGTGTTTATCCTGTTTGGCATTTACTTAAATTCTTGAATCTGCAAGTTTATGACTCTTGACAAATTTGTGAAGTGTTCAGCTATTGTTCCTTCAGGTACTTTTTCAGCCCTTCCCTCTTTCTCCTCTTTTTGTTAGATCTTTTGTCTCTAGGGCTCTGTTCCTTTTTTTTCCCAGTCTGTTTTCTCTCTGTTCTTTGTAGAAATTTCTATTACTCTATCTTTCAGTTCATTGCTTCCCCCCCCCTTCCCTCCATTCTGGTATTGAGTCCATCCACTGAGCTTTTTATTTCAGTTATGGTATCTTCATTTCTAAAATTTACATTTGGTTCTTCTTTACATCTGCTATATTTTTGCTGACACTTTCTATTTTTCCATTTGTTTCGAGCATGTATAATTCTATTTCTGTTGGCATCTATTGATTGTCTATTTTCATACAGTTTTAGACCTTCCTGGTACTTGGTATGATGAGTGATTTTCAGTTGAAATCTGAACATTTTCATACTGTTTAGATGTTGTCTAAGCCTTCTATTTTAGCTGACTTTCTTTGACACTACTGTGGCAGATTGGATGTGTGTACCATCTCATTACTGCCAGATGGAGATAGAAGTCCAGTCTTTTACCTAGCCTTTGCTGGTACCTGAGCTGGAAGTGTTCCTTGTTACTGCTGGGTGGCAGTGGGAATTCAGCTCCCCACAGGGTCTCCACCGACATCACTGTGGGGGTGGCTTTACTACTACTGGACAATGGTGAAAGTCCTGACTCTTCACTAATGTCCTCTGACATCACCCTGCTGGGACAGGAAGGGGCTCCTTATTATTGCCATACAGATGTGCAAGTCCAGGCTCCCGTTTTGCTCTCCACAACATAGCAGATGTGTGAGGAAGACCTTGCTACCAACCAGTGGGGATGAAAGCCCCAGCTTCCTATTTGGCCTTCTCTGATACCATCATGGTGGAGTGTTGAGGTATCTTGTTATAGCCTCTCATGGGTGGAAATTTAGGCTTCCTGCTCAGCCTTTGTTGGTAGGGATAGGGATGGGTCACAGCCTTTTCTTTAGTGCTTGGAGTATAGTAGTTACTTAGTAAAAGTTTTCTGTCTTGCAAGGCATGCTTTCCTGCTCCTTTGTCTAGAGAGGGCAGGCTTTGTTGGGGATTTTTTTGTCTATGCCCATTGGTGTTTCTGGCTTACTGTATGCCTCAGCTCTAAGTCTGGGAAATATGAGGCAAAAATAAAACCCAGGAAACTCACCACCATGTCATTCCTTGTGTCTCAAGATCCCTAGCCAGTCTGCCTTCATCTCTCCACCCTTCAGAATCTTCTTACGTTTGTTTAATATATAAGGTCCAGAGATTTTAGTTGTACTTAGTGGGAGGAACAGAGAAAAGTATGTTTATTCCATATTCCCGCAAGTGGAAGTTCTCTGGTGTTGAATTTAATCAGAAGGTTTTTCTAAATCCATTGAGATGACCTTTTGTTTTTTTGGCTTTTTGATGTATTGATTTGACCTGTTGATATATTATTGGTACTTAACAGATGTTCTAAAATAAGCTTGCTTTTTTTTTTTAAAAAAAGTATGTAATATGAGAGTATTTCAAAAAGTTTGTGAAAAAATAGAATTAAAAGGAAATACAAATCTTTTCATGAACTTTTTGAAGTACCCTCATAGATTATAGAAATATGTGTATGCAAATTAGGCATACTCTTTTTTAAGCCCTATATATTTAAAAATGTAATTGTCCATTTCATACAGAATAGCTTATATGAAACATGATTTTCCAGTTCTAAAAAAAAAAATCTTTGGCATATATTTTAAAAAGGATTGCTTATTATTGGATTTTCATATACAATGATGCCCATTTTCTTTTCCTCCTTTTTTCCCTATCAGTTTAAAATTGAATTTAAAATTGAATTTAGAAGAATAGTGCCCAGAATATTTTAATACTCGGTTCATTTTTTTTCTCACATAAGGTCCTCATTAAAATGGCAACTTGATTCTTGCAGTTGCTCAGGGCAAAAATCTTGGAGTTTTTGATTCCTCTCTTTCTTTCTGCTTGATTATCTCTTTAGCTGTATATCCACATATTTTGTTCTCACTTCGTTTAAGTCTTCTCTGCCCACTTACCACCACTATGCCTCCACCTCCATATAAACTAGAACTCTCATATCTGCTTTCCCTTTCTTTCCTACTTTGCTTTATCTTTTTTTTTTTTTTTTTAACTTAACTCTACCTGGCATATTCTATATTTATTTGTTCATGTAAACTGTAAGCTCTTTCAGGGCAGGGGGTTTCTTTTGTTTACTGCTTTCTCCTACAGCTCAAAACAATATCTGCTATGTTGTAGGGTCTCAGTATATATTTGTGGGATGGATGGATTGATAAAAGATTGGAGACTATGGTGTACAAATGGCTTTAGTGAAGATAGGCTTGTCTCTGTACTTTTCATTCTAATCTGTCATCTGTATTTCTTATATTGCTTCACTTTGATATTATGAAGCCAAAACTTACGCTTTAAGATGTAAAATTAAATTCCCTAATAAGAGAGATCTTAAGTTTTTAACAATCTACCAAAATGAAGGTTTGTCTTTACCTTGATATGATGCATATTATGAACTGTAATTATAGTATGTGTTAAGGACAGTATGCTAATGAAGGGCATGGCAAAGGATGCATGGGGAGTTTAATTGCAAGTCAGCACTGCAGTTGAGTCCAGCCTTTCTGCATAGAGCCATTTATCATGAGTGACAGCCAAGAGAGGAGAAGCAGCAGATTCTTCCATGGATCACTCTCCCCTCTACTCACCTCACCCTGTCATTCAGTTTACAGTCCTCTTTGTTGGCTGCAGTCATTCCCAGAGGATGTATTTATCACCATGCAAAAAACCCGAATGACATCAGCAGCAGCACTTACAGCTCTGTGCTGTGATCCAATAAATAATGTGTGCTCAGTGTGCGGAGGTAGTGAAGCAGCCCCTAGTGTCATCAAGCCGTGGCCTTACCTGGGAGCTGGTTACACATGCAGAATCTAAGGCCCCAGCCCAGACCTGCATTTCAACGTGATTCCCAATGATTTGTGGGACATCATAGTTTGAAATGCACTAGTTTGTAGACAATCTGACTCATGCCTAAAGCCACCATCTCTCCAGGACATGATTTAAGACCATTATATCACAAACAGAATCCAACTAAAGTGAGAAAACAAAGCTTTTCACTTCTCCACTAGGGGATGAAATGGAAACGAAATTGAATTAACATGTTGACTTGACCTATAGGGGTCATGGTTTCCAAAGTGCTTATGTGTAAATCTCCATTCCCTGCAGGACGCGCATTATCGTTCCTGTTTTCAGTGGAGTAGACTGATGTTGAGAAAAGTGAGCTGACTCTCCCGAGGTGACAAGCTAGTCAATGGGATAAAGACTGCCAGGGCCCGTCTTTGCACCACCCCCTCCTCTCAATCCTGCTGTTTTACTGCATCACAGAATTTTAGATTTAAAAAAAATCTCTCTCTCCCTTTCCTTCATTTTCTGCTTTCTTTCCTCCCTTCTCCCTTCTTTCCCTCACTCCCTTTCTTCTTTCTTTTCTTTCTTCCCCTCCACCTCTTTCTTTCTTTTGTAAAGGACGATACATAGCAAGTAAAAGCATATATTTTTCTTCTCATGACTGAATTCTGCACTCATTTAATGTGGCACAGCTCTGAAAAGAAGATCATTTTTTGATGATTCTTTGTAAATCATTTATTTGAATCTATCTGAAAGACCTCTGCCTTCAGTAAATGTTCATCAACAAATTTAGTTAACGTTGTACAGATATGAGTATAAACTAAATGTGTATCTGGGATCAGCCAAATGAGCACTCAGCATTGTAGCAATCAGTAAAGAGATCCCTAGTTAAGTGGTAGCACTTAGCTTTGGCTTATTTCTTAAATATGTGTTAATGTTTATGAATATTTTTGCCCCTACAAAGAAAAAATTTTACGTAATTTTAGGAGGAGGAATAAATTGTAGGGATTTGAGAAGAGTGAACGTCATGTGCAGTGGCTCTCTAAAAAGGTTTTAAAAAGTTGTATAAAAAAGTAGAAAGTATCTCTATTTAAATTAATATGTGTGTGTGGGAGGGGGGGACAGTGACAAAAGGTTATGCACACGCACACTTATAATTTGATCCTAATACCTACTTAAACATCTTTCCTTAGAGCCTTTTAGGACAGAACCTATGCACTTTAGCTAGTATCTTCAGAATCTGTGGACAAATGACAATAACAGCACTGAGATTATACTTCTGTAAACAAAATTATCAGTGATTAAGATAGAATATATTTAAATGAGCTCCTGAACATCATGAAAGCTTGCATTTTTAAACTCTTCCAGCTCTTTTCTGTAG
Organism: Cynocephalus volans; assembly: GCF_027409185.1. NCBI lineage: Eukaryota > Metazoa > Chordata > Mammalia > Dermoptera > Cynocephalidae > Cynocephalus > Cynocephalus volans. Next base: position 34,625,105 of record NC_084475.1, read on the forward strand.
ATTCTTTCCTAAAAATAATAGAAAAGCTGACGGTTTTAAAAGCTTTTTGTTCGTCCACAAACCTCACATTAAATGGCTGTTGGAAGTACACAAAATATTAAATGTAACAGATTTATAAGATTTGGGTTTTTTAAGTATCAAAAACCAGTTCTGTTTGGGAATCTAAACATCCAGTTTCAAGAGAACACAACTTGTGTAGCTCCTGTGCTGCCATCAACATACCACAGGGCTGCAAGTTACAAAAATATAACCCAATAAATAATAATTGATATTCTGTACATGCACTAGTAGGTCTCAAGGACCCAAGCAGTATGCATGGTCTACACAGAAGGTCCATCATATGAATTCTCTGTACAATCTGTGTTCCATCAGCCATTTTCATCAGCAATCATTTAATTAAAAATTGGAGCACTATAGGAGTCTCACAGCTTATTGCCATTATTTAATATTTGTTTTATGACCAGCAAGGAAAGGGTTGTGGAAACCAGCAATTTTTCTCTTGGGGAATAGATACAGTCAGAACCATCAACCCCAAGCGTACATAAAACAGGATCTAAATCACATTTATCCCCCACCAGAGAACCAGAAACACAGTGACTATGTCTCCAGAATTAAAAATTAATAGCTGTAAAAGGGACTATAAAAGGGGTGAAAAGGATGTAGGTTTTGTAACAAAACATAGGTAGCACCTAGAGGACCATTTATTTGCATTTTAGAGCTGGAGAGTTACAAAGATGGTCAATTCAGTTTAACAGTTTTTAAATGTAAAAGGCTTGTTTGCGAAAGACAACTTGAACTCTATTAAGCTTCGTTTTTAGCCTGAATTTCTAGATCAACTGACAGCGAAATGCAACTAGATAATTGCAAAATCTCTTTATTTTGTAATGCTTGAATACAATTTTATTGTAATAATATTACTTTTGGTTCCAATTTTGTTGTTTTTTTAAAATTACATATTGACCCTTTCTAAAGGAAAAAAAACCCCTTTTGTTTTTTTTAAAAAAAGGCTAGGAATTCTGTCCACTGTTTTCAGCAGGACAGTTGATACTGTGTGCTGGTCAACAGTAAAATTAATTTTATTTCACTGAATAAAATTCCTTGTTAAGCTGTGTATGAAAGGATAATATTTCATATATACTTGCGTTTATATCACACATTTTCTAAGAATGTCTATGCTTTGGGATTTTAGGAAATCTTTGTGGAATGAATAACCATCATACCTCACTCTCCCTGCCAATTGAGGGCAGTAGGACAGCACACCAGCTATCCCAATCGGCAGATGAAGAGTGTAAAGAAAGACAGATTAGGTGTTGGCCAACATCCTAAATTTATAGTGTGCAACATCTCTCCTGGCTCCTAGGAAGGAACGTGAGGTGGGGAGCTCTAGGAGACTCTCCAGAACCTGGCTGCAGCTCGTCTTTGCCTGCAGGAGTGGGGAGGCCTCCACTCACCTCAGTCAGCACTGAACTGATTCCTTCCGCAGAGTGTCTCTTGAGTCTACCATAAATTGCTTTTAGTTTTGCACTTTCCACTCACAGGTCAAAGCTGATTCCTTTAAAACAAGCAAACAAACAAATTATGGCTGAATCTTCCTTGCTTCAGACAAGTTTATTGATCCTTACAGATCTTTGCAAAAATAACTTCATGAAAATTCAAGAATTTCCCAAGCTCAAGAGACGGGTTTGAAACCTAACTGTGTGGTTTACCAGCTGTATATCCTTGAGAAAATTACAAAAACCTCCATGTGGCTCAGTTTTCTCATCTGCAAAATGGCCATACAAAGAGTTCCTAGATCACGGGTTGTTGTGGGGATTAACTGAGCTAATTCTTATAAAGAACATAGAATAGTGCCTTTCACATATAACACTTAATAAATGTTAACTATTATTAGCATTTCTCTTTACTTTGCTTGGTTGTTCTTACTTATGGTGTACCTTTTTTTAATTTGAAAAAATATAATGAGACTAATTGAAATGTGTTTTTATATTTTATTTTGCTTAGGCAACAATATTCAAAAAATTTTAAAACATACCTTCTAATACTAGTACTATGACACAACTATTTTTGTTTGTTTATATTTCCTTCCTGTTTTTGTTATATGCATTGCATGTTTTTATATAGTTGAAATAACAAATCCAGGTAATCACATAACAAATTCCACATTTGAATTCTGCTTTTTTCCACTTACCATTATCTATACACATTTTATATCTATTTCTATAGGCTTAATAATAATCTTGTTTATGTAACACTTCATGAATATATAATATTTCATTTTTCCACTTTCACAGATAATATTGTTATAGACAGTTTTGCTTTGTTGAAATATTTTCATAGTATGAATTCTCAAGAATGAAGAAACTTATAATAATAATAACAATCACTTATACCTGTGTTTCCTCCTTGATTTCTGCTCAGAGATACTTGTCTGCTTACCTTACTCTCTGTAGTCCCTCCTCCTCTCCAATATCCCAAAGGAGCAAAGGCTCTTCACAGTCTTGTGGGTACATGCCTGACAGGCAGGATAGCATTCAGAGTTGGGAACAACAGGCAGGAATATGCCGACAAACCAGCTCTCTGTAAAACACAAATCCTGACTTGAAGCATTTGCTGATTTCTGTGGTATAAATACTCGCACCATGGCTGATTTCAAGCTAACAATTGACTTGCAAAATTCTACAAAATTTAACTGGCTCTTGGGAGCTGGTGCGAGCTGGCTCCAGCACAGCAGTAGAAATGGAGTGAAAGCCTTTTGGGATATTGTATAACAAAGACATTCAATGGACCAGTAATCCAAGGGATCAGGCTGTTAATTCTATTACCTATGCCTTTGCTAATCCAAGTGTGGTCTAAGGATCAGTAAGCTGGGTAGAAAAGCAAAGTCAGGGCCCTACGCCAGACTGACTGAATCAGAACCTGCATTTTTACAAGATGCTCAGGTGATTCGTGTGCACGTTAAGGTTTGAGAAGCACTGCTCTAGTTAGAACAGTGGCATTCCAGCTGCACCTGAACGGAGCTCATCCATCCAGGGATATGCAGTTGCTTAACAACCTACTTGTGTTTTATTGCAAAAAAGCCAAAACCTCTTTTCAGTGAAAAGTTAGTAAGAATCTGTTTACTAACATATTCTGAAATGTGAAGACGGATGTTTTACTTACCTGATATTGAGTAAGAAAATCACATATATGAACACACATATGTGAATCACATATATGCTATAATTTGTATTCATTCTAGAAACACATTTATCAAATGCCTTCTGTAAAATTAAACAATTTATTGCCCCTACCCTCAAGCAGTCTATACTCCAATAGCTGTGATATGAGACACAGGTGCTGCATTTGCTGTGGGCGCCCTGCGCATTTCTCCCCACAGAGAGATCTCCAACTGCCAGCACTTGAGCTTTTTTTTTTTTTTTGCCTGAGAGTATTTTGAATACTTTGGCAACTCTTTGGCAACATACTGGGCAATTGCATCACCTCCACCCCCTGCAGCCTTCAACCAGTGATTGGTGGGAACTGTATATAAATCCTCCGATCCCTTGCCCCTTTGGCAGGATAACTCTGAGGGTTTACACTGGCTTCCTGAGTTTCTCAACCTGATTAAGCTCCCAATGCCCATAGTGGTAACTTACCAAATAAGGAACACTTTACCCTACTCCTGTACCAGTATTTCCTGAAATCATCTCTCACATAAATTCCTTTCATTTGAATCCCTGACCCAGAGTCTGCTTCTGGGGAAGCCTAAACTAAGGCTGCATTTTGCATAGTATGGGAGACACAAAGTGCTACTTTGATTTGAGGAGGAGAAATTACTATGAGCTGAGTTGTCATTTGAGTTGGCCCTCAAAAGCCTGCCAGGATTTCTGGAAATGAAGATTAAGAAGAGAAAGGAACCTTATGCTTAAAGGAGAAGGGAGACTGGCCTCACGTATGGTTAGGAAATTAGGAGAAACCTGAACATTTATTTTTTACAAAAAAAAAAAAGTTTAAAATTCAACCAAGTATGTATTTTGGGGCAGTGTTCCTCAAACCCTGGCCTGTGGACCGGCAGCGGTCCTCCAACTGTCTCATACCGGTTCGTGAAAGGTAAGTACAGAAAGTGACAGTGAGAAACTTTTATAGCAGATTGACATAATTGTGATATTTTTATTGTATTTAACAAAAATATGAATCCACAATGGATTAGGATTTTTGACAAAGGTGTCAAGAATACACAATGGAAAAAGGATAGTCTCTTCAATAAGCGGTGTTGGGAAAACATGCAGAAGAGTGAAATTGGACCCTTATCTCATACCATATACAAAAATCAACCCAAAATGGATTAAAGACTTAAACATAAGTCTTAAACATAAACTGAGACTGTAGAACCACTAGAAGAAAATGTAGGGGGAAAAATTACATGACATTGGTCTGGGCAATAATTTTTTCAGTTTGCCCCCAAAGCATAGGCAACAAAAGCAAAAATAGACAAACGGGATTACATCAAACTGAAGAGCTCTGCGCAACCAAGAAAACAATTAATAGAATGAATAGACAATCTGTGGACTGGGAGAAAATATTTGCAAGCCATACATCTGGAAAAGGATTAATATTCAAATATACAAAAAAACTCACACAATTCAATAGCAGAAAACAAAAAACCCAATTAAAAAATGGGCAAAACATTTCTCAAAAGAAGACATATAAATGGCCATCGAATATACAGAAAAATGCTCAACATCACTAAGCATTAAGGAAATGCAAATTAAAACCACAATGAGATATCATCTTATACCTGTCAATGGCTATTAACAAAAAGGTGAAAAATAAGTGTTGGTGAGAATGTGGAGAAAAGGGAACCCTTGTGTACTGTTGGGGGAATGTAAATTAGTACAGTCATTATGAAAAGCGGTTACCATATAATCCAGCAATACCACTTCTGGGTATCCACCCAAAAGATTTGAAATCAGTTTTTTTGCAGAGATATCTGCACTCCTATGTTCAATATAGCACTATTCACAATAGCCGAGTTATGGAATCATCCCTAAGACAGACATTCTGTCACTTGCGACAACATTTGTGGAATTGGAGAATATTATGCTAAGTGAAATAAGCCACAAAAAGACAAATGCCTGCCGTGTGTTCTCGCTTATTTGTGGAATCTAAAACAATCAAACTCATCGAAGCAGAGAGTAGAATTGTGGTTACCAGAGGCTGGGGTTGGGGGCAGAATGAGGAGATAATGGCCAAAAGGTACAAAATCTCAGCTAGACAGGAGGAATTTTTTTTTTGAGAGCACAGCATGGTGAATATAATTAATAATAGAGTATTGTACATTTCAAAATTGCTAAGGGAGTAAATTGCAAATGGTCTCACTACAAAAAATGTGAAGTATTTGAGGTGATGGATATGTTAACTAGCTTGATTAATTATTCCACATTGTATTCATAAATCATAGCATCACTTTGTAGCCCATAAATACACAGAATTATAAATTGTCAACTTACTCTTAAAAAAAGAAAGAGAAAAAAAAAAGCCTAATCCATTACTAAAGATTAAGAAGCACAGCTCTACAGGCTTCAACGCAAAAAAACAAAAAACAAGAAAAGAAAAAAAAAGAGACTGTCACTTGAGAACTAAGCTATAACATGGGATACATAATGAGTACTTAAAATGAGGCAAAGTCTCCCTCAAGAGACCGATGCTTACCCAAGCCTTACTGAAGGCACAGTATTAACATACCTAAGAAAGGAATGTGTCCATCAGGAGGGGGTTGACAGCTACAGCCTCTAAAGAAAACAAGCCCCTCTAAGCTGGATCCTAGAGGGAATCTCAGCTCACTCGTTTTGGCAAGGATGAATCTCTGGAAGAGTTCCTTAAAAATGTATAACCTCTGTCTCCCCCAGCTCTGAGTCCACATCCACCAAACAACCATCAGGCTTTCATTTGGCTTCCTGTGTAGATCACCCACACAGAGCCCGCACTGGTCATGTGACATGAGTCACCTTGTCTACGTCATAGTTGTATTTTTCATGGTTTGGTTATACATCAGACTTTAGAATTTGATTAAGTGGAAATGGAGTTAAAGTCCTCCCAAGAAAACATTGAACAAGTTTCCGGGTCTGGGTCTTGGTAAATTCACCAAAGAATGCCAGCTGTAAAGCCTCTTGTCAAAGAGTTGACCCAATCTCCCCTGAGTGTAGTCCTCTGTGCTGAGACTGTCCCTCTGAAATTGCTACAGATGAATAGGATCTTAATCATGAAGGGGGTTGGATTCTAAGTCAACTTGTTTAATGAACACCTCAGAATCTATAGGAAACCAAAGTATAAAATAAGTGTTAAAATGGTCCCATGGCTAGTTAGTACAAGAACATGGACTGTAACCCAAGACTCTGAGCTTCTTGTCTAATTGCTCTGAAGATTGAATCAGATTCCTTATGTAAGAGCATCACTCCTAGCATGGATTAAAGGTAAAAAATATTTAATGATCGACAGCAACTATTAAATGCTTATTATGTGCAAAGCACAGTGGTAATCATTTTACATAGGTTTGTTTAATGCTTTGGAATGGGAACTATTATTATTTCCACTATACAGAAGAGGGCACTAAGAACAGAGAGATTAAGTAATTTTCTGTCTTAGTCTGTTTTTTGTTGCTGTAAATGAGTACCTGAGATTGGGTAATTTACAGAGAAGAGAAATTTATCTCTTACAGTTTTGGAGGCTGGGAAGTCCAAGGCTGAGGGCTGCAACTGGTAAGGGTCTTCTTCCCGCATCATAACACCATGGAGGGCATCACATGGTGAGAGGGCAAGAGTGTGCCTGTCACTTCAGCTGTCTTCCTCTTCTCATAAAGCCACCAGTCCCATCATGGGGGCCCACCATGATGACCCTATCTAATCCTAATTACCTCCAAAAGCCCCACCTCCAATCAATACATGAATTTAGGGATTAAGTTTGCAACACATTCAAACCATAGCCCCTGCGTAAGCTCACAAAGTTAGTGACTATTGAGAGCAAGATTGAATCCTAGTCTCTCTGACATAGCCCAGCTCTTAACCACTATTCTGCTCTGCTCTGCTTTTTGTTTTTTTAATACTCGTTCTTTCTACTGAACCAGAGAAATTGAGAATTACAAAATCTTGGAACCAAACCCAGGTGACACTGAGAATGGAAAACCCATCTTTTGTCTCAGAGTAAGTGAGTTCTGTCCACGGGAGTTGGAACAATTCACTTCATAATTTTTATTCATATTCAGGTGGGCTGAGTAGTAGTTGATCAAAAAGCCTCAAGTCTGGGGGCTTCACCTAGGACAGCTGTACACACACCAATCACACTTTCTTTACTTGACTCTCCCAATAACTTCCCTTCATCTAATTCCCTAACCTTTTAATTTTTCTTTAAATCATTAAAGAAATACATACTTGTGATAAAACACATTTGAAAGCAGTATGAAAGGCTATACAGTAAAAAAAAAAAAAAGAATATCCCTTCCCCTCATGCTCACCCTGAGTCCTGTCCCATCTCAGAGTTAACCATTGTTACAGTTGCTTCTAGGTACCTCTGTAAATAGTTCTAGGCACTTACAACTAATATTTTAGATAAATGTTATCCCACCATGCGTGATGTTGCTGTAGGTTGATTGAATTGTGTCCCCAAAGTTCATATATTAGAAACTTAAATTCCCACTGTAACTGTTGAGAGTGAGAAATTCTATTATGAAAAGTGAAAGATGGGGCCTTGAAAAGGTGATTAGATTATAGGACGATGCTGTAGTCAATGAATTAAAAATAGTGTTCATGGGAGTGGTTCTGAAGGCTTTGAAAAGAGAGTGCATGAGGAGATATCTCTCTCTCTGCTCTGCCATATTCTGCCATGTGAGACCCTTGGGTCACTGACACCACCAGCAAGACCCTAACTACATGTGTTCCCTGTACTTTGGACTTCCCAGCTTCTGAAAATATAAGAAATAAATTTCATTTTTTTACAAATCAAGCAGTTCAAAGTATTTTGTTATAAGCAACAGAAACAGACTAATACAGATGTCCTGTCCCTGTTGTTTTTTTAACCTAACAATATATCTCACATATCATTCTCTACAAATACCTCTAGATCTATCGACTGCTGTATTGCCTGATAGGCACTGGCAAAGCAGGGGCAGGAAAAAAAAAATCAACAACTTTGATGAATGTATACAAAATATATTACAAGATATTTTTGGACTCTAAAAAAACCTAGTGAGAAGTTATTTTGATTTCAAAATAAAATTTTAATTTGATTTTGAGTTTTCTGGATTAAATTTATTTTAAATTGGCATTACATATTGGGGGAGTACTATCATGCTTTCAGTTTTTAGGGCATTAAAGTCCTTAAACCATCTCTGAATCTAATTCATTCTTTTTAATAGCCACATCCATTTCACAGAAGTACCAAACAGGAATTTATTTAACCAGTCCCTGATAAGGGTATTTATGTTATTTCCAATTTATGATTACAACTAATGTTGTAATGACCATCTACTTTGCATTGGTTTATCTTTACTTACCTGTATGCCTACATCTGTACACATGGGTATAAATTCTTACAAGTCCAGTGCCCAATTTTTAATTCTGAGATTGCCTTCACAATTCAAATACTTTCTGGAAGAAGAAAAAACAGAAGTTTGTCTGAGAAGTTCACAATATTAAGGTTCTGGAGAGAGGTGACAGTCACTTCTTTCATTGCTCTAAAACTTTGCTCCAGGAGCTGGGGGAAGCCAAACCCAGCCACAACTAGGCAAGCTGCCACCACTGCCCGCGGGCCCAGCCAGGGGCCTGAGACATGGAACTGCGGGAGGCTGAACCGAGCAGCAACTATGCAAGCTGCTGCCATTGCCCTGGGGCCCAGCTGGGGGCCTGAGGCATGGAGTTGGGGGAAGCTGAACCCAGCCTCAACTAGGCAAGCTGCCGCTACTGCCCGGGCCCTGCCGAGGTCCTGAGGTCTGGAGCCAGGGGAAGCTGAACCCAGCCGCAACCAGGTACAGAGCACACCAAAAACACCATTTCCATGCGGGTAGCCCACCATAGCCACTGCAACTGCCACGGCTGCCACAAAAGCAGCTAGTCTCTGTAGCAGCAGTCACAGCCACGATGCAGATGGCACGCCAGACTCTCAACTGCATTGACATAAAGAGAGGCACCAGTGGAGACCAAAAAGAAAGAGGTTGTCTCTCTCTACAAAGCACACTCCAGAGTAACAGAAGAAGCATCTGATTTATAACAGGGGAGGACTTGATCACACCTGTCTCAGTTCTGGACAGGTCATCTAGGCAACACACCAACAGAGGAACAGTTAGAATCTATCAGATGGAGAGAACAAATCTACGGTTCTTAGAGGTGGGAGGGGAAGAGGAAGGGAGAGGGGAAAGAGGAGGAGAGGGGTGGGGGGAGGGAGAGGAGAAGCGGGGAGATTTGGATAAGGGGCAAAAAGAATGATTTGTAATAATGAATATGCTAATAAGAAATAAATTAAAAAAATAAAAAATAAAGTTAAAATAAATTAAATAAATTAAATTAAATTAAATTAAAAGATTAATAAAATTAAATAAATTAAATAAAATTAGCTCTAGGAACCCTTGTTGGGAGAACATAGCACACTTCCTTATACTTGTAGAACAAGTTTGGGAGTCTTTCACACAGGTGTAGTTGGAAGAGTTTGGAGTCCTCCGGGGAATCTGACTCACCATTTTCATCAGTAGATACTATCATTACGCACTTTCAAATTTGCATGTTTTTTTTTCTTTTCACTCCACTCAGGTAAGCCCATAGATATTACAGAATAAGGGGGAAGAGTGAGACTCCCTGTTAATTGTTCTATTACAATGGATCTGATGAGATGCATTGGATTTTTCACTAAACATTGTAGGGACCATTAATTTGGAGCCCTGAGTGGTAGGACAGCCTCGGAGATGAGAGCCCCCTTACTTTATTAAGAGATTTTTTCAAACCTTCACTGAACAGAGCCCATTCAAGATTGCAGCTTGTGCTGCCTTACATTGAATTCTACTTTAGAACAAATACCTGTGTTGGGGTTGGCTGCTTAGCTCACTTTGTTGGAGCACGGTGCTGATAATACCAAGGTGAAGAGTTCAGATTCCTGTACTGGCCAGCCACCAAAAACAAACAAACAAACAAACAAACAAACAAACAAACAAACAAACAAACTTGTGTTAATGCAAGATCCTGTGATATGCTATAAGCTAGCATAAATCTTATCTTTGGAGAACACACCACTATATTAGCCAATTTGGACTTACACAGTAGAGGGCAGAATTTGGCTGGGAATAATTAACTTGCAGTTAGCCAGCTCAGGATGTGTGAGCATGAATGCACATGTGCAAATATTCTTGCCTTCAAACATCATCCTAAGCCTTCTGTGCAGATAACTCTGCTCTGGCTGTGTAGAAGAGAAAAGATGAACTTTCAGAATTTCCATGTCATTGTTTTTTCTTACTCTCAAAATAACTTTTTTTTTTCAGAAATCAAATCCAGTTTTATTCACTTTTATTTTTGAAACTGGATAGCCATTTTGAAACCCCTGTTTCTTAGAGAATTTGCTGTTTTTGCAAAGCAAAGGAGCTCTGGATCCCTGATTGTTTTGTAAAGAAGACTCCCCAAGATACCTCAGTCTTTAGCACAGGCAGCTTACCTGATTACTTGCCATTAAAGCTAATGTAAGACAAATACTTATCCTGTGAGGAAAGTGCCTGTAACTTTAATAACACCCAAGGGAGTATGTATGACCTCACACCTCCAACCCAGACATTGTTTAACCAAACCCCACAACTTGTGAATTTCAATTATTTGTTCAGAGGGGCCATTCGTAATTGCCTGGTGTAAGCCTGCCTTTAGGATGCAAAGCAGAAGACAATGAAAATGCTACCCTGGCGAATTAGGGCAGCAGCACTTAGACATATAAATTAACTAGGCCTCTTTTCACAGCTCTCCCTTTCTATTCTGAGAGGTTTCAGTCTGGTGACATCAAAGACAGGATTATGGGAGAAGATAAAAACTTGATCTAATGTCCATGTTTGAAGTCATGAAAGTCCTCTTCTCCCCATGGCAAAATAACCCTCTTCATAACACACACACACACAAAAACCAGGGTCCAGGTGCAGAGGGGGTGGGGGTGGGCTGAGGACGGGAGGAGGCTGCAAGAAGGCCCTGGCTCCCCGAGGCTGTAGAAATAACCCGGTGTTACAGCCCTGCATGGTCAAACGTGCTAATAGATTGTTTGTTGGCTCAGGCTGGCTTTGTTCTGCAAATAGATATGTTAAGTATTTCTTTTAAGCCTGTGTGATGTTGGGATGGTTCTTTAATGAGATTTTAACTAGGTTTCCCTTACTATCAGCAAAGACTGGAACAGATTTTTTTTTTTTTTTTAATGTGAAAGGAGAGTGATCTCTAACTTCAACACCATTAATAAATATTTCATTTCATGTTATTTGTTAATCAGATTTCTTGCCCCGTGACAAACTATAGTATTTGTGTCAACTCCATGCCAATGGGCTATGAGGCATATGCATTCACATTAAAGCGATAGCTTAAAATTTTTTCCCAATAAAGAGTCTCAGGGGCAGGGGCAGGGGGGTGGCAAAAGTTTGCAGGAGAAAGTATACTATAATTTGAAGGTATGTCCTTTGGAATTCACAGAAATTGTTTGGGATGAATACAAACCTACCTTGGGCCTTTAAAAATATGTGCAGCTGCACTGCCTGGCATTATAGCCAGGAAGATTTATTTTCAAAACTCTACCAGCTACAGGTACATGACTTTTAAAGTCTTTAGTCCTTTAAGCACTAAATCAGCATTCAAGTGGCTGGTTAATCTCCCAAGGGCCAAAATGAAGTGCGTTGGCCTAGATTATAACAGACTGACTGTTAGAAAACTCTTTCTGTACTGCCAAACCTGGTGAGCACGGAGCTTAAACAGAGCCTTTAGACAAAAATTGTTGTTATTGGAGTATCCCCTCACTTTCTCCTTTTCTGATATTCTATAGACTCATGCAGACTTGAATCAAAAAATACCCCCCCCAATCTTTTATTGTGCATAGAAAGTAGCAAGTATTACAACTTTGTCTGATAAACTTAGTTGTTCAGGTTCAACAACTCTTAGTACCTCTCTGTATTCTCAGCCTTTTTGGCTGGGGATCTCAGAGCATCTTCGTCATTGCTTCCTATACTATTGCATGTCTATATCACTGGACATGTTCAAAGGGAGAAGGCAGCAAACTCATGGCAGTCTCTCACATCGAGTGATGCATTCCATTGTGAACAATGGCTATGCCCAACAGCTGAGGAGGTCTTTAATCTCCTTGTATTTATCCAAGTTTATAGAAAAATTAAACCTCCTAGTTTAAACAAAGGGTGGGTCCTTGCTACGTGGCAGTCGGTGTAGATCTCACCCTTTTCTTGAAAAGTCAGATTCTAAGAAGAAGACCTAAAGAAGCCCAAAGGTTTAGAGGTCTGATCAGCCCCAGATGACTTATACCAACCTCAGTTTTACCTCTTTACACATTCCCTCAGTCTTATGCTTATATATTTACATTAAAAGATATTTGGTTAAATGTGATAAAGGTCATTTATTTATTCTGTTGAAGAAAATGTGTCAGCCTCCAGATTTCTACTTTCAAAGACACTTAAGAAAGTTAGCGCATCAAGGATTTGGAAACTCATGGAAACAAGTTACAAAAATGGTCTACAACAAGTTTTCAGAGTATGTCATATACTAGAAACTGGTAAAATAGTCTCGTCTCTAAGAAATATTCAGTCAAGAAACTTTCCTTTTTGTTGCTTGTGAAATTCATAGATTTCCAATTTTCATCTTCAAAATCTTTTCTGTTTTAGACTGACCTGCCAAGGTACAACCCAACCTGTATAATTTATATCCCTTTTCCTCAAAAACCCTCCATAGCTAGTATAATATATGAATCACTCCACATTGAGTGCTGACTGCTATCTGATGGCCTCAGGTAAAGGCTCTGCCTCTGTAAACAGCTGTGGCAGGAGCCCCTGGGCTGTGACATTTTCCTGAATACCCCACTGCCCTGTCGACCATGTGGCAGGCTTCTTTACCGATGACTCACACCAACATACACACTCTCATAACATTTCTTCCAGCCCTGGCACTTGCTCTTTGGTAATCAGTGGGAACACCAAGAGAAGATGCATCATGGGTTCTCCATGTTTCCTAAATAATTAGAACAGCACTGAGGTGTAAGAATTTGAACCAGAGTGATTTAGAGGGCCTTTGGACTTGCTCATGACTACAAATGTGGAGTATGCATAAAGCAAATGGACTTCACAGGGCCTGGTTTTCCAAAGCCTTGCAATTTCAAATATTGACCTTGCAAAGGACAGGAAATTTCCCCCAGGATATAGTCTCTGTTATAAGATAAAGAATTGTAACACAGCAAGGTTGCGGGCTCAAAGACAGACAGGTTACTGATTGATATCTAAAGATACTGGGAAATTGCTGTAAGAAGAGAATGTTTGCTAAAATCAAGCTTTTGTTGGTGGATCAACTTAATTGCATTATAGAATGTCACCTTGCGTGTCTTACTGAATGTTACCAGCTTCTATTGTTAAACTTGTTAAACTGTACTTAGAAAAACCCCCACCTATGTTCTCTTCCTGGAAGTTCCTGGTCTGGAGAATAAATATGGGAAGAGAACCCCAATTCATGGTTAATTTCCCAGATGGAAGGAATGCCTCTATCTTGAGGGTTCTGGTAGATTAATTCCTTTTTGGGGCTTCTCACTGCTCAGAAGAGATGAGCTTTGAGTAATCTTTGGTGGCTCCGTCACCCTGGGGAAAAGGGGTGACAAATCCATGGGAGGCAAAGCAACAAATGGTGACCCTGACATGATGAATTCTGAGTCCATGCATTGGAGACCAACCTGCGAAGCCTTGAAAAGGAAAAGAAAGAGGACATCCACCACTCACCCTGACAAAAGGGAGGTCCCGACAAAAGGGGGGAAAAGAATCAGGACGTCTGCCACTCATCCCAACAAAAGGGAGGCCCCGACAAAAGGGGGAAAAGAAAGAGCACACCTAGAAAAGAAATAGGACGTCTACTCATCCCATCAAGAGGGAAATCCTGGTAAGGGGGACTCATTCCAGTAAAGGGGATCACAGGGGCGGCTTTTGATTAAACGATTGCACTCCTGCTGCAGTGTCTAGGGCTTTGCCCAGAAGTTTTGCTTTCTTACTCTCAATTTTCTATCTATTCTTGCGATTATGGGTAGTTTACTGTCTAAGAGGGAAGTTCAACATAGTTCACTACTTCCATGTCTACTTAAGGCAGTAGGTTATAAAGTAACTAACCAGCTTCTAACTAAATTATTATTGGTTAAAGTAGTTTGGGAATTTTGTCAAATTACTTTTAAAATTATTCAGAAACTTAACAAAAGGAAAAAGCGTGTTTATGCCATTAAATAGGATGAAAAACAATCCTCACCTCCTCCTCCACACACAGAGATAGATCTTCCATGAGGGAATATGTTCCATGAAGAATGTGTTCTTCCTGTCTGGGGCATTGTTTCTGCTTTATAAATTCCAGCAAGATTAAAGGTAAAGATTTTTATTTTCTGATGGGGTTTTGGAGGCCATGGTGGATAATTTCCAGGACACACAGAGAGAGCACAAGAGTAATTCCTCAAGAGGCCTCGAAGGTCATGGTAGCACAGTAGCGCTGGGTGACCCTCCTAAATCTTAAGGTACAGATGGTGGGGGAGGAGTGGCTTGAAAATTCTTCAGTCAGTACAGAGCTTGGAAATCCTACAAGTCTCAGCAAGAGCCGCTGTTTGGCCATTGTATTAGTCTGTTTTTGCTGCTTATAACAAAATACTTGAAACCAGGTAATTTATAAAGAAAACCAAATTTATTTGCTTACAGTTTCTGAGGCTGGAAAACCCAAGTCCATCTGGTTGTGGTGACAGCAACCCAGGGGTCTCACATTGCAAGATGGTAGGAAGGAGAGAGAGAGAAAGAAAGAAGAGAGAGAGGCGGACTCGCCTCTCTCTTCTTTTAAAGCCCTCAGAACCACACCCTTGACCACCATTTTTAATCCACTCACTACTGCATGGTCCTATAACCCAATCACCTCTTCAAGGCTCCACCTTTCAATTACCATAATAGGATTTCCTACCCTCTTTACAGTCACAGTGGGGGCTAAGTTTCTAATACATAAAACTTGGGGGACACAACTCAAGCTTCAGGGAGTTTTGGGGGCACACAATTCAATCCACTACATGTTTTACATGTTCTCCATACCCTGCATTGCTGTAATGAAGCTTTTACACTCTTATTTTCCCAAGTTCTCCATCTATAAGAAACTGAAATACCAGACATCAGGAAAGTAGTAGAATAGGTAGTTGAAGCAACTGGAACTTAAGCAGAGAAACAGCAGTCACCACTAATGAGGGCTGCCTAGCTAGCTCCAACTCACCTGAGTCTGTATAACTTTTCTGTCTACTTCATCAACAATTACTGAGGGATGGGTGTTTAAATCTCTAGCTATAATTGTGTGTTATCTCCTTCTCCCTTCTCTTCTGTCAGATTTTGCTTCATGTGTTTTGGAGTTCTCTGCAATAGTTTTGAATAAGCAAACGTTGTTTTCTTGAGGTTATATTATCAATGGCATTAGGAGGTATGAAAAGCAGACAGAAGTGTAGGGACCTTGTGCATTAGTCAGAATTCTCCAGAGAGACAGAACCAAAAAGATATATGGATATAGATATATGAGAGGGGATTTATTAGGGGAATTGACCCACACAGTTATGGAGGCTGAGAAGTCTCATGACAGGCCACCTGCAAGCTGGGGACCCTGGGAGGCCAGCAGCATGGCTCAGTCCCAGTCCAAAGGCCTCAGAACCATGGAAGTTGATGGTGTGACTCTTAGCCCAAGGCATAAGGCCTAAGAACCCTGAGGGGCCACTGGTGTAAGTCCTGGAGTCCAAAAGCCAGAGAACCTGGAGTTCCGATGTCCAAGGGCAGGAAAAGGGGAGTGTCCCAGCTTCAGGAGAGAGAGACCTTTTTGTTCCATCTGGGCTCTTCGCTAATGGGATGGTGCCTGCCCAAACTGAGGGCAGATCTTCCCCACTCAGTCCGCTGACTCACACGCCAATCTCCTCTGGAAACACCCTCACAGACACACCTGGAAATAATTCTTAACCAGTTCTCTAGGTAATCCTTAGTCCAGTCAAGCTGACATGAGAACTAACCATCACACCTTGAAAAAGAGACTTGTGTCAACTAGAAAACGATATTTGTTATCAGAATCTAAAACCAAGTCTCTTCATCAGACTGATAAGTTTAGTTTTTGTGTATGTGTGCGTGCGTGTGCGGCGGGTGTGTGTGTGTGTATGAGAGAGAGAGAGAGAGACAGAGAGAGACAGAGAGAGAGAGAGAGACAGAGAGAGACAGAGAGAGAGAGACAGAGAACCAGGAGCAATGTTCTCTATTTGAGTGACAATGCAGATAAAAGTCATGAAACATTCTACTGTAGAAGTTTTGTGCGACTCTCACTGTTACCATCAGTAAGAGGGAACACCTATTGTATATGATTTGAACATATGAATTTATGAATCCATTTACTTTATTATAATCTTTCTGGAAAGAGATAAATTTGGATCTATATCTCACACTGTACCTTACCTTTATGTGTAACAAAGGAGGGGAAATAAGAATGCATATATGTATTTGCTCAACTTTGCAAAATGAAACTCCGGAGAGATAGATCAGAAACTAATAAAAGTAGTTATCTACAGGGGTTGAGGGGAAAGAAATTAAAGTGAGATTTCTCTAAGGATATCTTTTTCATACACTTTAATTTTTAATTTTTGATTGTGGTAAAATACCCATAACATAAAATTTACCATTTTAACCATTTTTAAGTGTACAGTTCAGTAGTGTGATGTACATTCACACTGCTGCATATTCAATCTCCAAAACTCTTCTCATCTTGTGAAATGAAAACCGTACCCATTAAACAAAAATTTCCCATTCTCTCCTCCCCCAGCCCCTGGCTACCACCGTTCTACTTTCTCTATGAATTTGACTACTTTAGGTACCTCATATGAGCAGAATCATGCAGTATTTGTCTTTTTGTAACTGGCTTATTTCACTTAGTGTAATGTCCTCAAGATTCACCTATATTGTAGTGTGTCAGAATTTCCTTCCTTTCTAAGGCTGAATAAATATTCCATCGTATGTGTGTACTACATTTTATTTCTCCGTTCATCCATCAACAGAAGCTTGGGTTGCTTCCACCTTTTGGGTGTTGTGACTAATGCTGCTATGAACATGGGTGTGTAGATACCCATTCAAGTCCTTGCTTTCAAAATAGTGCTTAGCCACAACCCCACAGAATTCTTGATAATTTCAAAGAGAAAGAAATATCTTTAGAAAGGAGAGATCTCATTGTCACCACTGTAACCAACCATCAAAGTGAGATCAGAATGACACACCTGAATTTTATCCTGAGTGTGAAATCATCACCTGTGAAGTATTCCTGCCAAAAACGCTTAACCAGAATGTATTTGAGCCCTTAAACTTCCAATTTACAGAAAACGTAAGAACTAGAGAAACAAGTTAAATGACTCCAAGAATAAATAACCAAATACATACTGAATGTGGAACATTCTACAAGAACTTCTTGGTGTCTTCAAAATATCGATGTCATAAAAAAAAAAAAAAGAGGGGTGGGGGGGACTCTTCTAAAAAAAAGGAACTGAAGTGATACAATGACCAAGTGCAATGCCTGTGTATTGTTTTAGCAGTGGTGTAAAAATCAGCCATAATAATAAAACATTTTGGAAGAAATGGGGAGATTTGCATTTGAACTGGGAATTGTATGATATTAGTGAAGTATTGTTAATTTTCTTAGATGTGCCAATAGTGTGTGGTCATATAAGAAAATGTTTTGGCCCGACCCCGTGGCGCACTCGGGAGAGTGTGGCGCTGAGAGCGCAGCGACGCTCCCGCCGCGGGTTCGGATCCTATATAGGAATGGCCGGTGCACTCACTGGCTGAGTGCCGGTCACGAAACAGACAAAAAAAAAAAAAAAAAAAAAATAGATACATTCAAATATGGCAAAATATGTTAACATCTAAGTAGTAGGTACATGGGTGTTGAATCTGGGTGAGGGTCTGTATCTGTTCATTGAACTATTCTTTTAATACTTTCATCTTCTCTGTATGTTTAAATTTTTTCATAATTTACTGCTGGGAAAGTAAAAGATGGAGTTTTGAGAATCAGTACAAAAGGCGTATAGGAGGGTACTTCAAAAAGTTCATGGGAAAATTTGTATTATCTTTTAATTCTATTTTTCCACGAACTTTTTGAAGTACCTTTGCACATATGGCCTGGCAGAAGCTCCACACTGAAATTCATGTCAGGGAATGACTCAGGTTAGCCATGGAGAGGAGAGTTGAGACCTAGAAGGTTACTGCTTGTCTAGTGATGGATCTTATTCCCCCCAAAAGAGACAAGATTCAGGGACTATGTTTTAATTCTAAGGCCCCAAGCAAAAGTTTCAGAAAGGGACATTTTAGCCTTTGCTAATTGTAAATTAGTCAGCTCTCCTGTGGTGAGAAGACCTCCTTATTTATGCCTAGGGCAAGAATGAGACATTTTATAAAACTCAGAGAAGCTCTTAAAGAGTATGATATGGTTACTTAGTGATGAAT
This sequence comes from Cynocephalus volans, assembly GCF_027409185.1. Taxonomy (NCBI): domain Eukaryota; kingdom Metazoa; phylum Chordata; class Mammalia; order Dermoptera; family Cynocephalidae; genus Cynocephalus; species Cynocephalus volans. The sequence continues at coordinate 34,643,814 of NC_084475.1, forward strand.
AGAACACTGGCATAATTATGATCTGGAAAGTTCTCAGGGATGATTAATACTTTTTCAGTTTTTGGGTGGGATGGTTGTGTGAAACAGTAGTTAAGAGGATAGGCTCTCGTGTTAGACTGCTCTGGTTCAATGCTGGACACCACTGCTGAGTTACCGTGGGAAATGGGAGCTGTCTAACCTAGTTTCTGTACATGTAAATGAAGACAATGACAGCACCTATGTCAGAGTGTGTGAGAATGAAGGATAAATAATGCCTGCAGCGTTATTAGCACAGCCCCCAAAGAGTAAGTCCCAAAATGTGAATTATTATTATAATTCTTACCAGAGCAAAGCGAGCACATAAATAAATTGAAAGGTAGACTTCTGAGGGGTCTTCAAAACATCAGTGGGCAGGAAGTAAATTGTGGCCACTCAGTAACTTTGAGCAAGTTTACTGTGAATTTAAGTATTTCCATAAGCTTCCTGAGAGTTCTTTCAGCACAGACTTTGTACCATCTGTGCAACAACGACCCGAACATCCCTTACTGCTATACGACAGTGACACTGTTTCACCAGCTTGGTGTCTACAGACTAAACGTTAACACCTTCTCAGTGGGAACTATTTTAGTGTTCTTCCCTGGCAAGTGGCAAAACGTAAAACCATTGCTAAACTAACTAATTGGTTGTTGGAAAATAACTAATTTCCTTAAAGACATTTAAAAAAAAAAATTCTTGCCTGAGAGAGCTTATTTCAAATACTTTGGTGTTGCTCGCAGTTGATTTGGCTTTTTGTATCATGATTTCACTGATTACACACCACGACACCACTTTGGCCTCTGAATGCTTCTAGTTTTACTTACACACACACACACACACACACACACACACACACACACACACACACACACACACACAGAGTTGTAAGTGGTAATTGACACCCCTATATTTCTGAGACTGGTGAAGTTTTGGGGGGAAGTGAGGATCAGTCAGAATTTTTATTTTAAGGGCTTTTTTGAAATGTGAGACCCACCCACACTTGACCATTAGCCTTAAACGTCTGAAGATGTCTTTGATAGATGATAAAATCTATAGACATCAAAGGTGGTATAAAACCTTTCCTTGTCAGTCGTGTAAGAACTTAACACTTTTATGCAGAACAACCTCCTAAGGAAAGTTTTGTACGACCAAGAATGGCCAGTCTGTGATCCCCAGATTGAGAAGACCTGAGTATAAATATGAAGCAAGTAGGACAACCTCTTTGTAACTCCTCCCTAAAGAAGGGTTATATGTGACAGAAACAGCAAGAAAACTGCTTTCTTTTTTTAATTGTGAAGAACACTAACATCAATGCAATAAAATCGCTATAAAATAAGCTTCTAGGCTTGTGCAAAACACCCATTATTAGCAACACTTACAGGTTGAGAGTCAGGATTATATCAAGTGCCCTGCATTAAGCAAGTGATTTTTTTGTTTTTGTTTTTTTTTTGGTGGCTTGACCTTGGTGTTACGAGGCTGTGCTCTAACCAGCTGAGCTAACCGGCCAGCCCCAACCAAGTGATTTTTGTATTGGTATCAAATAGTATCATTCAAAAGCTAGTTGTATATAATACTTACATACAACTTTCTGTCATCTGCCTTTCACATCACAATTAGAAGCCTGCTGCTAACTCTTCTACTCCAAGGAGAGAAATGAAAATTATAAATGAGTCCATTAAATAATGGTTCTGGCCATGAGTCCTGTAACACCTATTTCAAAGTAGATACAGACAATGCCTAAGACTACATTTTTTAAACTTATTTTTGAGGATGCGCTTGTTCATCTGGAGTCATAAGGAACTTGACCATGTTAGATTTGGAAGCCTTGTGTTTCAAACCAAGATGAGTCAGGCCAATTTCCCTTCATCTGAACAACTGAAGGATAAAAGCCTTAAGATTGACAAAAGCTTTATTTTTTTTCAAAAAAGAAAAAGAAAAAGAAAAACCTACAAAAGGCCAATAAGCAGTGCAATAAGATACCTGTGTTCTAAATTTTTCTTTCTATATCTCTACTATACCTGACACAAATGCTGTACTTTTAAAAATTCTGCCAACACAAGCCCGGAACTCTGTTTTCTAGTACTTTTTCTAGTACAAAACTGTGTCCTTTATTCTCAAACTACTGCTGGGTTCTGTGAACTGTAGCTACAATCAAGTCTCTGGTAGTTTAAAAGCAGCAGTGAGGGAACTCAGCTGAATCTTTTCATAAGAGTCAACAGAAAGTCTGTACTCAGTGTCTGCTATTTTGGTCACTAAATGTATTTGAATATATGATGAAAAGTCAATTCTATGTACAAATAAGAATGCCAACCTTTTCAGTTTCCAACTCCATAATATTTCTATGGGCTGTGTTGAGGTCTGGATTCAACACGTAGTCCAGAATGTTGACAAAATCAGACTTAAGGGGGTGTCCTGTACATATGCACACAGTCTCCCCTGTCCCTCTCCCCCAAACAACGTAGTGCTCTGCAAGATATTCCAGACCTTCATACATCTCTTCTGAATACACCATATGTCAATTCTCTCTCTTCTTTTGTGGTATGTTTCATGTGGGGAACAATGAGTTCAGGAGTCAAAGAACTAACCTGGAATCTCATACACCAGACAGGATGGCAATGAGGGAATGATCTTTGACAGATAGTTACAGATGAAATAAAATATGGTGTTCTCAATAAATTTCTCAGCCACTCTATTTCAGGCATTCTGAGCATCTTGAGTCTTGGCATTAGCTTTTAACTTTAAGCCCTTCTTAGACATTGTCTTGTGCTGGCAAAGCTCAAGATGGTTCCTGAATGATATCCATTCCTCCAAAAGCAAGGTGCTGATTTTTAAAATTATTTTTGTACAGTTTCTTAGCACAGCTACAGAGTGGTTAGTTAGTCTTTCCTATCTCTGGAGGGCCACAAAGAAGCAGATGTGGCAATTGATCATCACTGAATTTTTGAATGGTTCTAAGCATGTTCTGATTAGAAACATGGCTGATATTTTTCAACTCATGCCATGTTCCTACTTTTGTCTGCCATGGGGATGACCAGCACTGAGTGGCTCTAGGGGATTTTTTATGCTCCCAGTGTGTCTGCACAGCTGCTAATATAATGTTATTGTATATTTAGGAATTCGTATTATTTATAGTATAAGTAATTCACAATCATTGTAAGAAAAATTAAGTGATATTGATAAGCAAATGAAAAATACCTCTCCTGAAAGCCTACCATACAGAGATTGCCATTGAAGACATTTTGGTATATATCCTTTCAAATTTTTCCAAATCTTTACCTTCTTTTTCTATCAAAATATCATAAATATCTATAAAAACATAAATGTGCACAATGATTTTCATGGCTATCTCACATTCCCTTGACTCACAATTGAATACTTAATAATTAAAACTTATTGGAGTTAATAGTCATGGGTCTGATCAACCAATATGTAGCTGTTCATCTTGATGGAGGAGATTACTGTGCCTTCAGACCTGCCACTACTTTCTGGTGATCACCTTTCAAATATTTATCACCACTCCTGCGTATTCATCAGGATCCAGTGAAAAGGGCACTCCAGAGTTTGGCTCCAAAAACTTTTGTTAAAATAGAACGTAAATTAAAGTATCCTATTAAATTATCCTAGGGTTAGTCGTTTATTCTATTTTTCCATCTTGAGTTATGCCCTGCTAAGTTGTCCAGGGTAGCTCACTAGAGAAATTACATGAGCACAACATTAGAGCTTAGTTCAAATAATATAATGCCAACAATAAAAATATCCCCAAGTTTGAACATTATTAGGTTCTCACAAATAAATTTTTAAAAAACAGCAATAAAATGTTCTCTTGTTGCCAAAAAGAAATATAAATGATGTCACATACTCAAAGTTCTCTCACTTCTGCTGAAAAGTCTAAATATCTCCTATTTCTATTCTCACGTTCAAATCATTATTTACACACTAAGCTTTCATTGAGTCTCATTTTTTGTCAAAGTTCAATAAGACATCACTGTTACCTAGAGTTATTATTATTCTTTATAATTTTGTCATTATGAAAGTGAAAAGCAGCATCTATTGATTGGATCTCTTTGAAAAGCAAATTATAATATATATCAGGAAACGTAAAATGTTTGCACCTTTTGTCTCAATTATCCTACTTTTGGAATTCTATCCCAAGAAAATAATAATAGCAACTAAATTTTAGAGAATTCGTACTGTGTGCCAAGCACCTTTCTAAGCCTTATATATATGAATGTATTTTACACTAAATGTTCAGAACATTTAACCTATTTAAAAAAAATTAGAAAAAATAACCTAAATAGCCAGCGATGTGGGATTCATTAGAGTAAATGATGTAATATCATCTGAGTACAATATTTTACAGTAGAAATGATGGCTGTATTAGTTTCTTATTGTTGCTGTAACAAATTACCACAAACTTAGTGGCTTAAAACAATACAAATTCATTACCTTATACTTCTGTACGTTAGAAGTCTGACGTGAGTTTCATTGGGCTAAAATTAAGATCTGGAAGTTCAAGGAGACTGTTTCTTTGAATTTTCCAGCTACTTCCACTCCTTGGGTCATGACCCCCTTTCTTCATCTTCAGTGCCAGCAATGTTGCATCTCTCTGACCATTCATCTGTAGTCACATCTTTCTCTGATCATAGCTGGGAAAGGTTAACCACTTTTAATGACTCATATAATTAGGTAATACAGGATAATCTCCCCATCTCAAGGTCCTTAACTTAATTACATTCTGCAAAGTCCCTTTTGCCACATAAGGTAACATACGTACAGGTACTGGGCATTAGGACATGAACATCTTCTGAGGACCATTATTCTGCCTACTGCAGTGACTATGAAGATTATGTAGCAGTAGCAAGCAAAATGTTTCTTGTGTAATGTTCAGAGAAAATATATATGTATATATAAATTATTATCATTATTATTACTACATAAGGATAACTACTTTTATGAGATAAATACACAGTAAAAGTAAGATCAGAAGAAAATATACCAAATACTAAGGTAATTTTTATTAGATTAGGAGAGAATTTTAAAAACATATTGTGTTTACCATGCAAACACTAATCAAAAGAAATCTGCCACAGCTATATTAATTTCAGTCACAGCAAACTTTGGAGCAAGAAGAATGACCAGGGATAAAGAAGAGCATTACATAGTGGTAAAGGGGTCAGTTCTCCAAGAGATATAACAATCCTTAGTATATATGCACCTAACAACAGAGCATCAAAATATATGAGGCAAAAACTAATAGAACTACAAGGAGAAATAGAAATAAACATCAATGTGCAGGTATTTCTGTGTATATAAATTTTCAAGTTATTTGGATAAATACCAAGGAGTGTGATTGCTGGATCATATGGTAAGAGTATGTTTAGTTTTAAAAGAAATTGCCAAAATGTCTTCCAATGTGGCTGTACCATTCGTATTCCCACAGACAAATGAATCCTGTTTCCTGAATTCCTGTTGCTCCTCATCCTTTCCAGCATTTGGTGGGGACAATGTTCTGGATTTTGGCTATTTTAATAGGTTGGTTGTGGTATCACATTGTTTAATTTGCAATTTTCTAATGACATGATGTTAAACATCTTTTCACATGGTTATTTGCCATCTGTATACTTTCTTTGGTAAATTATCTGTTCAGATCTTTTGCCCATTTTTAATGGGTTGTTTGTTTTCTTGTTATTAAGTTTTAAGAGTTCTTCGTATATTTTTGGAAAGCAGTTATTCATCAAATATATTTTTTGCAAATATTTTCCCCAGTCTGTGGCTTGCCTTCTTGTTCTTTTGACAGAGCCTTTCATAGAGCAGAAATTTTTGATTTTAATATCAATTATTCCTTTCATGGATTGTTCTTTTGGTAGGTGGTGTATCTAAAAAGTCATTGTCAAATCCAAGGTCACCGAAATTTTCTCCTGTGTTATTTTCTAAAAGTTTTATTGTTTTGTATTTTCCATTTAGGTCTATGATCTGTTTGAGCTATTTTTTGTGAAGGGTACAAGGTGTATTAAGGGTGTGTCTTAGTTTCTGTTGCTTCAGGTATTCACAAATACCTGAAACTGGGTGATTTATAAAGAAAACAAAATTTACTGCATACAGTTTCAGAGGCTGGGAAATCTAAAGTCCAGGGAACACATCTGGGGAGGGTCTTGGTAGTGGTGATAGTGACCCAAGGGTCTCACATGGCAGAAATGGCAGAGCAGAGAGAGAGCTTCCCATGTGCTCTGCTTTTAAAGCCCTGAAAACCACACCCCTGACTACCATTATTAATCCACTCTCTACTGCAAGGTCCTACAATCTAATATCTTCAAGGTCCCACCTTTCAATTACCATAATAGGATTTCCCACCATGAACAGTTACGATGGGAATCAAGCTTCTAACATATGGACTTCAGAAGACACAATTAAATAAATCCACAGCAAGGTGCAATGTCATTCTTTTTATTTATTTATTTATTTTGCATATTTATGTCCAGTTCTTCCAGCACAATTTATTGAAAAGACTAAATTTTCTCCATTGTATTTAGCCTTTGCTCCTTGTCAAAGATCAGCTGAGAATATTTCTGTGGGTATATTTCTGGGCTCTCTATTCTGTTCTATTGATCTGTTTGTCAATTCTTTTGTCAGTAATACACCTTCTTCATTACTATAGCTCTATAGTATAGTATATAGTTTTGAAGTCAGGTAGTGTCAGTCCTGCATCCTTTTTTTTCTTTGTCCTCTGACTTTTTTCTTCTCCTTCAATATTGTGTTGGTTATTCTAGGTTTTCTGCCTTTCCATATAATGTTTAGAATCAGTTTGTCAATATCCACAAAATAACTTGCTGGGATTTCGGTCAGGATTGTGTTGAATCTATAGATCACATGGGAAGAACTGATATCTTAAGAATGTTGAATCTTCCATTCTATACAGGGAGTATCTCTTCATTTATTTAGTTCTTTTATTTCTTTCATCAGAGTTTTGTAGTTTTCCTCAAGATTTTAGACATATTTGTTAGATTTATAAGTAAGTTTAACAGTTTTGGGGGTGCTAATGTAAATGGTATTGTGTTTTTAATATAAAATTCCACTTATTCATTGCTGGTTTACAGTAAAGTAATTGACTTTTGTGTATTAACGTGGTATCCTGCAACTTTGTTATAATCTCTCTTTAGTTCCAGCAGTTCCTTTGTAGATTCTTTTGGAATTTCTACTGTGAACAGTAGAAAATAATGTTATCTGTGAACAAAGAGTTTGTTTCTTTCTTCCTAATTTGCATACCTTTCATTGCCTTTCCTTGTCTTGTATTTTTTTTCTTTTTGGTAGATGTTCTTTATCAAATTGAGAAAGTTATCCTCTATTTCTAATTTGCTGAGAGTTCTTATTACAAATATGTGTTGAAATTTGTCAAAAAATTTTTTTCATTCATTGATATGATTATGTGATTTTTCTTCTTTAGCTTGTTGATGTGATGAATTACATGATTTGTTTTTTGAATGTTGAACCACCCTTGCATATCTGGAACAAATTCCACTTAGTCACAATATATAATTCTTTTTATACATTGTTGGATTCAACTCACTAATATTTTGCTGAGGATTTTCGCATCTGTGTTTATGAGAGATATAGGTCTTTAATTTTTTTCTTGTATGTCTTTGCCTGGATTTGATGTTAGGGTGATGTTGGTCTCATAGAATGAGTTAGGAAGTATTGCCTTTGCTTCTGTCTTCTGAAAGAGCTTGTAGAAAATTGGTATAATTTCTTATTTGTTTGTTAGAATTCACTGGTGAACCCATCTGGGTCTGGTGCTTTCTGTTTGAGGAGGTTATTAATTGTTGATTCAATTTCTTTAATAGAACAAGCCTATTCAGATTGTCTATTTTTTCTAGTGTGAGTTTTAGCAGATTGTGTCTTTCAAAGAATTGGTTCATTTAATCTAGATTACCAAATTTGTGGGCATAGAATTGCTCATAGTATTTCTTTATCATCTTTTTAATGTCCATGCGATCTGTAGTGATGTCCCCTCTTTCATTTCTGATATTAGCTGTTTATATTCTTTCTCTCTTTTTTCTTAGTTAGCTTGGCTAGAGGCTTGTAAAATTTATTGATCTTTTCAAAGAACCAGTTTTGGTTTCATTGATTTTTCTGTATTGATTTTCTGTTTTCAATTTTATTGATTTCTGCTCTAATTTTTATTATTTATTTTCTTCTGCCTACTTTGGATTTAATTTCCTCTTCTTTTTCTACTTTCCTAAGAAGGAAGCTTATTGACTATGTCTTTCTTCTTTTCTCATATATACATTTAATGCTATAAATTTCCTTCTAAGCACCATTTCACTGTATCCCACAAATTTTTATGTTATATTTTCATTTTTATTTAGTTAAAAATTTCTTAAGATTTTACCTGTGATCCATGTGTCATTTAGAAATGTTGTTTATCTCCAAGTATTTTGGAATTTTCCAAGTATCATTCTGTTATTGATTTCTAGTTTGATTCCATTATGGTCTGGGAGTATACATTGTATTATTTCATTCTTTTAAATTTGTTAAGATATGTTTTATAGCCCCAGATGTGATCTGTCTTGGTAAATCTTCCACATGAGCTTGAAAACACTGTGTATTCTGCTGTTGTTGGATTAAGTATTCTATAGATGTCCATGATACACTTGCTTACCAGGGAAGCAGGTGTGAGATGTTTAGTTTGCTTGATACTCTGCCTCCACATGGAACTCAAAAGATCTGTGCTGGAGGTAAATGTGATCTATCTCACTGGTTTGGAGAAGTAATATGTACCTTGAAAAATTCCTTCCACATGAAATATTAATGTGTTTCTTTTCTTCAGAAAGCTACTATGCCTCAAGGCTTCAGGTGTTTCTTCTGTTTAGGTCATTAGCTATTTACAAACCTCAGTGGGTTTAAAACTGAGATCAATTTTTAAAAAGCATTTTATTCAGTGATTGGGTGAAGCTGGGTTATTTACATTGTCTTAAAACTTGCTGCTTTGTTCTCTGCCATCTGAACTACAGTCTATGGGAAAGACAACAGAAGCTCATACCACTTAAAAGCTTCACAATGAACAAGGACTCTTTGGGTTCCAAATGGTCCTTATCACCATTGACACCTAGATTACCTTGTGTTTTTTGAGGTGCAAAGTTTGAATTAAAAAAAAAACTTGATAAGTGAATGGATATGATGTTGATCGTGGGGAGAAGGAAAAGGGGAAGAGAGGAATTGGTAAAGGGGCATGAAAATCAACCACATTGTATATTGATAAATTTTTAAAAAGAATATAAAAAAAAGAACAAGAAGAGAATGTGAATATAAAATAATGAAGAACTGCAGGGACCCAGCTGTAGGTGTCAGTTGCCCAGGTGCCTTTACTGTCTGGTGCAATTTGTTCTGTATGTCACACAAAAATGTGGCTTTCATTTCCAAATGACAAGTGTAATGGAGTGCTTTGTGAAAAACTACATTATTGATGGCACTGTCTGACAGAGCCTCACTGATGACTCATATTATCAAATTTTAGGTACTTTATACTAGAACAAAAATTAGCAAAGCTTTTGAAAACTTACGTTTTGGGGAGAAGACATCTCTAAACTTGATGGAATTTCTGACACTATTTCCATTTTAGCCCAACTCAATGACTTGAGCTGATTCACATAGGGGACTCATAATATGGTCTTATTCTGAAAGATTCTGCCAAGCCTTGGGTAGTCAAGAAACCCTCCCTAGAGGACAAATAAAACTTCACACTATTCCAGGAGGTTTTCACATGCACAATTCTTGGCATACAATAGGAGTTCAACAAATGTTAGCTGAAGAGGAATCTAAATTTGTAATGATCATCTCCCTACCAGAAATATATCACCTAGAGATGTTACTATGGCTTAATCCATAGTGGTCACAAGTACGACCTGTGTCACCAAGTAACTGTGAATAAACTCCTAATCACTTCTTCTAGTTCTCACTAAACAGAGTTCCATGCGCTTTTCTTTGCTCTTCCCCTTTTCCCCTGTTGTTTTCTCCTTTTCTCTCTCTTTGGATATTCCTTCCTTTTCTTTGGGGTGGCCAGTAGCATACATAGGAATCCTCTCCTTTGTGGACAGAAGTCTTATCATCAGAGATGGTCATCAGATAATGGAATTGGGGCCATCGCCCACATAGGATAATTTCAGAAGGTGAGAAAGCTTCAAGCTGCTACATCATTCACTGATTATGCATAGTGTCAGTTAAAAGGTTTTTTTTTTTATGTTTTAAGCACCACTAGAAAATGAACTTCATAATTTATCGATCAATAATCAATAGTACTGAATGCTTGTTACAAGCAAGATCATATACTAAGCTCTCTGAAGGCAACAAAAATAAATAAGACAAGAGGAAACGACCTGGTGAGATTTCCAATGTTGTAAGATTATTTTAGCAGGATTGCAGAAAAGGCCTTCTGGCTGGGAGAGAGAAGAAATTAATAGTTAGGGTATTGATCTTGTTGTTTTAACAGAAGCCAAGTATCAGTGGCTGCAAAAGGAAGAAGATTTATTTCTCTCTCACATAAACGTTTAATGTGGCAAACAGTTCAGAAAGGTAGGGATCATTTTATCCCCTGTTGTTCTGTCTTTACCTGCAAGGTTGGACCTGACTCACCACCATCTCATCTGTCTACCAGACCGCAGCAAGGGGAGGGAAGAGGAGAGGACGAGCATCTTTTTTTAAGGAATGTGATCAGAAGGTGCACACATCACTCCCACTTTCAGGACAGAACAATGCCAGATGACAGTACAGCTTGGCCACATGGAGATGCCAGGGACACTGGGAAATGTGGTCTCTAACTGAGAAGCATGGTGCTGAGCTCTATTATCAAAAGGAAGAAGAGAATGTGGATATTGGGTAAAATTAGCAGTTTCTGCTATTGGGGGCAATTGGAGGCAGAGAGATCAATTAAGAGACTATTAGAGAATTAAAGGATCAGGCACATTCGGGGTGATATAGCTGTAGACAGCAAAACATTGGTAAAGGGCCATGAAAAATGATTACAATGTGTAATGTTGAATATACTAATTATCCTGATTTGAGCATCACATATTGTACACAGGTATTGATATTCAACACTGTACCCTACAGATATGTACAATTACGTTTCAATAAAAAAGTAAATTAGAAAGAAGAGAATTAGAGGAGTATTTAGAAGGAAGAATTGACAGAACTTGGTGATTTATTCAACGGGAGGAATAAAAGACTAATTAATTCCTTAAATATGTATTGAGTCTCTACTATGTGCCAATCATTGTCCTAGGTGCTGGGTATACAGTGATGAATAAATAGACCTATTCTTGCCTTAAGGAAATTAGTGATTAAAGTGTGATGTCCAGGTTTCTACTGAAGCAAACTGCACAGCTATCCGTTGAAATAGGGAATGCAGAAGAAGGAGCAGGTTTGAGGGAATGTGATGAATACACGGTAATCATAATACACTTGAAGTGTCTGTGGGACACCAATTAGTGATGTCCAGGAGGCAGTTAAGTGTGTGGGTCTGAATCTCAAGAGGGAGATTGGAGCTTGAAATAGTTATGCACTGGGGACCTTCAGCAGAGATGAGACTGCCTGAAGAGAGTGCAGACAGGGTGAAGAGAAGAGGGCCTCAGACCCAACACACACCATCATTTAAGGCTCCGCCACAGAGACTGAGAAGGAGTAATCTGAGGAAAACTGGGTGAACACAATACCATGAGAGCAGAAGGGAGAGAATGCTTCAAGAAAGATCAAGTACTTCTAAGAGATTAAATACATGGAGACTGAGACTGGGAATGTGGGAGAGGGTGAAGGGCAGGGAAGATACAGGAATGCAAGGGGTGTGTTTTGTGATTGCTAAGGAGTATTTCTGTTTTTACTTGAAGGTGGGAGAGAATTGGGCATGTTTAAATGACGACAGGAGGGAGACAGTACAAAGGAGGACAATGGTAATAAAGGAGAGGATCAAGTTTCTGAAGGCTGGGGTGGAAAATGGAGTTTACACAACAAGTAGCCTTATAATGATGAGGTCCTTTCCTCTATTATGACCTGAGAAAATTAAGAGAGTGTAGGTATAAATTCAGGTATGTTCATGAACTTGCACCAGGAAGTGGAGTGGGTCTTATCTGAAGCTTTCTTCTTTTGTCTGTGAAAGCAAGGTCATCTGTGGATGTGGGGATATTGCAGGTTGGAAATCTAGGGAAACTTAGAAAAATTGCTTAATAGTAGGGAGGGAAACAATTGTGCATAGGAATCACAGCATAAATTAATAGTTGTACCATTATACTGACTATTCTCATTGTGGTGTGATGTTCTGCAATAGTGTTCATAAGTCTAGACAAAAATCCTAAAGGTGGTGGATGATTGGCTTAATCCAAGGTTAGATTTTGATAGACAATTGTAATAGAAGGACTGAAAAAAAAAAAGAAGCTGGGAGTATTAACAAGAGTGTGATTGAAATGATGGGTAGGGGAAGAAGGAAAGATGGGAGGGTTGCTGATAGGGAAAACAGAGGGATTGGGGGAATCAGAGATCCAAAATCTGTCTAAGATGGATAACTGAGTGTGAGAACTAGAAGGGTAAGAGGTCGGGTCAGAGAGTAGCACAATTTGAAATAATGCCAGGATCCAGTGTTGCACTCTCTTTGTCCTCACATGGATTTGTCACCTCTCTCCCCCTGGGTGACAGAGACACAAAGGATTACTCAAAGCTCATCTCTTCAGAGTAGTGAGAAACCCCGAAGGGGTTAATTTTCTGGAATCCTCAAGAGAGAGACATTCCTCCTTGGGAAATTAACACCAGACTGGGGTTCTTTCTCAGTATTTATTCTCCAGGCCAGAAAGTTACAGAAAAGGAACATAGGTGGAGTTAGGACTATGTATAGTTTAAAAATAGAAGCTGGTAACATCGTGAAATAACAAAGTGACATTCCATAATGCAATTTGCAAAAGGTTAAATAGATTCACCAACAAAAGCTTGTTCTTAGCAAATACTGTGTTTTCCTACAGCACTTTCCTCAGTATGTTTACCTTACAACAAAGCAACTTTCTTAACATATCAATCAGTAGGTTAACCTGCTCCAAGGACATCTGTCCTTGAGCCAGCAATTTTGCTGTATTACAGTTCTTTATCTACATCAGAGACTTTAGCCTGGAGAAAGTTTCCTGTCTTTTGCAAGCTTAACATTTCCATATGTAATTTTAAAAAGTTAGGTTATACCTGAAACTACAGGGCTTTGGAAACTAGACCCTGTGAAATACATTTGCTTTATAAATGTTAGTATCCTCCACAATCCAGGATTTAAGAATCACAAAATTTTACAGGATTTTAGAGGCTGGAGATTTTGGTGAAGTAATAAAAGGCTTTGTGTATGGAGGAAGTGCTATCTGAACTGGACCCTAAAGAATGGGTAAATTGGGATCGAATGGACTAATAAGATGGCAACTTATGCCTGAAAGCAAATAGTACTATTTTAGTCTGGGCAGGTAAATTGGGCACTGGTTGTAGAAAGCCCTGAAAGTCATAATAGTAGTAATAATAATAAGAATAATAGTGGTCATTGATTTTTGTGTACTATGTGCTGGCAACAACATCAGGGATTAGGGGTTTTACACATTACTATTATTATTATTATTATTATTTATTTATTTATTTATTTTTTAAAAGATGACCAGTAAGGGGATCTTAACCCTTGACTTGGTGTTGTCAGCACCACGCTCAGCCAGTGAGCGAACCGGCCATCCGTATATGGGATCCGAACCCGGGGCCTTGGTGTTATCAGCACCGCACTCTCCCGAGTGAGCCACGGGCCGGCCCATACACATTAGAGAGCTTTCTTCCTGTCCTCTCCACTTGAATTACTCAAAGAAACTAAAATTCAGTGTATCCAAAAGGGAACTCTTGATAGTCTTCCCAGATCCCAAAACTGGTCCCCTTCCAGAGTTAATGTCAGGGAATAATATACCATTTATACAGTTAGGCAAGCAAAACACCAGGAGCCATTCTTGACACCTCCGTTTTCCTAATACCTTTTGTACCATTCTTCATTGAGTCCTATTGATTTTGCCTTCTAAATACCTTCCTCCCTCTTATCTTTTTCTCTACACCTCCTTAATCCAAACATATTATCTCTCAGTTGACTGAGAGGCCATCTCTCTGATGGCCTGTTGACTGGTCTCCCTGACATTACTCTTCCCTTCCAATTCATTCTTCTCCTGCAACCTGGGAGATCTTTTTACAAACACAAGTCAAACCATAGAACCCAAGAGGTCTCCATCAAGGTTTTATCTTGCTGTGAGGATAAAGACCAACATTCTGAACATAGCTACAAGGTGGGTGTTCAGTCTCCTCTCCAAGCTCTACGCATCTGACTTTCTTTCAATCCTCCTTGCAGTTGTCCTTCCCAACACAGAGACACTTTCTCCTCCTACATCGGTCCCCTGCCCCCTGCATGTGTAAATTCCTCCTCTGCCTTCATGTCTCTAATCAATTGTTTCTACTTGGGAACTCCTTACCATTAAGGCAAAACACCCCACCCTGACAACAACCATCAAGGTGAGGCATTTTATCCCCATTTTACAGACAAGAAAACTGAGGCGCAGAGAAGATCAGTAACAAACCCAAGTTTACATGAAAGTTGAGACTATAGTATTTGATTCTGAACCCTGGGCTCTTGCCCTTACGTCATTTTTGCTTCAGCTACATCCCTAACAATGTTCAATGATGATGTGACATTAATAATCTATTTTTAACCTTTTATAAGGAATTTTAATTGTTTCTTCATATTTTTAATTATTTTGTATTTGAAAAACACAAACAAACAAAAAACAAATTTTAAAAAGTGCCACAATTGTTAGGGGAGGAATAAAAAGGACCATGTTGCTGGCCAGTTAGCGCAGTTGGTAAGAGCGTGGGGCTGATAACACCAAGGTCCAGAGTAAGGAAGTTTAAATCCATGGGAAGGTAAAGAAAACAAGACTTCTTTATTAAAAAGTATCCTTTTCTTGTGCACCTAAGGGGTCCCTCTCATCCACTTCAGCAGCTCCCATTCTTCCTGGATAAACAATTGGAGATAAGATTGTAGCAGAGATACTTACCTCTCACCACATATCCATGTGCTCGGCCATATTTTCCAGCTTCTCTGATCAATGGCTAAGTGGAAGTACTGTGTATCACTTCAGGGCTAAAACATTTCATTAAAACCCTCTAGTTCTTGCTTTTCCTGCTGTGGCAACCTGGAAGTCACACGTTCCAGATGACATAGCTCCAAAATGAAAATTGTTTAGATCCCTGACTTGCCACTTGGAAGGGAGCTGCCCTGAAAGACAGATTTTGTGGGGAGAAAAATGACTCTATGAGTTAACCACTCTGATTACAGAGTTTGCTTGTTAGAGTAGCATAGCTTAGCTTATGTTGACTAATAGAAGCTCTTGAGTTATAGACCTTAGTGTCAGAAGTTGCTCTTTGATAGGGGGCGAAAAAAAAAAAAGGAAGTTGCTCTTTGAGCTATTATTGCTGTTTAACATTAAATTCTTAGATTTCTTCCATCTCTTAGCTTTGTTCTGTTGCATGATCTTAGGCAGTCACCTAATCTATTTTCCCCTTAAGGCTTATTGACTGGAAAAAAACCAAACCATGCTCTA
Organism: Cynocephalus volans; assembly: GCF_027409185.1. Taxonomy (NCBI): domain Eukaryota; kingdom Metazoa; phylum Chordata; class Mammalia; order Dermoptera; family Cynocephalidae; genus Cynocephalus; species Cynocephalus volans. The sequence goes on from NC_084475.1 coordinate 34,659,461, forward strand.
CATTGAGTAGATAATAAAAGAAATGTCTAATAAAAGGTGATAAGATGCTTTCAATGGAAAAGATATGTAGCTACTATGTACTTTGTTGATGGCTACTAGAAGAATGCAGAATATTGTTTCTTTCTCTTTGAAATTTCTCAGTACTTTGATGAGAAAACTAGTACTTGACTATATCCTGCTACTTTGTTTGCTCTGTTGGAGGAACAGGTTTGAGTTGAAAGTTGCATTGGTTACTGCACTGAAAATTTTAAACAAAGGATGTTGGTAAAAAAAAACTATAAAATCCAGACTTTTAGGTCCTAGTTTACAGCATAAGGAAGGAAATTTCTTCAGAAATACTTGCAAATGTTTTGTGGATAAGAGATGATAAAAAGAAAACCAAAGCATTTTGTAAGTATTAAGGGTGTCTGATTTTCTATTGCTATAACAATATAACCAATTTTCTATTGCTATAACAGAACACCTGAGACTGGGTAGTTTATAAAGAAAAGTAGTAGCTCTTGGTTCTGCAGGCTGGGAAGTTCAAGATTGGGCAGGTGCATCTGGTGGGCTTCTGGTGAGGGCCTCGTGCTGCATCAGAACATGGCAGAGAAATGGAAGGGGAACCAGGCTTGTGTTAAAAGGGCAAAACATGTTTTATAACAACCTGCTTTCAGGAAGAATCCATTCCCGTGATAACTGAGCCTGTCAAGAAAGACATTAATCCATCTAAACGACCTAAGCACCCCATAAGGGCCCCACTTCCCAACATGGCCATATTGGGGAACAAGCCTCAACATGAGGTTTGGTGGGGATAAACCACATTCAAACCATAGCAAAGGGCTCCTACGGTTTGCACAGTTTTGGGGGCTACCTGTTGGACTTCAAAATTTATTTCTGGGTACGTCTAACCCTCGCAGCAGCTCTCTCTGGTGAGGCTAGTTTGATGTAGGTCTGTCCGGTGTCTTCTTTTGCTCCTCGCCTCCTCATTCTTTTCCACCCTGCTGCCTTCCCCAGGAGGCTAACCTCCAGGCTGGTGTATTATTCTTTGTGGTCCCCTTAAACTCCACATGAATAGTCCCTTTATAAATAAACCCTCCTAATTACTCTAATTTGAATGTGTGATCTGTTTCCTATTGAACTTTCATTTGACACCTGGGCATTTCTATGCATCTCCCAAAGCACAACACTCAACTTTCTGCTTTTATTTATTTTCAAATGATGGACAATGTCATGTCTCCTATCATCTCCAAGCCAAAGGCAGAGACCCAGGATAAGGGAAAGAGAAAGTGTAAACTAAGCAATGACGTAAAGGGTAACAAGAGATAGGACTAGTCGTTGGAAGCAGGTGAGCATTAGAGCTGGGGTGGAGTTCAAAGATATGGACTATGTGCTCCTTGCTAATAAACACAAAACATTTACATTTCTGTGAGGTCTAGTTCGATGCAGTGCTCTTTCTTTTTTCCATAGAATTTTAGGGAGGCAGTATAGAATTATGGTTAAAGCATGATGTTCAAGCCAGCCTTTCTAGTCAAATCCTGATTCTGCCACTTACAAGGTATATCATATTGGACAAGTTATTTAACTGCTCTTTCTCCATTTTCCTGTCTGTTAAATGAGGTTAATGCTATTACCTGCTTTCTAAGGGTTTGTAAAGATTAAAGCAGTTGGAATTGGAAGTGCTCAGAATAGTGCCCAGCCCATAGTCAGTACCCTGCAAATGTTAGCTATTCATATTTGAAACATAATAAATATTAGAACTTAATCAGACTAACTTATCAGATGAAAAATAAAGGAGTAGAGATCAAATCACTTGGCCAAGTTCACAAAGCTAACTACAGGAAGAGCAACGTTTAAGCTCAGGTTTTTTCACTGATTTTTTGTGTGTGCATACAAATACTTATTTTACCAATGTAACTGAGATACCAAAAGGTGCATTAATTTGGCCAAGTTTATTCAATGGATAGAGCCACAGTAAGAACTAATCAAACAAACCAATAGCAACAACAGCAACAAAACCAACCGCAAAACAAAGCCCTTGACCCCACCTGTTCAGCTGTTTCTCCCTTCCTCAGGCTACCCACAGTTGCACCCTTGCTGTCAGAATCCCCACCTTGGATTTTAATCAGTTTCTTGTCTAGTATCCTTTAGAAAATCCACCCACATCATCTGTGGGGCTTATGATACTACATTTGTTGCTTAGGTCTTGGTTTTTGGCTGATATGCAAAAATGAAAAAGAGCAAGAAATTTCCCCAGAGACTCCACAGCTGTGCATGTGAAAGAACACAAGTATCTCAACCAAGATCTAGCACACACACAAAAAAAAACACCTCAAAGTAATTTATGCTCTAAGAGTTCCCTTTGGATCTGCATTTTCTGAAAGTCTCAGATGGTACGTTTTTGTGTGTGTGTGCTAATTTCATCCTCCTTGGTCAAACCATGTACTCGTGGGATAGAAGTCCTGCTGGTTGGGGAATTGTCTCTGGCACCTGGGAGGGAAATATCTCCATACATCCTCATTTAACTGTGAAGACAGCTGTAAGCCCTTTAAATCCATAAGTGAAATTAAATCACAGAATTCTGTGGGTAGGTTTGAGGCTACCCAAAGATTCCCCAAGTGCAGAGCTAATCCTTGAGTTAAAAAATAGCAAAGCTAAATGCTCCATCTAGGATGGATGATTCCCCCGGACTGCCAGGAAGAAGGGTTAGATGAGACTTAAATAATAAAGTAAAACAAAATTCATTGATAACTAGGGCTGGGTCAGCATAGGACATAATGAAGTGCACAGTTAAAATAATTTCTCAGGTAATTTGTGTTTGAAACGTTGCCTTAGAAGATAAAAAATCTTTAAAAATTTTTTAGGTTTTAAATCTGTTGTCAATTTTAATAAAAAAATTGCTCTGATGTAGGGTGGGAAGTTGGTATATTTTTCATGGTGCTGGCTAGAAGTCAAAGGTCTGGTGTCTGTTGCCAGTGCTGTAATTGTCTGCTGGTGTTTGGGGGCCAATCAACTCATTCTCTTGTGCCTCAGTTTCTCTATTATTGGAAACAATATATAATCTATGTATGCTCTACTTTTAACATGCACATACCAATTTCTTTACTTAATGAGGAGTCTATTAATATTCAATTTGAGTTATAAAAATGTAATTTGTATTTCAGGAACACAGCTTCTGAGACAAGTGTAGTATGCCATCACATGTTATATTGGAAAAGATATTTTAAATTGTTTAAGGAAAAACACTATTTGGAATTCAAAACAGTTTCTCCTTATAAAAACAACGAAAAATGGAGCTTCATGTTAATGCTTAGATGAGATCTGTATTACTTGAGCACATGTCATAAATCCCCTGAAAATTAAATAGCCTCCTACACAATTTTACGAAAGTCAAAGCATGTCTTATTTCTGACAGATGTCTGCTCTGTGTAATATGATTAATAAAGGAGCCACCAGATATTATCACCTGAACTCCTGAAATTTACACTTAGTACGAATGACTGAGAATCAACTCTTCCAAATAATTGCTTAAACACACACACACCCCCACTCACAAAGCTTTAATGCCCTTCTCTTTTTCAAAAGTGGAAATGTGATGATCCTCATTATTACAAACAGTACAAACCCTTGCCTTTTCATTGAACTGAGGTGGCAATCCTCAACTGTTTTTCCTTTTCCATGTGGGGTCTTTGCATATCAGTACTTAGTGGATCTAAGGGTTTCCAACCCACAGGGATTGTTAAGGTCAGATTCCTTCACCCCCTGCCTTCCCATTCTTTTCTACCTCCCTGCCCCTGTTGCTTAGTAGATGAGATCCTAAATGTTGGAAGGATCAAACTCTCCTTACCTTGTAATCCTCACTTCAAGATCAAGTTAAGGTTTCTCTTGTGATAGGTTTGTATTTCCCTAACAAGGTTTAATGGCTCTGCTGGTCACCCCAATCGCTCATTAAGGGCTCTTTTTGAATACACTTTAAGAGCATTCTACATACTAATCTTATCATACACACTTCGTCTAGATTTGAGGAGGCATCTCAAGTTCCAGGAATTAGTTATTCCTGGAAAATTGAGCTTCTTTTTTTAGGTAATTGTTCTGAATCAGATCTCTAATTTGATTTTTCATATTATGTTAGTATCAAAAACTAAAAGAAAATTGTTCCCACAGCAACCACTTGAACAAGGAACTAATACGTCTCTGTTGAGTGTCTTTTGTTTTATTTTTGAAGTTTTTCAACACAGGCTGACTCCCTTTGGCTTTGAGGGTGATTTTAATTAAAGAGATGGTGATAGAGGGCAAGCAACAGATTCCTTTGGATATGAGACTATCTTGCCCTCAGTTAATCTGAGAGATGTGTAGTGAGATGTTTTTAGTTTGTACTTTTTCTTTTCTTTTATTCTTTCCTGCCTCATGATCTTGAATGTCAGCTGCTCTAGTTAAAGTTCTCCATAGAAGTCACTGTGATGAACAAATCAAGACTTGAGATCAAAAGTTATTGTTTTCATATGGTAGAAAATCTGGGTGAGGTCTATGTAAGCCCCACATTAATGAGTGATTCACTTGTGTGGGGGGCAGAATAATGACCCCCAAGATATCAACATCCTAATGCTCAGAACCTGTGGCTATTAATTTGTATGGCAAAGGGGACTTTGCAAATGTGATTAAATTAAGTATCTTGCAATCAGGAGATTATCCCAGAGGCCCTAAATGTTATCATAAGTATCCTTTTAACAGGGAGGCAGAGGGAGATGTAGAGAAAAAGAATTTTCCTCACTTATTACTAGGTTCATGGCTGAGGCCCCTGTAACCAAAAACAGATAACCGGAGAAAAGCATACACATTTATTTATTTAATAAGTTGTACATGACATGGGAGACTGTAAGGAAATGAAGACTCAGAGGAACAGGAAAACCTGTGTGCTTTTATGCTTAGGTTGAATGAAGAGTGGACAGTCGTGCAGAAGTAGGATTGGATAAATGGAGTATAATCGAATGGTAATAAACTGGGGTAATGTAGCAAGGCTTGTTTGCTCAGATCCTCCCTGGCATCTCTATGTCTTTGGCTACTTTCCTCCAGGTATAGGGAGGGCACCTCTTGAATGAGGCTTTTATGACCTGCTTCAGAGGAAGGTCAGAAAATTCTTCCAAGGCTTTATGATCAGCTTTGGATTAGAAGTGTGGGAGGAATGAAAGAGTGGCCTCCTGCTTCTTCTGTGTTCTCAAATGCCAATGTGCTATATTTTGGGGTAGCATGTCCTGAACTCCATAAGACATTTTGAGGCACTCATGTTCTCCTGACTGCTCTCCTGACTGCGTCCTGTCCTGCTATCATATATGCCCGACTGTGCCCCACTCTGCTGCAATGGCTGATGAAACATTTGACTTTACCACCATGCTGTAATAGCTAGCAGACCCGGAACTTTTCCCACCTAAACTGAAGTTATAACCATATAAGGTCACCTCTTTACCCTACTGTAAAAACCAGAAGTATAACAATATAAGAGAGACAGCCCCACTGCATTTGGGGCTCAGCCTTTGTGACATGAGTCCGCTGAGCTGTTGCCGGCACAAATAAACTCTGCTTCCTGCTACAAGCCTCGGTGTCCTGCTTCTCCTTGAGAGTTTGCTGTAACATGGCTGTAACATGCTGTAACAATATGACTACAGAAAAAGAGAAGGTGATATGATGGAGGCAGACTTTGAAGATGGAGGAAGAGGTCACAAGCCAGGGAATAGAGATAACCACTAGAAGCTGAAAAAGGCAAGGAAATCTATTGTCCCCTCAGAGCTTCCAGAAGGAACCAACCCTGCCAACACCTTGACTTAAGCTGTGAAACTGATTTTGGACTTCTGAACTGCAGAACTGTAGGAATAAATTTATATTGTTTTAAGATAGTAGGTTTGTGGTAATTTGTTATAGCATGCCTTGGATTGAGTGTCCCCCCAAAGTTTGACCCCCACTGTGACAGTGTTAAGAAGGTGGGAAATCCTATTATGGTAATTCAAAGATGGGGACTTGAAGAAGTGATTAGATTGTAGGACCATGCCATAGTGAATGGATTTAAAATGGTGGTGATGGGCATGGTTTGAGGGCTTTAAAAGGAGAATGAATGAGGAGGTGGGTCTCTCTGTGCCTCCACCATGTTGCAAGGTGAGAGCCCTGGGTCACTGTTGCCACCACCAGATGTGTTTCCTGGACTTTGGACTTCCCAGTCTCTGAAACTGTAAACAATAAATTTTGTTTTATTTATGAATCACCCAGTTCAAGGTATTTTGTTATAAGCAACAGAAGTAGACTAATACACAGCAGTAACAGGAAATGGATACATTTAAAACAAAACATTTGGATTTGCATCTATTCAAATAATTTTGAACTCTTATTTTAGATTTTTTATCCAGACTGGTTGTCTGGATAAAACACACAATGACACATTATTACAAAAAACGAAATAAATATTTGGCTGTAGAGTACTAAATCTCAGCTTTAGTGTAAATCATGATATGATACACATATAGCTGTCTAATTTAGAAATTCAGAAATCTCAAGGATGCTTATTTCAAGAATGATATTAATAGAGTTTAATGACTCAGATTCTTTTTAAAGCTGTGTTGACATCATGTGTAAAATAAAAAAGAGAGTGGTAATATTTCCTAAACCCTAGATTTTAATATTATTTAACTCAAGGAGCAAACTGGTAGAGAGTGTCAAATGCTCATTTTTATCTTTTATGGCAAAGAGTGCCCAATGTGCTAAAAATAATGCTCAGCATGTGAAGGACAGTGTCTTAGTCCATTTTGTGTTACTACAACAGAATATCACAGGCTGGATAGTTTATAAAGAATGGAAGATTATTTTGCTCATGATTCCGGAGGCTGGGAAGTCTAAGATCAAGGGACTGCATCTGGCGAGGGCCTTCTTGCTGCATCACCCCACGGTGGACGGTGGAAGGGCAAGAGAGCACACATGCAAGAAAGCAAGAAGGACTGAACTAACAGCCTGAAGTACTTTTATAAGTGGTGCTAATCCATTCATGAAAGTGGAGCCCTCATGACTCATATACCTCCCATTAAGCCCCACCTCCGAATATTATTGCCCAGGGGATTAAGTTCCCAGCACATGTTCTTTGAGGGATACATTCAAACCATAGCAGGCAGCTAATCCATCCTGGGATATTTTTTCCAGTGAAGTGCTCTGAAAAAATTTTATCCTGTAAATTTCAATGGGCAGTTTAAAAAATTATAAATAATTCAGTTGGTTCTTAGATATCTGAGTTTCTGTCTAACTCTGACTGGAATCTTGTCTGTAAAATGTGTTAAGAAAAACATTATTGTCGCATGTGGTAGAGATCTCTGGGGAATCTGATCTGAGAACTCAAACACAATGTTTTCATGTATGCTGTAGGCTCCGTGCGTAACCTTCTATCAGACCTAAGCAAAAATCTCTCCTATTTCCTATTTTATTCCCATGCCCATAAAAGTTTTCTTTGCCTCTTTGAAATCCTTACTGAGTCTAAAAGAGCAGTATCAACACTTTACTAAAAACAGCACAGTTACTATTCACAGCATCCTCTCCCTCCTGTTCATCATCACCATCATCGTCCTCATCACCTCCATCTCCATCACTAGCATTTGTAGCACACTTAACAGTCTACAAAAAGCTTTCATTCACATGACTCTTTAGAATGAGATCATTATCAACCCTTGGAGCTAGATGGAGCATTTGGGCACTTTATCTTGCAATGATTATGTGGCGTAAGCAGGGCAGCATTATTATCCTCCTTTTACAAGTCTCTGCACAGCGTGTATTACATAAGGAGTACTTGATAAATGTCTGTGAAACTAATGTTTGTAAATAAGGAAACTAAATCTCATAGAAGATCTGTATTTGTCCAGTATTAGACAGGCAGAAAGGGAATTGCAGACCCTAGAACTCTGGTCTCTTGATCTATTACATAGGAGACAAAAAAAAAAAAAAAAGTCATGAGTAAACCCATGGAATTGGCTCTATGGCAATAAGGAGATGACCAAAAGGCAGTGATTCATCAAAAATTACATACTCATTGGCCTTATCTCACCATGTGTGATGAATAAAGCAAAAAAGAAATGAAAATTGATGATGCACCAGCTTTAAAAAGATCGACATCATAATATTGTCACTAAATGTTGATCATTTGTTGTGTTAAAAAAGGAAAGAAATTAACAATGTGGCTATAGGTCATATGTAGTTTCTTTTCCTTTCTCTTTCTCCATAGGAAGCAGGAGTAAGATTTCCTTTCTTTTGTGAAACTAAAGACAAGTTTCCCTTTCTAGACTTCGGTTTTCCTTGCCAGCAGTTAATACATAGCTAAACCACCTCAGGTTGATACATATGTAAATGCACACAATTGTTTCTATTTGTAAAGGGAAAAGCTATTGTCAATAAAATGTGGGAAGTGCTCTTTTAAAGTCCTCAATCACAACAAAGGTTTTTAAATTACTAAGGACCAACAAAGGCATCTCTGAAGCTTGCTCTGTGTTGGAGACACAATTCCGTATCCACATAGTACCCGGGTCATCGGGAAGCCTATGATCAGTTGGGAAAAGCAGGGGATGAAATTTAGGGCATCGCATAGAATGTTCGCTTGTTTCTACCAAAGGTCTTAATTCAGACTGGTTTAGCTTGATGAAGTGCCACGGTTCCAAGTAAAAGAAAGCTAATGTTCATTGGGCTGCTATCTCAACAATCCAATGAAGTAGAAATTATTTGTTTCATTTTTAAAATGACAAAACTGAGATAAAAAAAAAACTTGATAAAGCAATATAACACTGAAGTTAAGAGCTGGGGCTTAAGTTTCATTGCCTTGAGTTCCAGTCCTGGTGCAATCATTAACCAGTTGTGTGACCTTGGGAGAAATATTGACTCTCTGAGTTTCAGTTTCTTTATCTGGAAAATGGAGATGGGGATGGGGACTAGGAGCTGCTGTATACAGTTGTTTCGAAGGTTCATGTCAGATTATAGATACTCAATAGATTATCATTAAAGTGACTGAGGTAGTAAATTTCAGAGATGAGATTCAAACTCCGGTCTCTCATTGCTCCTGGTGCCCTTTGGATGATGTTCACAAATCAGCATTTCTCATGGTGAAATGTCTAAAATTAGAACATTAAAATGACCTTTCTGGGGCTGGCTGTTTAGCTCACTTGGTAGAGCATGGTGGTGGTAACACCAAGGTCAAGGGCTCAGATCCCCTTACTGGATGCAGTGGATTGACTTGCGTCCCCCAAAAGTCCATGTATTAAAAACTTAACCCTCCCATGACAGTGTTAAGAGGGTGAGAAATCCTACTGTGGTAGTTTAAAGGTGGGGTCTTGAAGAATGTGAGGACTGTACCCTCGTGAATGGATTGATCCATTCTCAGAATAATGGGAGTGGTTCTGGTGACATTTTAAAGAGAGTGAATGAGAAGGTTAGTCTCCCTCTGCTCTGCCATTCTGCCATGTGAGACCCCTATGTCACTGTCACCACCAACAAGTCCTTCACAAGATGTGTTCCCTGTATGGACTTCCCAGCCTCCTAAACTGTAAGCAACAAATTTCATTTTCTTATAAATTACCCAGTTCCAGGTATTTTGTTGTAAGCAATGGAAACAGACTGGGGAAAAACCAACCAACCAAACAAACAAAAAAGCATAACTTTCTGGTCAATCTAAATCTGTTGTGGAGCAAGTTGTCCACCTACAGTTGAGCCACCTGTAATGGCTTAAATTGAGTGCTGACAATGGCTACAATAATTTGAGATGGAGGCTGTAGGTCCCACATAATTTCATGTTGCAGGACATGGAATCGGTAGCAGGAGACACAAATGAAGTTGGACAAGGGAGAGTCTACGTGTCTCTATAGGAATCAGCTCTGAAGGAGACCTGCTAAGGGTAATTCTGCTACACACACACACACACACACACACACACACACACACACACACACACACACACACACACAGTGTAAAACACCATGCAGTGAGAAATATGAAGATATCGATAAAGGTGAAGGCCACACTCTTCTTTGGTTCATTTTGGCAGGAGAGCCAGGGACACGCCTGGTTCAATCAGGGCACACTGTGCCAAGGTCCTCAGCACATGCTCTGAGAATGAGGGAAAGGGAGATTAATAACAGAGTGGGGGTGCAGGGTGGAGGAAAATTGGTAAGACTTCTTGGAAGAAAGATGGAAGGGAAAATTTGAGCTCCTACAATATATCTCATGTAGGAGTTTGTTTTTAAGTTGGGCTTTGCAGGAAAGGTAAAATTAACAGTTGATATAGACAGAATCAAATGAGAGAGCGCACGAGAGTGAGAGACAGACTGCCTGGGTTGCTGAGAGCAGTCATGATCTACATGCATGTAGTTACTCATCATCTTGGGTGAATCCACATTTTCACATGGACTTTCAATTGCAGCCAATTTGTTTTGCCTTCTTGCTGTGATATATTCTAAATTTCATTTTAAATAATGTTCAAATCATTTTATGTTTTTTCTTTTAATATGTTTGAAGTATTTTTGAAAACAGGAAAATTTACTTTTAAGTAAACACTATATAATGCCAAAATTATTATTATTATCATTTTATTTATTTATTTTTTTAAAAGATGACCAGTAAAGAGAACTTAACCCTTAACTTGGTGTTGTCAGCACCACACTCTCCCAAGTGAGCTAATCAGCCATCCCTATATAGGGATCTGAACCCGTGGCCTTGATGTTATCAGCACCGCACTCTCCCAAGTGAGCCACAGTCCGGCCCCTCAAAATTATTTTTAAAGCCAGGAAATTGGTTCTATAAATATGATTTTAAAGTTATCACACAGCTTTGAAAAGTTGTAGAAATATTGCCTGGATCTAGTTTTTAAAATGTCGTTCAAAACAATTTTCTCATTTCAGTTAGCCTTCTTTACTGAATCACATAAAAAAATATGTATATAAAAAATATATATAAAAAGAGGAGTTTTTCTAATCTGTCTCTAATTACCAAGAAACATTTCTCAACTGTTTTTTTGAAATATAAATTTCACTTTTGATTGTCAACATACTTGATTTTATTTATTGGTTAAATTAAACCTAATTAGGTAGACATTACTTGTCCCGTTTTACAGATGTGAAAACTAAGAAACAGAGGGGGAATAAACAAAAACAAAAACAAAGAGAAGAGACTTTCCCAGCAGCAGAGCACTGTGGATAAGAGCTGGGTCTGAGCTGACTGTCCTGAGCTTCAATCCTGCTCCATCATAAACTCACTAAATGACCTTGGCAAAGTAGCTGAATCTCTGTGGGTCTCTCTTAAAGCCATTTAAGCTAACCAGGATTTTTTTTTTTTTTTTTAACCATGTAGGCACACAGTCTACACATTTGAATATTTGCTAAATCAGGATGGGGGCATGTATTAACCAATTCTTTCTGTTTGACAAACCTTTATTAAGAACTTACCATGAGCCAGGTATTACACTAGGCAATGGCGGGACAAAAATGATTAAGATATATATCTCTACAAAGTTTGAAAAAGTTTCCGTAATTATTAATATCAAACCAGAAAAATAATATTATGTGGTGTGTCAGCTTGGTTCTGACATCTAAATTAAATCTCGCCGGGATCCCACAATGCTCAAATTTCTCTTGTGCTCTTTTATTAGCTATTTGGTTTGTTAAATACTTGAATATTTTTTCAAAACTACCCCTCAAATATGGCTTTGCTGCCCTACTAAGAAACTAAACAAAGGTCCCTGAAGCGTGTTAATTTTGACTCACTGTCAGTTTTTGTAACATTCATAAGGAGCTTAAGGTGAAGCAGTATCCCTCCTAGTGAAGAGCTCTGGCTTTGGGTCAGTTTGCAACAGCTTGAACAAAAGTGACTCCACTTTGTTAAACTTCTAAATTTAAGGTTTGTTTTTTTTTTCTTACTCTTGTAGCCTGAACCGCATAGCTTGCAGCTGGACATTAGAATACAATGACTCTTGTTCACATGATTGCTAGCACATAGTGACTCCTGCTCACACTGTACATAGAATAATTATAGAAGAAATTATTAACCCAAATAGCTATTCCTTACCAGCTTACTAACTAGATCTTTTTGAGGTTAACAGGAACTGAATTTGTGACTTGACTTCATGGAGAATGGTTGGCATGAATCAGCTTCCACCCGAGGAGTTCTTTGATGTTTATCTGCAATTTTATGATTATACCCACACGTCCCCGCTCAGGTCATCATGAATCAACCCCTACCACCTGTCCCTTTAAAACCCTTTGGCAAACCTGGGAAAAGTGGAGATGGTCTTTGAGACATGAGTCTACCATTTCTCAGGCTGCCAGCTTCCTGATTAAAGGCTACTTTTGCTTACACCAACACTTGTCTCTCAATGATTGGCTACTGAGCGGTGAGCAAAGGGACCTTTGGGGTTTCAGTAACAAGATGAGCCCGAGTTCTTACTCCCTCCCCTCCACTTACTGGCTGCATGGTCTTGGGCATGCTGAAGTTCTCTCACCTATAAAATGAGGATAATAAAATCACCTACATTAGAGAGTTATGAGGTTACATGAGATTTCAGATATAAAGCACTTAGATCATAGAAGCTCAATAAATATTAGTGTTTATTATTGTAGGTAGGTACTAAATGTTCAATATGCTCATGTTATATCTACAAGCAGAATTGTCAAATTCAGAAACATCTTCTTTACCTTCAACTTATTTTATTAGTTGGTTTGTTCTCAATGGTGAGAGAACCGCTTTGACCTCTAGTGTCCTACCTTCTCAGGGAGAATTGGATCCTTTTTTGTTCCTTGATTATTGGAGGATGAGGGCCAAATAGCATGGTCTGGAGTAGCCTCATGCTGGGGAATTAGCTCCTAGACTGGGCCTGTTGCACTGAAATTGCAGAATCTATCTGTAAACATATTAAAATTTTCAAAGCCAGGTTATGATAGAGACATGCGGAGAGGACGTACGGCCATGCCACTGTGAAACCATGCTTTAACATTTTTTTTTTTAAAGAAGAGTCTCATTTGATTATTTGTAAAGGTGAAGAGATTTTAAAGTATTTTTCTTGGTTGATATGTTTGAACATATCAACGTCTATACATATTGTTTCCCAAGATGAATTTGAACCTCAGCTTTCACCTCCATGTTTCCCTGCACCCTCTTTGCACACGCCTTTCTTAGAGGCTAGTCTTCTGCTGCAGAAGAGTGGGTCCTTGAGGACAGATGTACCAAAGTCCAGACAGGAGACACAAACCACTCCAGTTATTTTTACAAACAAAATTTAATATGATGAATTGATAACTAGGTGTAAAGGTGTTGTTGGACTCAGAAAATAAAACCCCAAAATATGTCACTTTGGACTTTAAACTGAGAGCATCTGGGGAAAAACAAATTCAGGGAAGAGCTTTCTCTGAAGTGTCCCCCCCCCACCCCGTCTACCTTGAAGGCCTGTCCTCCTGAAGATGCTGAACTCTTGTAAATCCCTCCCCCAAATATCTCATCTATGGTGAGGGGGAGGGGAGCATATCACAGGAAGGAAGCTGATATCACACCCAGAGCCCAGACAGACTGTCTCAGACTATTGTTTGTTCTTTGGGCCCATTTGTCTTCCCTAAAAATCATTTCATCCCCTCCCCCCATTGTCTACCTCCTCCACTTCTCTCTCCTCTATAAGCTTCTAGATTGCCCTGGGTCACTGGCTATTCACCTTCCTTTATGTGATGCTGCTGTGCACGAAATAAATTTGTATACCTTTTATCCTGTTAATCTGTCTATTGTCAGTTCTTTTTCATAAACTCAAATTAAGTGAAACTTCAGAGGGCAGAGGAAAAGTTTCCTTCATCCCTACAGTGTTAATAACTGAAAAGGGTAAAAAGAGAACTGAAAAAGGGTAAAACAGTATCACAGACACAGCAACTGCAGGAAGCAGCTACTATGCCTAGGTCAGCGAACAGGAAAGTAAGAAGCTGAAATTACTAACACTTAGAAACTTAGAGGAGGTCCTAGTGGAGCTCAGCCTCACAACCTCGGGGGCACCTGCTGCCTGGTGCTGCTGTCTCTGAGATGGGGCATGATAAAGCTGGTTCTTTGAGTCTGGAGAAACTTCCAGTGGGGTTCGGCTGCTACTATGGAGAGAAACTACTACTGCCAGGGTGAAGAAACATTGCCACGTGATGCTTCCAAGAATCGCAAGTAGAAAGGAAGCCCCAATGGGAACAAATTGGAACCCCTTCTGCCTTCTCCGCCCTTGTTGACTTCCACTAGAGCTGCATATTACCAGCATCTAATATATAGCCAGCTGGCAAAGCAGAATTGTAGTGTGCAGAATCCTAGCCCAGTATCTTGGAGCAGAGCAGGAAAGGGGGGTTTGCAGATGAAAGACAATAGCTTAATAATTAGCACGATTGGGAGCATCTTATTGTCAGCACCCGGCTAGTTCCCAAAATACAGTATTGAATAAAGACTTGTGAAATGGATATGTGTGCACAACTAGATTTTAAAACATGATTTTAATAGCTAAAACCTTCGCTCCTTTTGTAAAAAGAGCTGTCTTCATTTAGGAAAAAAACTTGATAATGTATAGCACTGTCATTGTAGAGGTGAGGTTCCAATGGTAAGGTCTGGAAAGAGTTAGAGGAATAGAGAGTTAAACTGTCTTTCATAATGACTTAGAGAGAATTGGGGTGAAATAGGGTGACAGGCAAAATAAACAGCTGGAGAGAAGAGAAGAGAACAGTCAAAGAAGTGTGGGAGGCCAAGCCACCTGTAAGAAGACTAGAGTAGATGACCAAAGGTAACCAGTGAGCAAGATGATACAAGGGGGACTTCAAAAGGTTCGAGAAAAAATAAAGTTCAAAGATAACACAAATCTTTCCATGAACCTTTTGAAGTACCCTCATAGAAGGACTTTTAAAATAAAAATGATAAATATTTGAATTTAAATTTATGACTCTGACCCTAAAGAAAGGTAAATGAATCTTCAGGGCATTGACATTTGCTACTCACAGTGGCTTATATCTGAAGTTTATGGATAAAGGGGCAGGAGGCATTGGACAGTGAGATGATCGATAAATTGAACCAAGTCTGTGGGAGCTGGAGCTATGGGTCGTATGTAAGGAGGAGAAACAAGGCCTCTATGCCTTCCTTGCCACTGACTAAAAACCCCCAGAGGGACCAGGAGGTGAGTCTGCCACAGCCCATGGGATGAGGCTATAGAAAATTTCATGAGCTCTCCAAGATTAAGGGACATCCCCGCTCATATCCTGGGAACATTTGTCTTGTTGCAGTGTACACTATTTAGTTCTTCAGTCCTGAAGAAAAATTTTATAATTATTTGGCTGAATGGCTCCATTTTTAAGCCAATTGTGATTTCAATGAGATGATACGTCATTTGAACAGCTGTGTGAGGGCCGAGCCCGTGGCGCACTTGGGAGAGTGTGGCGCTGGGAGTGCGGCGACGCTCCTGCCGCGGTTCGGATCCTATATTGGAATGGCTGGTGCACTCCCGGTCACGAAAAAGACAAAAAAAAAAAAAAAAACCCACCTGTGTGAGCCTTTTCCTTCAAGTTGTGGATCTGAACCTGGGTCCATATGACCACAAAATAAAACCCATCTCCCTACATGAAATATTAGATATAGAAATCTCTCAATATAATGCATACTGTGTTTTCATATGCATGGTATGAAAAAATAATTGCACCCCACTACGGAAGAAAGTGAAGCAATTGCTCCTTGATCCCACTGGTTGGAAGGCTTTTGTGATGGAGTTGGCTTATGATGTAAGGTGGGAATAAAAGAAGACTGAACTGACTTCTAGGTCTGGTTTTCACTAATTTGCTTTTCAAGTGATTCTCTGTTTCAGTTGCCTCGTCGATGCAATAAGGTTGCTGCCACCCAACTCAAAATTTCTGTCTTTCCAAGAGTTACAACAGGGAGTACTCCGATCTTGGAGGCATATGGAGTTTTTCTGTTTCACCTGTGCATTAATACATAGTGCTCAAAGCTTATTGGGGAGGAGGTGCATAAACTTGTCATAGTCACTGATGAGTTCTTGAAAGTAAAGGGATAGAGAGCCTAACACCTCTTCTGTGATGTTCATATTTATTTGGATATCTCTGATGGGCTGAGATGGCTGTAGATCAGGTAAGTTGACAAAAAAGAATTGCCTGTAGCACAGAACTTCTCAAAGTGTGATCTGGGGTCCACCAACACCAGCATCACCTGGGAGCATTTACAGATGCAGTCTTAGGCACCATTTCACATCTGCCGAATCAAAGTCTTTGGGGGCAAGGTCCAACAAACTGTGTTTTAAAAACCTTTCCAGATAATTCATAGGCACTTAAAGTTTGAGATGCAATGTTAGCACACTGATTAGACTTTTCATTTTTTCTTTGTAAGGTGGGAATAACTAGGCCTAAGTCAGCCCCTGGGGTTCTCTGATAGGGAAAAAGAGAAGAAATTTTCTGGGAGTAGCTGAGATGAAGATTCAACTTTTTTGCATATTAAAGAAACACTATCTTTTTTTGTATTCCACCCTGGTGAAGCAGGATATATTTGCTTTTACTTTGATTCTCTGGCTCCCTTTGTTTAGAAACTCAGTCTTATAATTTCAACAATTTTAGTTCTCTAAAATTGTTTAGTGAAACTTATTTAAAAAGCCAAATCTGTGGCCATTTTTATAGATTATCAGGCTTCTCGCAAATAAGTTGAGACGTATTCAGCCTTCTGAAAACATGCAATATTCTGCATAGTTACAGTCATTTGCATTTTTCTTTAAAAAAATGAATGTTTTCAGTATAGTTAAGGAAGACACAATACAAGTTTCTTCAAAATAATAGAAATAGTATTTAAAACATTCCTTTTGAAAACCTGTCACTATACCAAAAGGGTTTGCCAATGAGAAGAAAAATTATATGACTATTTTGGAAAAGTGTACATTAAAAATGTACAAGAAAATGTCTAAGCTTATAGAATGTATTTACTTTGTGTTCATTGTCTACCTAGTTTCAAAAAGGGTCCAAGGCTACAAAGAAAATCATGAAATGCAAAAGATAAAAAGAGAGAAAGCTGGTAGATGAAATAATAAAAGAATGTCAGTTTTATTCTTTAGCAAGCTCTCTTCATAATTTTAACTCCTGAATATTTTCCTTTTGCAATTTTATGAGACAGTGATTCTCAGAAAATTCCACAAGTGTCAAAGCTTAAAGTGACAGCCTCCTTTACTTCCTACTGGAAGGGTCTGCTGCAATGGGGCTCTTGTAAAAGGCATAGAAGGGCTAGGGGCATAAAGAATAATTACGATATGCATTAATGAACATGCTAATAACGTTGATTTGATCAACACATGCTGTACACAGGTAGTGGTAATCAACGCTGTACCCCCAAAATATGTATAATCAACTATGCTTCAATTAAAAAGGAAAAAAAAAAAAAAAAAGGCACAGCAGGAGGATAGCAAGATGTGAGCAGCTCCATTTGTCCTTGCTGCTCTTTGGTTTTAAAGTACAATTTTAATCAGCCAGTTCTTCACCCCTCCCCCCACACTTAAGATTTAAAATAATTCACATTTTTTTTTGAAATGCCAGTTATACTGACTGGATAGATTTTTCAGTCATTCTTTCCCTGATAATAAAAGTAAAACATGATTGGTATATACAATCTAAAACCATCTAGGCCATATGGAATACAAGAAAATAAATGACATAATTTCACCGATCTAAAGCTACCACTGTTAATTTTTGGTGTAGTCCCCTCTAGTACCTTTCCAAAGTACATTATAGAGTTAAGAGACTACTGCATATAGTTTTCCCTCAATAGGATTTCATAAACATTTTCTATTATGAGTAAAATTTTATAAATATTACTTGAAATGGCTGCATAATATTCCACACTATGCAAATGGCATGATTTACTTAAACATTTTCTTATGGGGATTTAGTTAATATCTGTAAAATAGGTCTCAACAAAGTTAATGTCACAAAATCTTCATCTGGGTGAATCCTTAGGCAGAATAAAGCCTTATCTTAGTAGGCAATAAATGAGGCTGAGAGTTATACAATGCACTGTACTCCCTAGCTAAAAAACTTTTATTTATTTATTTATGTTTTGCAGCTGGCTGGTATGGGGATCCGAACCCTTGATCTTGGTGTTGAAAACACCACATTCTAACCAACTGAGCTAACCAGACAGCCCAGAAACATTTTTGAGAGAAGAGAAATATCACTTTAAGGGCAAGACTACTGCAGGTAAATAATATTATAGTCACATATGTTGAAAGAATTGACCTATAGTTTCCTGAGAGAAAACCAAAATGACTACATTAGATTGGAAAATTATAATTAAAAAAAATTTTTTTGCTTTGTCAGTATTAGATGCACATTTCTGCCTCTTCCTCCTTCTTTCCTTCCTTCTTTTTTTCATCTGTATGTTTCAGTGACTGTGAATCCTTTCTGAAAATGGATCTAGTTCGGCTGAATCTGGACCTCAGATCTCTAGCTTCTTCCTTACTAAATAGCCTTCCATGGTACAGTCAAGACAGGCTGTCCTTGAAGGTGCTGACAGGACTGGTAGTGGCTCAGATGGGAAAGCATATTCTAACACATTTTTAAAATGATGCCGCTGTAATGAGGTCTATGACTTATGAGCAAAGCTTGGATGTCCCATGCATACAAAAGACCCTGTTCCTTGTGGCAGCAAAGAGCTTCTGGGATCAAATTAAACATAATCAAAATATCTCCTTAGCAATATTCCTGTTTTCATTAATCACTGTTAGTTTTCTGAAATTTTTTTGATAATTTTGTAAAATGCTTTTTAGTGTGGCATTCTCAGTGTGGCTCTTCAGTTACAAGAAATGTTACTGTAATAATACAACTAGAGTTCTCAGATGCTTTATTTTCTGCTTAATGATACATGTGCATATCATGTGACTGTGTGTAGATCATATGAATATATTATGGCTCAAAACTCAGAATGTGAATTTCACGGATCATGCTAAAATTCAATAAAACTGCATTTGGATGCAAGGGGGAAAGAGCAACATGTGGCTTGAATTTTTCTTAAAATACACAGGGGATAGTTAAAGGGGAAAAGTACTCGAGACAGAATATGTATATCTGGAGTTTTTCCAAACTCATACCATTTAAACAATGATTTAAGACTGAATTCAAATGTCAGGCAGATCTCTTCAATCTCTCCCAAAGGGTATAATAAGGTAGCTTTGAAAGATAATTGTAATGAAAATACCTTGAATGAGCAAAATGGGAATGTTGGACTTGAAGAAACTGTTTTGCCCACTGGAACTCAAGGACTTCTCACCTACACTTGGATTCTCACTCTGCCTTTAAACCCACAAAGAGGTTGATCGTGGCTTTTGCAATCATTTCTTTAGTTTCCCATTTTCAATGCTAACTCTGCCCTGCCCCCACACCTTGCAGTATTGCAGACACTCAATCTGGTGAACACTAATACACTTCAAACCTTTGCCACATCATCCAAGCCTGATCAGGCCCCAAACTATCCTTTCTTCCCATTTCAGTCAGGTTTGGTGAAGAATGAAAAGTCTTATCCCATGGAACATCCAGATCTCACCGCAATGTACAAGGATCTCTATTATTGTGTATATACCAGAAACGGCAATTTTGTCAGGTAAATGGAATCACAAGGGAAGCAGTGGCTTTGATAACCAATGTTTCTCCTCCTAAGGCATTCTATTTCCAAGGTCTTCTGGAGTCTCTCTGTACTAGTGCCAAGCAGGTAAATGTCACTTTTGAGTCCCAGGAAGAGATGTGTTGATCAGCCTTCCAAAACCCCTAATGCAAAAATGCCTGGAATTCAGTAGTGCCACTTCCAGCTAACTGGCTCTGATTCCTATGGATGCAACCAGTCCTCCTCCCTGGCTGGACTAATGCCAGTCTACTTAAGGAGATAATTGACCACAAGCCAGCCTGCCTGACAGGCTTCCTAAGTGCCAGATGCCAACTGTGCCAATTCTGGCCTCTGCAGAATTCTGTCCTCTCCTTGGGACCCCAGCTGACATAGCTTCATTCTCCCTTGGTCCCTAGCTCACTTTTCAGTTTCCCAAGGAAACAGCAAATAGATCATTCCAAGTTGTTTTTCTGCTACCTTTATTTTAAGAATTTCTTCACTAAAACCTTCCTTTCTCCTCCTTGCTTCTTTCCATAGTTCTCAAGGTTCTGTGCATTCAGTTAAGCGGGATACAGGCTAAGCAACCACAGCCTTTTCTATCATCTCAGAAACCAGGAGCATAATATCATGTTATCTCCACCAGGATTTCCCTACCAAGAGTGCTTTTACTACACTTGTGAACTGAGATAATTGTAAATTTACAAGTGCCTCTACTTTCATCTCACTTAAATCCAGAACTAATTTTCCTTTTATCCCAACATGTAACTAGAGAGAGAATACCTGTGAGATCAGATGAGATCATATACTCAGTTGAGAGAGTTACCAAAGTATCACCATTAATTTATTATTCTTTTTATACCAGCTTCAGTGGTTCTCTATGAACTTACATTATTGCCAGAACATTCTTTGTTAATGGGTACCCCTGTTAATGCGTTTAAAATAAGCACTGAATCTGGCTCCAAATGGGTGTTTTTGGCACTTGGATATAAAAATCTGATTCTGGCGAGGAGCAATGAGCGGGGGCTGGGACTCTCCTGGTGGTATCTCAGAGCTCTGTCGAGGCGATCCCCGCCTGGTTCTGCTTGGCAGCGTGGGCGTGTGGGTGCTTGTGGGAAAGAAGCCCCTCGCAGCACAGTTACAGTTCAACGTCAGGCCCCTCACAGCACAGTTACACTTCAATGTCAGGTCCCATCTCAGTTAAGAGGGGTCTTCAGGGCAGTGGCCAGGACTTAGTTGGACCTCCCTTGGGATCAGAGCTTTGGCAAAGCCCCGGCCCCTTTGTTCATTTACACGAACCCCCTGTTCTCCAGTCTGCACTCCATGCACAGCTTCCTTTGGGTACCAGGGTCCCCTCACGAATGAACACTTGAGTAGCACCATCTCCAAGCTCGGTTTGCCTTCCCATCTCCTTTCTCTCTACAGTAAAGACAAAACAGCCGTGCTTACCCTCCTGAAGTAGGAGGGGGTCCCCGGGAGGGCTGGGTGCCGGGAGGGCTCTGAAAAACGATGAGGGTCCATTATCCCTCCTCCTCCGCGGCCGCGGCCCCCAGGCTCCTGCCTTTTCAGTAGGGCCGGTCCCTGCAGCCAGCCCTCCTGGCGCCGAAGGTCACTTTGGCCCGTGCCCCTATCCCCGAAGTGGGACCGCGCGGGCACCGCTAAAAAGCACGTCGGACCTTTCTGGCATGTGGGGAAGGAAGAGAGGACCGTCTTTGGAAGAAACCCCTGGGACACAACGAACCCTTCTTCGGGCCGAGCAACTCTCCGCCCTTAAACTAGGGTCCGGGTCTTCAGGCTCCCACCGCCTGGGGGTGGGCAGAGAACAGGCTCCAAAGTTCCCGCGCATCTATGACCATCTCCCCTCCATACCAGCGTCCCTCCGCCCTCTTCTCTCTCTTTCCACAGTGTCCGACTGGTGGAGTGGAAAACCCTGCAGGAAACCTTGCAGATCGTCAGGCTGGACGAATGGGACACACACCCGGACTGTGGGACCCCTAAGGAGGCGGTGACCTGAGACTGTCTCCCAGGCGAGCCCAAACTTAGCGGCACACTGTGATGAGACTGAGACAGGAGGGATGCGTGGAAAGGCCTATTTTAAAGATACCCCGCCCCCGTGTCATTAGTGTACGCAGGTCATGTTTATGGTTTTTTATTTTCTTCCGATGAAAGGTCAGAGGAGACTTTCGTTAGGCCCGGCTGGGCAAAGGAAGCAGGTTCAAAGGGGAGCCCTGCTGGAGCCGCGGCTTCCCGGGTCCCCGCGGGGTCCCCCGCACCCGGCCGGGGCCGCCTCGCCAGCTGCTGCGACCCGCGGGTGTCGTACCAGTGGCTTGGGCTGCCGGGCCGCCGGCTCTTACCCCGGCAGCGTTGTGAAGTTTCCGGCCCCAGGCTGCTGTCGCCCCCGAGTTCCCGCACGTCGAGGGTGCGACCCCGCGCCCGCGAGCAAAAAGTCTTCCAGGACTCGGTGGCGGGGCCCGCGCTCCTGGTTAATGTCGGCAGCGGCGGCAGTGGCAGTGTCCTGGGGCCACCCTCACTGGCCTGGTCCGCCCCATAAACGTAAGGGGGCGCCGTCGGGCACCTGCCCCGCTGGAACTGAGTCCTGAGTCCCAGCGCTGCACACCCTCGGGGACCTCAGGAAAGGGAAAGGGGAGGGGTGGTGATGGCATATTGATGTGAACCTCGGGTGTAAACAGAAAAAAATGATCTGTTGCGAGTTTCTGCCAATGCAGTCTCTTGCACCGAGCTAAGCTCAGTTAAGAAAGTAGCAGGAGAAAAGGTAGGTAGAAGAGGAAATAATTGCGCCGCCGGATAAAAGGTTCGGTGGAGGAAACCTGTCCCTACGGGCGGCTCGCCTGGGAGCTCACCCTTTTGAAGTTCTGAATTTCAGAAATAAAAGGGAGGGGGAGCATTTGCAAAGTCCCCTAACCCACCAGTGGACTTTCCAACCGCGGCCACTTCTCCTGAGAAGTGAAACAGCTTCACACCGGCACCGGCATGTCCAGAGAGAAGCTTTAATGGAGGACACCGCGTACGACACCTGCAGACAGGAATACAGTCACAACCCGAACGCGGCGCGGACACAAGCCACAGGTGACTTAGGGTCGAAGGGCAGCTGATCCCTCCCACTGCGCCCCATCCCCCCTTCGTCCCTAAAACTTTGTTCCTAGTAAAGTGCTATTCCTGGGGCTCGAAAAGAGGGGAAGGGCGACAGCTACAAGACAAATTTATTTTCCATTCACAAATTGAAACTGAAGAATTCTCCTGAAAGACGTACGCGCCCAAACAGAGCACGGAATAACCAAACCGACCGCAGCGTGCAAAGCGGGCGGGGTCACCCTCGCTTCTGTCCGAGGAGGCTGCAAGGGGACAGCCACGAAACGCTCCTGCAAGTGTTCAGAGCAGTACCGTCGGTGCCGCGGCTGGGTTTTCTTGCATTCATGAGTTAAGGAAGCGAAATCCCGTGATACAAGTGACTTTTTCTTTGAAATTCCAAAAGGAGCAGACCGTGGGAATTCACATGATGCCTGGGCTCTTTGTCAATCTCCCATCCGATTGATGCACAAACGAGTTGCAGGTGGAAAGTCGCCTTCATTGTCTCTCTCGGGTTGTGTTTCCCGAACTTTACCTTTGGGATCTGGGGCTTTGCTCTTTAAGCCCCCGCGATCCTCTTTTGTGCAGACTAATTGCTTTAGCGGTTTGTCCCGTCCGCCTCCCCGCGGGGGTCAGGGCCAAGACACTTAACTGTTTCCCAAAGATCTTTCCTGGGGTTCCCACCGCCCCTCCCCCCACCCCCTCAAAGCGACTTTATTCGTAACACCGTGTCCTCGACCATTTAGCTGACCAGGAAAATAACGGTATCCAACTCTCCCTCGTTTCCCTCTCAGATAAAACGAGATCTCCTTAGTGGACGGCAGTTTTGTCTTGAACGTTCACGACAAGCCGCTGCTGGGGGATGCGACGAGCGCAGAGGAACGCGGCTGCTGAGATGTGTTTGGGCGTCCCTCTCCGCTGGATTCCTTCCCGGGAGTCTGGCTCCGCCGGCTTCTTTTGCTCCATTTCGAATCCGCCAGCGAGCGAGGCTCCCCTAAGCTTTGCTCCCCGCCCTCCCATAACTTATCGATCATAATATTAATTACAATAGAAAGTCTTACCTGAAAATTGGCTTTCATTAATCTGATTGTACAACATGGTATAAGTACAGACACCACGAGGGTGCAACTGATCCAGACCGCTGGAAAACCCACCGTCGGGTTTGTTCGTCTGACTCAATGCCCTCCTTTCCCGCGAAGGCTCGACTCTGCCCGTCTGCCCGGCGTCGCCAGGGCTCCCTGTCCCTCTTCTGGCGGTTGGCGCCGTTTCGGGCCAGTCGTCTGTCCACGCGATCGTGTCCCCGCGCCCTGGTCCCCTAGGAGTGCACCATCACCGAGTGCAGGGAGCCGCCCTTGCCCTCGGCCGCGCTGGGGGCCGTGGGCTCCAGCAGAGACGCAGCAGGCGAGGCCGCGGCCGCCGAGCACACGGTGGATGTGGCCGGAGGCTGCTGGGAGGCCGCGGGGACAGTGAGCGCCGGCGGCAGCGCGGTCACAGGCGGCAGCGCCGGCGTGGGCTTGATGGGCACCGGCACGGCGGGCAGGCTCTGGCTGGCCGGGTGGCACAGGGCCTTGACTGGCACCCCGAAGGCCCCGTACTCCGGGCCGACAGGGACCCCGGCTGCGGCAGCCGCGGCGGCGGCCGCGGCCACGGAATCCATGACTCCCACGTGCGGCCACACGGAGCCGACCACGTTGCCGAGCTGGCCGGGGACGGGGTAGCCCAGGTGGTGCATGACGGACGCCAAGGGCAGCCCGCCGGCCTGCAGCACGCCCTTGTAGTCCCGGCCGATGATGTTCTCGATGGCGAACGGGTGCTTGAAGCCTGATGTGGACGCGGCGGCCGCGGCGGCGGCGGCGGCGGCTGAGCCCAGCCCGTAGGGCGGGAACTGCGACAGGCGCCCCACGCTGCCCACCGCCGCCGCCGCGGCCGCCGCGGCCGCCGCCGCCACAGCCGCCGCCTCCTGCATCTTGCCAGGCTGGGACGGCTGCTGAGGCTGCGACTGCTGGGGCGGCTGCTGCGGGGGCTGCGACGGGAGGTGCGGCGGCGGCTGCGGGGCAGGGGGCGGCTGCTGGTGGAAATAGTGCACCATGTGCGGGGGCGGCGGCGGCGGGGGGTGGTGGTGGTGCGCGGCGGCGTGGTGGTGCTGGTGCTGGTGCTGGTGCTGGTGGTGGTGATGGTGCGGGTGGTGCGCGTGCAGATGCCCTCCAGGCCCGGCGCCCGGCGCGCCCTTGCTGCTTCCTGCGTGCAGGTGAGCGTGGTCCGTGCGCAGCACCTTGAAGCGCTTGCGGCGCCTCAGGAAGCTGCCGTTTTCGAACATGTCGCCGCAGTCGGGGTGCAGCGCCCAGAAGCTCCCCTTGCCGGGCTGGTCGGGCCGCCGCGGGATCTTGATGAAGCAGTCGTTGAAGGAGAGGTTGTGGCGCAGGCTGTTCTGCCAGCGCTGCGTGTGCTCGCGGTAGTAGGGGAAGCGCTCCATGATGAACTTGTAGATGTCGCTCAGCGGCAGCATCTTCTCGGCCGAGTGCTGGATGGCCATGGCCGTCAGAGAGATGTACGAGTAGGGCGGCTTTTGGTCGCTGTACGAGCTCTTCCCCGGCCGCGGCATCGCCCCCGGCTCCTGCACCGCCCTCCGGCCCACCCCGGGCGTCCGCGTCGCTCCGCACCCCGCACCCGGGGCCTGGCCGCCCCCTCTAAGTCCCACTCCGCCCGTCCGGTCCCGCCGGCCCTCGCTGTCTCTTCCCAGGCCCTCTCGGCTGCTCTCCCCAGCCGTCTCCCGGCTGCCGGGGGTCTCCGCACCCGGCCTCTCCGACCCACTCAGCTGTCGGTCGCTCGCAACTTCTGGCCCCGACGGTCGCCAGCAGGCGCGCGCAGTGACCGGCGGGGCGCGCCAGCTTTCCCGCCGCCTCTCCGCGTCTTCCGCCGGGTGGCCCGAGACCGAGCGCTGGAGCTGGACGCACAGGAGGGAGTGGCGAGCGGCCGCGTTCCTTCCAGCCTCCTCTTTGCTTTTTTTCGATCCGAGGGCAGCCCAGGCCAAGCTGGCTGGAACGACCGGACGGCCGAGACCCCGGCCCTTTAAAGCCGAGTTTGCGCGCGCTGTCCTGGAGGCCAGGCGCGGTGGGACTTCCAGCGCCCTGGGCACTGTCCCCTGCCCGGCGCTCGGCCAGTCTGCGTTGGACTTCTCGTCTTCCTGAAGGGGACAGGCAGGAGCGGTGGAGGGAAGCGCGCTTCTGGCACCCTGAGCCTCCCTTTTCCCGGAGGCTCGCAGTCTAGAGCTCGCGGGCCGGGACTAGAAAAGGCACCGAGCCCTGGGCGGTCGCCTGCGGGGGGGAAGTTCCGTGCCTTCTGCAGCAGCGGCGCCTGCAGGCTCCGCGGGCGGGCGGGGGCGCAGGACGCGGGGCGCGAGCGGCGGGCGGGTGCGGGGCTGGCCGGGGCCCGCTCAGCCCTCCGCGCTTCAGCTGCCGCCGCTCTCCCAGGCCGGTCGTGGGGAGAAGAGGCGGCGGCTGTGGCAGCGACGCGCTCTCCTGGCTGCGTTTTGTAATGGTCCCCGAGACGCCAAGACCCCCGCAGTTCGCGCTTCGAGACTATCACATGACCGAAGCGGAGAGACTCCGCCGCCGCCGCCGCCGCCGTGGTCCTCGCTGGCGAAGGGGCGAGAAGGCGCGGTGCCTAGCGCCCGTCCCCTCCTCCGCCTCCATCGGGGCGCCCCCCACCCCTCGCATCACCACCCGCTCGGCAGCCCCCTGCAGCGGCCGGGTGGGGCGGGGAGTGAAGCCGAGCCGCGGGGAGGGGGCGCAGCGCCGGGTGAGGTCCCAGCGGGTGCGCGCCAACTGAGCCACGACGCACGGGACAGGGGACAGGACACTGCTTTCCTGCTCCTCTCATCTCCTCTTCCCGTCCCGTCCCTTTCCCCTGCCTCCTTTCCACCGACGCGCCCTGAGCTTTTCTCTCCTACACTTCCTCTCCATTGGGCTAGCCAGTCCGGGTCAAGTTCGGAGCGCGGTGTCCTTAGGGCCTCTTCTCCGCAAGAAACCCCGGTGCTGGGAAGGTTGGAGGGAAAAGTTTCTGGGGAAGACAGCCTGGGGCGTTTTCATTAAATACCAAGTTCATCACAATTTTATTGCGTGCCAACTACAGGTCAGGCCAGCGATCGGCGCCAGGTACAGGGAAGGGTGACACAGCTCCTGCGCTCTAATTCCTCGGTCTAGAGGGTGACAAGACCAGTAACGAGGGAATGAGAATAGATACTAAGGGTTTGGTGGATGGAGGCTCCACTACACTTTCCTGGAGTGGGTGGAACAGACAGGATGAGGTTTCTCTGGGGTGACGATGTCTGATCTGTGGCCAAGAGGAGGAGTTGGGAACTCAGGGGCGCCATCACCTGAGGGTGGCAGAACCAAATCTTTGCGATTCTTCTTAGCGCGGGGAGGGAAAGAGAGAGAACTAAAATTAAATAGGAAACCGAGAGGATCAGCCAACTGGGCCCTGGTGTGATCGCTAGAGAAAGGGGGATGAGCCCGCAGCGCTGAGGTCCCGCTCCCTGCAGGTCCCTGCTCTGTCCTCATCCGCACACCCAGCCGCGAATCCTAATTTGTAATTATCTGCGGGGAGAATCTGACGTTATATTGTGGTTTTGGCTACCTTTGCCCTTAGGCTGGGAGGAAAAGCCGAGCTTAGAAGCAAACATACTTTCTTCCCGTCCCTGGGCCTCAGCTTCATTATTTCGAAGAGGAGATGTCTGAAGCTGGAATTTCACGGGCCCTTTCCAGTTCTGCGATTTGAGGAGAAAAGCGCAGTTAGAGACTATGGCTCACCCGGTTTTTAATTTCTTCTTTTCCATGCCTAACCCGGAAGGCAGAAGGCCATTGGCCCAGCTGCTCGGGAGGCTGCCCCTTAACCCGCAACCGTAGGGACACCGGGTCGGGTGGTTTTCAGCTCCTGACTTTTGGGGAGCTCTACGATGCGAGTTTGTCTGTCAGTCGGGTCGCTTCGCCGGGTCAAAGGAGTGCGGTGAATGGGGCAGACTAAAACTTCCATCTTTAGCCAGGAGCTAGATTTCTCTTTGGCCAACAAACTATTCGGCCAGTTTGTCCTAGGCCAGCAGATGTCTCAGAACAGGTGTTAGGTGAAGCGTACAAGAGGCCCCTGGGGGAAAGAGCAGCATCTTAGCCTGTCCTAAGGAAAGGAGACCCTTTCACGGGAAGATGCTGTCACACGGTGCGGGAACTTTCCTCCCGCCGAGGAGTTTCTGCGGGATTTGGGGTCAGCCGCGACAAGTTTAAGCAGCAGAGCAGCGGACGTCCTCGTTGGCCTCGCGAAGCCACAGAGGAATTCCAAGGACGCCCACAGTTGGAGTGACAGCCAGAGCCCCCTGGAGCCGGGTCGCCCCTTCCCCCTAGACCGAGGCGGTGCGAGAACAGCCTGTTTCAGCCCAGGAGGCTGGGGTCTCCCGGGCCTCGCTAAGGCTGCTGCTGGGAGCTCTGCGCGCCGAGCGCGTAAAGGCTTTCCGGGCCCTGGCTCCGCGCGCAGCTCGGGCAAAGGGGTCTTTTGTTGATGCCTCGCGAGACCATCTGTTTGGCAGCTTCCTGAAACAGCAGCGCCTCCTTTTTGGGAGCATCTCGGGAAGGGCTGCAGTTGGGCAAGTGGGCTCCGCGGCGTGTGGGGACCGAGCGAGGGGAGGGGCCCTGCACGAGGAGCGCGGGGCAAGCCTGATGCGCGGAACGAAAACCCTGAACGCCAAGGCCGAGCCAGCGCCCACCGGGTGAGCTCGTGACAACCGCAGACCCGCTGCCACCACCTCGGGCTCAGTGACTGGGGACGTCAGCCGCGTGGTCAGCGCCTTCGGCCTCGGCTAGTCACCTGCATTTGTCTGGCCGGGCCGCGGGCAACGTTGACCAAAACAAAGGCTCGAAGGCCAAGGGCGGCGCCCGCTGAGCCTCACGCTCTCTTGTTCGGGGTATACTTGGCAGGGGTAGAAACTGCCGCCCGCCGGCCCACTGATCTGTCGTCGCTTCCAGGCCGCAGATGCGGCCGAGAGCGCGGGTCCGCAGCGCGGGGCACTTGTCCATTTCGGAGGGGGGGGTCCCGCCGCCGCCGCCGCGGGGGTCCTGGGGGATTCGGAGCCCAGCTCAGGGCCGTGCAGCGGAGCGGGGGCCGCGGTGGGGGGCGCGCTCTCCCTCGGTCCCCTCCTTCCCCTGAGGTTGATTTACTTCGGGCAAGTTATTGCAGCGAGCGCGCTCCAGCTGCCTGCAGACCCCCGCTCAAGAAAAACAGATCGTATAACCACCCTGGCACCCACCGGCCGGTTTCAGGTTTCCGCGTGTAATTTTTTAAAAAAACAACTACTGCACTATCCAAATATTGGCTGGCGCTGAGGACGCTGGCAGGCAAATGATTGCCCCGGGCTTAGAGTAATTATCTCAGGCGTATTTGGTTTACCCCTTAGGCAATTGTTGGCGACGCTTTGCTAGGAAGAGGACTTCCATGCAAGGTTTTATTGCGTTTAATTGGCTCTGTGGAGGGGAGTAAAATTTTCCAGAAAAAGAGGTGGAACTTTAGGAGCAGCTATTTATTCATTCTCTCTCCTCTATGCCCCCAGCTCCCGGAGGGTCCCACTCCGCAGCCTGGATCTAGGCCAAGACTTCCCAGAGCTTCTGCAGACAGCTGTGCCCTGCACGACGAGGAGCCGCAGGTTACCCACAGGGCTAGGACTACGTGTAGGACTAGGAAGGAGACCGAGGTTCACGGGCACATCTGGATTTACGTGGGTTCTCCCTTTACTCGCTGACCTCTTAGGTGTGGAATGTTGCCTGGGTTAGTTACGTTTGGGGTCCTCCCAGGAGCCTTCACAGTCACCCCTCCTCCCCCCAGCGCATATTTTTCCCAGCCACAGCCCCTAAAGTGGACTTGAAGAGGGCGTGAGAAAGACGGCGTCAGAGCGGGGACACGTGGCTTCCAGACCCAGCCCTGGCACT